>NC_091133.1:124743221-125078221 GCF_040183065.1 Periplaneta americana
CATTTAATTCAACGTCTCCATTCTTCTTTCCTTATCCCTCCCTTGCCTCTATTCTTTGTCAATATCGTTGTCTTTACTAACTATACAAAACATCTCCATCACTACCACCACCAAAATAACCATCACCATTTTTATTCATCTTTCTCAACGTCCTCTTCTTTCTGCTGCTCTCCCTTGTCTCCTCCTCCTCCTCACAATAATCATCATTATCATCATCATCACTACCACAATTAATAATAGGTAAATTCCTGGAAACTTTGTCATCAGGAATGTTCCCAAGGAATTCAATCATTCAAAGTTTTCTGCAAACCCAGAAATCTCCAATCTTCTCTCCTTTTTGCTTTTCTTTTATTTATTTATTTACTTATTTATTTATTTGTTTATTTATTTATTTATTTTATTGGGTTATTTTACGACGCTGTATCAACATATAGGTTATTTAGCGTCTGAATGATATGAAGGTGACAATGCTGGTGAAATGAGTCCGGGGTCCAGCACCTAAAGTTACCCAGCATTTGCTCGTATTGGATTGAGGGAAAACCCCGGAAAAAACCTCAACCAGGTAATTTGCCCCGACCGGGAATCGAACCCGGGCCACCTGGTTTCGCAGCCAGACGCGCTGACCGTTACTCCTCAGATGTGGACCTTTTCTTTTAGCCTCCGCATACGATGCAAACCCAGCTTTCTCCAATCTTTCTTATTTTCTGTCTTCATCTTCGTCTCCTCATATAATCCATATATCTTAATGTCGTCTATCATCTGATGTCTTTTTCTGCTCCGAACTTTTCTCTTCTCCCGTTCCTTCAGTAGGCAGTTTCTTCTCAGCCAGTGACCCAACCAATTATTTTTCCTCTTCCTGATCAGTTTCAGCATCATTCTTTCTTCACCCACTCTTTCCAACACAACTTCATTTCTTTTGTGTCTATCAACTTCACACGTTCAATTCTTCTCCGTATCTACATTTCAGATGCTTCTATTCGCTTCTCTTCACTTCGTCTTTATGCCCATGTTTCTGCCCCATAAAACGCCACACTCCATACAAAGCACTTCACTAGTCTCTTCCTTAGTTGTTTTTCCAGATGTCCGCAGAAGATAGTGTTTTTCTATTAAAAGCTTCTTTGACCATTATTATCCTCTTTTGACTTTTTGGCAGCAGCTCATGTTACTGCTTACAGTACACCCCAAGTATTTGAAGATGTCCACTTGTTCCACTGCCTCATTTAGAATTCACAAGTTTACCTTTTTTATTTTTCTTCCTATGACCTTTCTCTTCGTCTTATTTGCATTTATCTTCATTCCATACTGCTCACAGCTGTCATTTAGCTCCAGTAGCATATCCTTTAGTATCACCTCTTCTTCTACTAAAAACGTCATATCATCAGCAAATCTTACGCATTTTATTCTTCTTATTCTTACTAATCACTGCTTTCATGTTATGAAAACTGTTTTTCACTCAATTCTCCAAATCGATGTTGAACAGGGTAGGTGATAAAGGACATCCTTGTCGTACTCCTGTCCTATTCCACTTCTCTGTAGCACAGGGTAGGTGATAAAGGGCATTCTTGTCGTACTACTGTCCCATTCCACTTCCCTATGGCATAGGGTAGGTGATAAAGGGCATCCTTGGCGTACTACTGTCCTATTCCACTTCTCTGTAGCACAGGGTAGGTGATAAAGGGCATCCTTGTCGTACTACTGTCCCATTCCACTTCCCTATGGCATAGGGCAGGTGATAAAGGGCATCCTTGGCGTACTACTGTCCCATTCCACTTCCATATGGCACAGGGCAAGTGATAAAGGGCATCCTTGGCGTACTACTGTCCCATTCCACTTCCCTATGGCATAGGGCAGGTGATAAAGGACATCCTTGGCGTACTCCTGTCCCATTCCACTTCCATATGGCATAGGGCAGGTGATAAAGGGCATCCTTGGCGTACTCCTGTCCCATTCCACTTCCATATGGCATAGGGTAGGTGATAAAGGGCATCCTTGTCGTACTACTGTCCCATTCCACTTCCCTATGGCATAGGGCAGGTGATAAAGGGCATCCTTGGCGTACTACTGTCCCATTCCACTTCCATATGGCACAGGGCAAGTGATAAAGGGCATCCTTGGCGTACTACTGTCCCATTCCACTTCCCTATGGCATAGGGCAGGTGATAAAGGACATCCTTGGCGTACTCCTGTCCCATTCCACTTCCATATGGCATAGGGCAGGTGATAAAGGGCATCCTTGGCGTACTCCTGTCCCATTCCACTTCCATATGGCATAGGGTAAGTGATAAAGGGCATCCTTGTCGTACTACTGTCCCATTCCACTTCCCTATGGCATAGGGCAGGTGATAAAGGGCATCCTTGGCGTACTACTGTCCCATTCCACTTCCATATGGCACAGGGCAAGTGATAAAGGGCATCCTTGGCGTACTACTGTCCCATTCCACTTCCCTATGGCATAGGGCAGGTGATAAAGGACATCCTTGGCGTACTCCTGTCCCATTCCACTTCCATATGGCATAGGGCAGGTGATAAAGGACATCCTTGGCGTACTCCTGTCCCATTCCACTTCCATATGGCATAGGGCAGGTGATAAAGGGCATCCTTGGCGTACTACTGTCCCATTCCACTTCCATATGGCACAGGGCAAGTGATAAAGGGCATCCTTGGCGTACTACTGTCCCATTCCACTTCCATATGGCATAGGGCAAGTGATATAGGACATCCTTGTCGTACTCCTGTCCTATTCCACTTCCATATGGCATAGGGCAAGTGATATAGGACATCCTTGTCGTACTCCTGTCCTATTCCACTTCCATATGGCATAGGGCAAGTGATATAGGACATCCTTGTCGTACTCCTGTCCTATTCCACTTCCATATGGCATAGGGCAAGTGATATAGGACATCCTTGTCGTACTCCTGTCCTATTCCACTTCCATATGGCATAGGGCAAGTGATATAGGACATCCTTGTCGTACTCCTGTCCTATTCCACTTCCATATGGCATAGGGCAAGTGATATAGGACATCCTTGTCGTACTCCTGTCCTATTCCACTTCCATATGGCATAGGGCAAGTGATATAGGACATCCTTGTCGTACTCCTGTCCTATTCCACTTCCATATGGCACAGGGCAAGTGATAAATGACATCCTTGTCGTACTCCTGTCCTATTCATTTCCCTATGGCACAGAGCAGGTGATAAAGGGCATCCTGTCTTACTCTTGTCCTATTCACTGCCCTATGGCACAGAGCAGGTGATAAAGGGTATCCTTGTCGTACTCCTGTCCTATTTACATTCACTATGGTACAGGATAGATAATAAAGGGCATCATTGTCGTACTTCTATCCCTATTTCACTTCCTTATAACATTTTTTTATCCTATTTTGACTTTGACTTGTTGATTCATATAAAGATTACTTAATAGCCTCCTCTCCTTATATTTCTGAGAATATTCCCCGAAAAATTTCCTGTCACCAAAATGTAAAAATTGTTAAAATCACGCCAAAAATTCTGTTAACTGCAGGCTTTTTCTATGTAAAACGCAGTAAAACAAATATGTAGAAAAATACCTTATGATTCTTTAATAATTATTAACTAGTTAAGAACTTTACAAAAAATGTCCCTTTTTTCAACTTATTAACAATTTTATTGGTATTTTAGAATTACATATATGACTAATAACTTACAAATACAAACTTTCTTAAACCTTGATTATGTGAATAGCATATGAGCATTCCAACAAAGCGCTCAGTATTTAGATTCTCGGTGTGGACTATTGAAGAGATTTAAGATTTATCGTCCGATCACGAAACTGGACGTTCGTCCTTTTTCATGTGCTGTCCTGTGTTGTCACAGCAGTGACTGGTTGTGTGTCGTGTCGACCACACAATCAGAGAGACCCGCAGTGTGTTTCTGTCTAGTGTTGCTCTATCCCTCATTGGATTGTAAGTCTGTGGTAACACAAGGGAAGGTAAAAGTGACGAAGAAAGAATGAAAACTTCAAGATAATCCTAGTTTTTATAACATACGTATAGTAGAATGTAATAGCATGTTTGCCGCTAAATGAAGTAGAGGTTTAAGATCTGGGGCCATAACCAGCCTCACATTCAAAATGTTAAGGAAAAACCACAACAGTTGAGCAGCTTGGACGCCGCGCCGCGGCCCCGGGGCAGGCGGACTACCTTGCCGGGAGAAGCACTACCGTGTAGTCCGCAGATGGGGAAAGGCTCGCTTCTCGTGCCTCGGCTCCTCTGCTGGGCACGCCCCGTGCATGCGTGACTCCAAACTCACTATTATATCAACAGCTTCTCTCTGTCCGTATCTCTTTTTATTCCGAACTCTCCTCTTTTTTTGCTTTCGATTCTTAGAACTCAAGTATTACTACACGAGAACTTGTAGATTATTTTCCCATGTCCTTGCATGGATTTGCAGTCTACAGTTTCATGTATTATGATTTAACTTTCTGGAGCGGGACAGTATCTTCTTTCCCTAGGGATCCAAATCATCTGTTTTATCAGTGTCATAATGACAAACCTTATCAGTTTCCATAACCTTAAAAGAAAATGCATGATATTACAACAGGCGCGAATAATTTTGGGAAGTTATCGAATGATATTTATACAGGACGTCTGACTTATGCCGTTAATTTTTGCTTAGGCAGCCCAAATAATAGTCGAGACATGTGGGAGGTATTTAATGGTTTCGTAGGCGGAATCAAGGGTGGATATACAGCACACTGACATCACCACGTGAATGTTACGAATTCCATCTTCGTATGATAATTTAATAGCAAACACGTACTGTTGATCTGTTATGTTAATTATTTATTTTATGTCTCCTTTCCAACGCTTAAGGGGAAGAACCTGCAGAAATGAGCAAATATGTGCCAAAATTAACATTTTTTTTTAATTTTTAGCCTAAAAATACTTTATAGAATTGACTTCATTTGAGCGAAATTTCAAGGTCGGTAGGAAGAAAATAATAATTGCTTTTTCGTAATCTATACTAATAATAAATCTGTAGCCGAAATCTTTCTGGTAATTTTCGATTTTACAAAAATAATTGGTCCTAACATATATAATTAACCACCCTGAAACCGAAAATCACTTTTTTGAAATTTTTGTTTGTATATCTGTCTGTCTGTATGTTTGTTACCTTTTCACGCGATAATGGCTGAACGGATTTCGATGAAAATTGGAATACAAATTAAGTTCGTTGTAACTTAGATTATAGGCTATATGGCATTCAAAATACATTATTTAAAAGGGGGGTTATAAGGAGGCCTGAATTAAATAAATCGAAATATCTCGCTTATTATAGATTTTTATGAAAAATGTTACATAACAAAACATTTCTTTAAAAATCATTTCCGATAAGTTTTATTCTTTGAAAAATTTTGATAGGACTGATATTTAATGAGATAAATGAGTTTTAAAATTAAAATAACTGCCATCCAAGGCCGTGTAATGAATTAAAAAACAAATGACTTCGTCTATAAGGGGCCTTGGTCAACAACAATAGAAAACTATGAATCATAGCCTACAGAAAATGTTTCTGTGTTTGCATGAAGCAATATCGGAAGCTAAATTAACCGATTTGTATAATTAATTATTATTTCACCATTGGAAAGTGTAGTTTCTCTAGATGGACATAATGCTATAATGTTATCACAGTAACTCCTGAGTGAATCGAGGACAGGTAAGATTAAAATAGCTTCTTATGCACAGAAAACTTGATAGGCTATTCTGTATATTCGTTTCCTGTATTTCCTAAAATAATTTTTATGACCAAATGAGTGGTCTCTGGATCAAAATGATCGCATTTTAATTTTTTAATTAAATTTAAATGAAGTAACATTATAAACGATTTATCCTTCTATCAAACACGAATGTTCCCTGGATCAAATGTCCTATTTTAATTATGTAATTACTTTATATTTATATCTAACGGGTGCAGCGGAGCGCACGGGTACGGCTAGTTTTTAAATATGTGTGGTCAAACTTATCCGTTGAATATCCGGAGTTTGTTTATTTAAATGTTTTAACATTTAATTTGTGATACCTCAGACAATAATAGAGTCCATACCTGTGGAGTAACGGTCAGCGCGTCTGGCCGCGAAACCAGGTGGCCCGGGTTCGAATCCCGGTCGGGGCAAGTTACCTGGTTGAGGTTTTTTTCCGGGGTTTTCCCTCAACCCAATACGAGCAAATGCTGGGTAACTTTCGGTGCTGGACCCCGGACTCATTTCACCGGCATTATCACCTTCATATCATTCAGACGCTAAATAACCTAGATGTTGATACTGCGTCGTAAAATAACCCAATAAAATAAAAAAAAATAAAACAATAATAGAGATAATTGAATAACATTTTCAAGGCAAATTCTCACATTATAAATGAATAATTCTGTAAGTGGAAATTGTAAAATTGCAAGTTAAGGAATAAGTTAAAAATAGACGTGCAATTTTCTTCCTATTCATAAAAATTCAAAATAAATATAAAAGTATAAAAATTAAAATTTCTAAAAATCATTAAACAAAATTGATTAGCAGTCTTTTAGCTCTCACTTAAGACAAGATTTGTGGTTCTGTGATGCTATTGAGAGCAGATATATCATTCTCTTTATAATTTGTATTTTTTGCAATTTTTATGTAGGCCTATGTGACTGTACCATAAAGGGCAAAAGTGAAAATGTATTTGAAAGACTTCATACATTGATAGGAAACTTCGTTAGGGAAATAGAGGCTCTATTTGAAATAATATGAGAAAAGAGATTCCCTGCAAGGTCCTTCCCTTTAAGGATGTTTAAGAGCCGGCCCAAATTTTGTTTGTGGGCCTGTACTTTTTATTATGATATAGTTTGTTTATGGTTAATACGATATCTTTAATATATTACACAGTTTCCAGGGCTTAAATGTTGTTTAAAAATATAAGTTTTTCATTTTCAACTAGACCTACAAAAAATCCTCAATTTCCCCTCTTTAAATTATATGCTAGTAATACTCTTATTCTGGGCTAAGCGGGATGAAGTTACAGGAGAATGGAGAAAGTTACACAACGCAGAGCTGCACACATTGTATTCTTCACCTGACATAATTAGGAACAGACATTTGAGATGGGCAGGGCATGTAGCACGTATGGGCGAATCCAGAAATGCATATAGAGTGTCAGTTGGGAGGCCGGAGGGAAAAAGACCTTTGGGGAGGCCGAGACGCAGATGGGAGGATAATATTAAAATGGATTTGAGGGAGGTGGGATATGATGATAGAGACTGGATTAATCTTGCACAGGATAGGGACCAATGGCGGGCTTATGTGAGGGCGGCAATGAACCTTCAGGTTCCTTAAAAGCCATTTGTAAGTAAGTAGGCCTAATAGTCTTATTCTACGCGTACGCAAAATCCTAAAGAGCAGAAAATTGCAGAACTTAGATTTTCAAATGAATTTTCAGTTTCATAACGGCAGCTGTCAGACATCTGGCGAAATGCTTCGAAATCAGAGCGGATTACTGGGTTCATATCTTTGTAGTTTGTACTTACGATTTGAAGGATTTACGAAGGAATGAGTTTCATGTAAAAATGTATTTAAAAGTTAAAAAGTGGTTACAAACACGCATCACAGTGCATCAGAACTCAAATCTAACTGGACAAAATTATTAACTTCTCTCTTTTCTAACGAATTTTCATGAAACTTTGTACAGACCTTACAGGTAGCATGTATTTTTTTGTGTACAAATTCTGATTATGTTTCCATAAGAAGATCTACCCCTTTATAGGAGATGCATTTAGACAAAATTAATAACTTCTCTTCTATCTAACAGATTTTTATTAAACTTTATAAAGAAGTTACACAGAGCATATATTTCACGCCTACAATCTCTGATTATGTTTGTATAAGAGGAACTACCAATTTATAGAGGTGAATTTCCTCAAAATTAATATCTACCGTCTCATGTAATAGATTATTTTATGAAACTTTGTACAGAAGTGAGAGATTCTGAAAATGTAGGCCTATATTTGCGCAAAAAGCTGTAAATCGATATTTTAGCAACACAATACCCTTTCTTTAATGAGAGTGTATAAAACAATATAAACAAATATTGATATATTCGGAGGGGAAAACTTCATTGATGTTAAACGTTGAAATAAGTAGCTACCTTTGTGAATATTGTAGCCTATAGTGCCACTTCATATTATGAAATAGGTCTAGTGGGATAATGACCAAGCTTCATTCTGTAATGGCTACCGGATGCAGCTATCTTAGATGTCTGTGGATTAATCTCACATACGCTATAAATCAGAGAGGAAGACATCCACTCCAACAGTGGGAAACAATAGCAATCTTGAAATAATCAATCCTTATTCACTGCTGGCGATAGGTGGGACAATGCTATTAAATAAAAGTAAAAAATAGACCACCGCTATCTCTTAAAATTCATTCCAGTTTGCAGTTCTAATCGCACAAGGATCTAACATCGCCTGTATTATCTTCATAACAACAGTTTGATGTTCGTAAAGAACAAATCAAACGTTATTGATCACCGATTGAGGTGCCATCGACCTCAGAGACATTGCATAGGCGGTTAATGACCTCATTGACAGTTGATGAATTGCGAAGTGTGTTGTCGTAATATTTTCCGTTTTAAGACGTTACTCCAGGCTTGAAAAACGATTCAGGCTAAAAAATAAACATTTCATGCTCTTCCTTACGCATGTAATTGACGTTCACTGCTCTTTATCCACCCTTCGCTGTAGTTCAAATTGAAGAGCTTCTAGATATATATTCTTGGATGATCCTTGCATTAGTTGAAGCACAGAAAGACAGATTTATTTCTCTTCCATAGAAAAGAGGATGTCCTTTGTTTTGTATTTGTTCAATGGTTTCAGAGGTATTTTCTCCTAGCTTAGACTATACAGAATGAACCGTAAGTAATGTCATTAATTTCAGGGGGTTATTCTTTGACATATTTCAAACAAAAGGTTTAATACAACTTTTCGCGTTTTTGCCTGGTTTTCGAGATAAAAATTGTTTTATATGAAACGCTTCACAGAGTGTTTTGGGAAAACCATTACTTACTTACTTACCGGCTTGTAGGAACCCGGAGGTTCATTGCTGCCCTCACATAAGCCCGCCATTGGTCCCTATCCTGAGGAAGATTAATCCATTCTCTATCATCATATCCCACCTCCCTCAAATCCATTTTTATATTATCTTCCCATCTACAGCTTGGCCTCCCAAGGTCTTTTTCCCTCCGGCCTCCCAACTAACACTCTATATGCATTTCTGGATTCGTCGATACGTGCTACATGCCCTGCCCATCTCAAACGTCTGGATTTAATGTTCCTAATTATGTCAGTTGAAGAAGATAATGCGTGCAGTTCTGTGTTGTGTAACTTTCTTCATTCTCTGTAACGTCATCCCTTTTAGCCCCAAATATTTTCCTAAGCACCTTATTCTCAAACACCCTTAACCTATATTCCTCTCTCAAAGTAAGAGTCCAAGTTTCACAACCATAAAGAACAACCGGTAATATAACTGTTTTATAAATTCTAACTTTCAGATTTTTTGACAGCAGACTGGATGATAAAATCTTCTCAACCGAATAATAACAGACATTTCCCAAACCATTGATTTACCTAATTCCCAATATGCTCAGTCAATTTAAGAGATCAGTGTATTATGATAATAAATGGTTGAACGAATATTAGTTTTGTCTTTTAAATGTACAGAAATTTGATTCAAACAAATATAACGTTTCGTTGTGCAAATGAATTTTACAATGTTATATATTTTGTTCGGATCACATTTCTGCACATTTAAGGGACAAAATTGAAATTCTTTCAATCATTCATTATCGTAATACACTGCTCTCTTAAATTGACTGAGCATATTGGGAATTAAATCAATGATTTTTCCAAAACACGCTATGAAATGGATCATATGAAACAATTTTTATCTCGAAAACGAGGCAAAAACGCGAAAAGGTGTATTAAACATTTTGTTTGAAATATGTCAAAGAATAACCCCCTGAAATTAATGACATTACTTACGGTTCACTCTGTATATTTTGCATATTTAAAATTTGAATTTTATGAATTTTGTTTTATTTGCACTCTGACACTACATGAAATATTCCAATTTACATATTTAGAACTACAACTTCATAAATGTTACGTAAATTTGTCCCGGGTTATTTGCTGGTTATTTAACGACGCTGTATCTAATGTAAAGATATCTAGCATCGATGGAAATGGTGATAACGAAATAGTTTTTGGCGAGTCCGAGAATTAGTCATGGGATAACCTGAAATTCACCTTACAGTTTGAAAACACCTCAGAAAAAACTTGAGCCAGGTAACACTGAACAACAAAAGTTTACTTCTTGTCTTGTTCCGAAATAAAAATAGGTGAATATTACTAATATGTGTGCCCTAAATCTGAATTTGAAATCCAAATTGCCCCATCACGTACCATTTTCCGGGGAAAGTGAATTGAATTTTGTATGAAAAAACTTTTTTTTTTTTTAATTCTTCACTGCTACTGATAAAATTACAACAAACTAAAGATTCAAAATGCATCATAACACTTGAAAAAATGTACTGGATACAAAAATGTTACATAGTTTAAAACAAAAAAAAAAACACAACAATAAAAATCCTATTTCATGCGTATAATGAGAAAAATCTTGGAATATGAACTTAGCATTAAAAAAAAAATTCTGGATGACTTCCGTTTATCCTCGTCGCTTACTGCTCCAAGGTTAGAAGGAAAGAAATCTAAATGAGAATGTAGAAGTATATTTTGAGAGACATATTACACCCCATTTTCGCATAATATGCACTTAATATGGTTTTCACAATTTCGATGTAGTTGTCTGCCCTAGAATTTCCAAGTAAATTTGAGCAAACGTCTTTGAAAACACGCCGTAACATTTTTTCTGTAATGGAAAATTATTCCTCAAACAAAAACTCAGCCATAACTTTGTGAATTTGTGGATCGATAAAAATGCCCTCTTTTAATTCGCCTTCACTCAAACTGGTAAACATTTCTTTTAAATACTGAAAACCACACCCTTATTTGTTTATTGTGTAGACCTCACTTGGAACTATTATGAAATTTACTGAATAGAAAGAACCAATATATGTTTATTTATTACAAGTACAAACAAACATGCCAACAACTATAAGAAACCGGAAATACATCATAAATTCACAAAATTCAGTAGATTTTGTTTTGGTTTACAACCCCCAACCCGCGCCAGATGTTTCCTGGGGGAATGCCTATCGAAAATTGAAATCATTGTATATCTTAAAAACTTTACGTGATACGAAGAAAAGAGATGCATTTTTGGATTCAGCGCACACCAAACCATAAGGGACACGTTGTTTTAAGTCGGAGAAAAACTCTTGTTGTTCAGTGTAATTAGTACAAATGGGCTTCGAACCCGCAACAGAGCGTTGCCTCGGATAAGTAGGCAAACGTGTTACCTCCTGAGCTACGTAGAAGCCTTGCCTCATGAATTGTATCACTATCTATACTAATAATAAATCTGTAGCCGAAATTTTTCTGGTAATTTTCGATTTTCCAAAAATAATTGGTCCTAACACATATAATTAACCACCCTGAAACCGAAAATCGCTTTTTTGACATTTTTTTTGTATGTCTGTCTGTCTATCTGGATGTTTGTTACCTTTTCACGCGATAATGGCTGAACCGATTTATATGAAAATTGGAATATAAATTAAGTTCGTTGTAACTTAGAATTTAGGCTATATGGCATTCAAAATATTTTATTTAAAAGGGGGGTTATAAGGAGGCTTGAATTAAATAAATCGAAATATCTCGCTTATTATTAATTTTCACGAAAAATATTACATAACAAAAGTTTCTTTAAAACTAATTTCCGATAAGTTTTATTCTATGCACAATTTTGATAGGACTGATATTTAATGAGATAAATAAGTTTCAAAATTACAATAACAACGCCATCTAAGACGGTGTAATGAAATAAAAAACAAATGACTTCATCTATAAGGGGCCTTGGTCAACAACAATCGAAAGCTATGAAACATAGCCTACAGAGAATGTTCCTGTGTTTGTATGAAGTAATATCGGAAGGTAAATTAACCGATTTGTATAATTAACTATTAATTCACCATTGGAAAGTGTAGTTTCTCTAGATGGACATAATATTATTACAGTAACTTGTGAGTGAATCGAGGACAGGTAAGAGTAAAATAGCTTGTTATGCACAGAAAACTTGATAGGCTTTTCTGTACATTCGTTTCCTGTATTTTCTAAAATAATTTTTATGACCAAATGAGTGGTCTCTGGATCAAAATGATCGCATTTTAATTTTTTTAGTTCAATTTAAATTAAGTAACATAATAAACGATTTATCCTTCTATCAAACATGAATGTTCCCTGGATCAAATGTCCTATTTTAATTACATAATTACTTTATATTTATTTCTAACGGGTGCAGCGGAGCGCACGGGTACGGCTAGTAATAAATAATATAACAACTTAGATTCAATTAATGGTGTAAGAATTTACAAACTTTTTTTTTTTTTGCAATTCAGTCTCCTTAAATAATTGTGCACATAACTGAATACTTTTATATATTGACGGGCCTGGAGTTGCTGTATGATTGAATATAGTATAGGTTATTAAGTTGCATTAGCTATCTTTGTAATATTCGTATTACGAGAAGTCTATTAGCTGGGTTCATCGTGAAAGCGGAGGCTAATTTTGTTTGCCCCATGTTTCCACGGTGATGAACCAGTAGCGGAGGAGCATCATCACTCGTGGGGTGATGACTAGCCCGGGGCCTACAGCCTACACCGCACTCAACGCCCATCTTCTTCACTCGCTAAGTATTGCAGAGGCGTTATTGTCCACGGACATCGACAGAGGTTCAAGCTAGGGGAAGTATCCTTCTGCTTTCTTCTTTCGCTTTTCAATGTAGAGGTGTAAGCCCAAGTCATTGCAAGTATCGTCTCCAGCCGAGGGCTAGGATGCTATTAATCTCATATACAGGGTGGAAGTGACATATCCCTGCACATTTTCATAGCGAATAGCTCATGTTTAGGGCTAGGATTTTGATGAAATTGCATCTTTTTTCTAGTAAGCCAGAAACATAGCCGCTTTAGTATTTATATGTTATGTGACAAACTGAATGTTTTAAGGCATATTTGTTAGGGCATTTTTTTTTGCATTTTTTGCCTGTTTCAACTGATAAGAGCATTTTTTGTGTTATTCAGAAATTTTTGAGGCACAAATCCCCATTATTAATATAAAATGTTTATTTCCTTTGATATTTTGTCTACATATTTTGTCCATTAATACCTTCTATTTTTTACTTGGTTATTTAACGATGCTGTACCAACTACGACGTTATTTAGCGTCGATGGAGTTGGTGATAGTTATATGATATTTGGCGAGATGAGGCCGAGGATTCGCCATAGATTACCTGACATTTGCCTCACGGTTGGGAAAAACCTCGGAAAAAACCCAACCAGATGATCAGCCCAAGCGGGAATCGAACCCGCGCCCGAGTACAACTCCGGATCGACAGGAAAGCGTCTTAACCAACCGAGCTACACCGGTGACTAATACCCATTATTTTGTATATTATTTTAATCGTTTTTCTACACAAATATTGCCATTTTAACGTAGTACATCCCATGTAATGGATCAGTCCAACCATCCCTTCAATATAGACTCCTCTATACTTGCTAATTCCGTATAAGAGTGGCCTTGTGATGGGCTACATGGAAACTACATCAGGTAAAATAAATAATTAAAGTGTACTACTTAGAAAAAATTATGTAAAATTAAATAAACTTAAATGTTGGTACTAGAATTTAATTTAATTACTAGTCTAAATATTAAGTAGCACAAAACTCCTTTTCCTACTAAGTCAATTTTAGAATCTAAGATCAATTTTTAGGACATTTTTAAGAGCATTTTTGAAAGATTTTTAGGTCATAAATGCATTGTTTTTAGGACATTTTTTTATGATTTATATGTCATCAAAATTCTAGGCCTACTCGTGTTGTATGTAACAAAAAAGTTTAATACTATAATGGTGGAAAATCAATAGTTTTCTCAGAAAAAAATGTTGTTCCCAAATGTTTAACACCCTCTTATTCGGTAACTATTGCGAGTAGGATCGCGATTTTCGTCCATATCGATAGGAAAACTAATAAAGAAGCATTTATCCCTCTGGCGTATTTCAATAGCGTGAACGGTTTTCGTGTAAATTTAATTTAAAAACCTCTAATTTGAAGCCACTGACCGATGCGACCAGCTTGCAACTTTGTAACCAGAAAGAGAGATGGGAGGTAGTTCACTAAAGCAGACAGACTTGAATTCGTTGACCGTTTACATCTGTATTACGAGAAGAAACAGCAGTGTGTTAGCAGCGATGTTGCCAGGCTGCTGAAACTTCCAACTCAATTTTGTAATTAACGCGCATTTAATCACAAAAGGTAATAAAGATTTTCTGTTCATTTAAGTGTACCCTATCGTCCCTTTCAACCTGTAGGATTATTTCAGTTCCACTCTGTATAGACGGGAAGCTTTAGTCTTCGCAGAAAATATGAACTTATACCGTAAATGTAAGTAACATATTCAAGATTACAGCTGATTATACAAGGTGTAAACGATATAAATAAAAAAAAGTGGTAGAGTATAAATAACTGAAACAAAACGTCAAATATTGTTTTTATGTAACTGTCATAATTTTGCCACAAAAAGGTGTTTTGTGAGTCTAACTTTTTTGGGAAAGAAAATAGCCAATCATTATTTAGGCTACTTTGCCCGGTACGTACGCTAAAGCAGTCATTTGTTACTCTGCTGTGTATTGGTATGTGTTGGGTGTAGAGTGTAAGGTGATTGACAATAACATTTACGCTCAATCGAAATGTAAGCAAATATTAAGCTACTATAGTAGTAAATATAAAAATAGGCTTAATAGGCTTAAGGACCTTACTAATAGACGGTAATTATACACAGTACTTAAAGGGTGTAAATGATATGTTGTTATTGAAGTGTTGTATCAGTGAAGAATTATGTTGTGTCAGTGAAGTGTGTTGTATCAGTGAAGAAGTATGTCGTGTCAGTGAAGTGTGCTGTGTAAGTGAAACGTGTTCCTGTCAGTGAAGCTTTATAGTTTATAGTGGCAGTGCAAAGTATTTGAACAGTGAAATGTTTTTGAAGTGTTAGTGAAATCAGGATAGAATCAGTGAAATGTGTCGTAGTTCCAGTGCAGTGAGTGAGTTGACAGCGAAATGAGTGTAATGTTGAAAGGTACTTGTGCAGATATGAACATATTGTGAATTTTATTAGTAACAACAATGTACTGTTAATCTTAACTAATATTTACAAAGCACTATTTACAAATCAGAACTACCAGTTCTCAGTTCACAGTTCTTCTATCTCAGTCACTCGAGTTCACAGTATCTCGAACCACAGACCTTCAGAGACAGTTCACTGTACTCGAACTCGGGTCCCTCCAACTGCGGTCCACTGCACTCGAACTCAGGTCCCTCCAACTGCGGTCCACTGCACTCGAACTCAGGCCTTCGGATGCTGACGCAGATGCGGACGCACACTCGAGTCGAACTCCGGCACACAAGTCTGGCTTGCTTGCTCTGGCTTACTCACTGACTTAATAACTGAAAACTGCAAACTGGAAAACTGCTGTCGTTCCTTCGCGTCCGTAATTTATAGCAACAGCGACGTAGCCTCGAAGGCTCCACGCGTCTCTAGAGATGGCACTCCAGAAAAATCCCGAGCCCTCTCCTCTCTACCAGCACCAGATGCGCGCGCACTCCCGCTCCACTCTCTCGCCGCGTTGGCCCTTTTCCCCTCTCCGCCGCGCGCCATCCCAAGTGCTCCGCGCGATCTTCTCTCTTGCGGGACGCTGGTCGTGAGTTCGAATCTCACGTCGCTGTCACAATATACTCGTGGGTTTTAGTTCGATCTTAGTTTTAAGATACAAATTAGAATATTTCAAATGTTATTTTAAGTGATCGTTTCATTTAATTTAGTATATTCCCTGTTGTTGTTGTTATTATTATTATTATTATTATTATTATTAGTATTAATTATTAGTATTATCATTAATTGTATTTTTAATTAATAAGTTTATTATTGTCATTATTGAGTGTAATTAGTTACCACTGCCACCGGGTATATACCCATTGCAGTGTGAATAAATACATACATACATACTATCAATCTTAAAAACATAGGGTGCTATTCATAGACATTTCGCAGCACGCGCTAAAAGCGCACTAAGCTAGCCCGGCTATCCACTGGTTACTAGTATAGAATTCAAATCATATCCTATCGCTAACACTGGTTTATGAATATGAAAAACGCTGATCATCCACCGGAAGCCCGCGCTAAGAATGTCTATGAATACGGCCCATAGTATTTTATTTTATTTTTTATTTCCCTCATTCTTTTTGCATTTGTGCTTTAAATATAGGCTACACTATGTAGCTAATTTTACTTCTATTTCTTATTTCCCTGTTCTCTCTGCATTTGTTTCTTGTATATGTCTATTTGTATTCTGGTGGTGTGGTAGAGAAGGCCTGATGGCCTTAACCCCGCCAGATTAAATAAATAAATAAACAAACAAACAAATAAATAAATAAAATTAAAATAAATAAATAAATAATAATAATAATAATAATAATAATAATAATGATTTATTTAACCTGGCAGAGTTAAGGCCATACGGCCTTCTCTAACACTCAACCAGGAGTAAAGACTGCGTTACAAAAACACTACAAATTAACAAATTACACTACAATTTTACACACAAAACTGAATAAGATAATAATAATAATAAAAAATAAACAACAAATAAGAAGAAATCAGACATAATATATAACATACAGAAAGAAAGAAAAAAGCATAATAATATGTGAACAGCAGGTCAAAATAAATGAGGCATACAAAAAAAAGACAATTATTCATAATAATAATAATAATAATAATAATAATAATAATAATAATAATAATACTAATAGTAGTAATAAAATAGTGCAGTACAAAGTATACAGTGAATACAATATTTCTAAGTACACACAATAAGGAAAATTAAGATTATATATAGCTCAACTTATCACATTAGAGATATAACATTATCGGAAAATATGAAAACAAAAATATAAAATAAGTTGAATATCATTAGAACATAAAAAAAAATGTGAATACGTGGAAACATGCAATACAACACTTATCATAATAGTAAGTTAGTTTGGCAAGTCGTCATAAGATAATTTTCTAACTTGGATTTGAAAGAATTCAATGTTCGGCAGCCCTTGACTTCAGGCGGCAGAGAGTTCCAGTGACGAGAGGTAGCAACAGTGAAGGATGAGGAATACAGAGACGATGCGTGAAGTGGAATTTCTAGCGTGTTATCGCGTTGTGCTCGAGTATTAATATTATGATGGCGAGAGAGAGTATGAAATCGAGCGAATAAATAATAGGGGGATGAAGAGTGCATAATTCGATATAAGAGAGAAAGTGAGTGCAGATTTCTCCTCTCATGTAACCTAAGCCATGATAACTTCTTGAAAGAAGGTGAGATATGATCATAGTATCGAACATTACAAATGAAGCGGACGCACGCGTTATGAACACGCTGTAGTTTCTGAGCGGAATCAATCCTGAGATCACTGAACAAAACGTCGCAATAATCGAAGTGAGGTAGAATGAGTGTCTGTACCAGCGTCTGTTTTAATTTAGATGGATAATGATACAATCTTTTTAGTGAATGGAGAATAGAGAATGCCTTCTTACATGTATATTTAATATGCGTATCCCAATTTAGATTAGATTCGAAATGTACTCCGAGATTTTTTACGGTAGAGCTAAACGGGATGATTGTTTTATTCAGTTTCACAGGTGGAAATAGTATTTTACAAAATAAAAATTAAATTATTAGATGTAATTCAATTTCACTAGATATTTTGTTCAGTGGACCGATATGTACTGCATAAATAATTTTTGCAGTTCATGTCTTTATACTCTGTATAACATTGAAAACATAAGTAAAAGCAAAGCAGTGTGAACAGTTCAATATAAGACCGAAGATAGTACTGAAATAGTTATTTCTTCAACTTGTGTGTGAAGTGGAACTTCCTTGCACGATTGGGAAGATTCTCAGTTATTGCTCTTGCTGAAATTATAGAGTACTGGTCTCATGCTCTCTTTCCCTGTAATTCTTATCACTGTTCATTACTTTGCACTGTAACAGTTTCGTATTTTCTCTTCACTATTTTCTACAATCTCTCACATCCACCTCCAAGCAATTTCTTCTACTCTGTCCTTCATTCCAAGACTAATAACTTAAATAAACCTATTCACTACCACTACTTCTTTCTTGAACCCCTTTTTATCAGTTTACTTATCTGGATCAGTAGTATAGTATCACACATTTTGCACATCTATGGGAGAAGCTAGGGCCTAAATAAAATTATAATGGGACTTAATATACACTCTTTTTAGTGGATTGATAGATTGATTGATAGAACTTTATTGTCGAAGGCATAGTATATGCATAGAATGGTAAAATATATACAATTACAATAAAAATAAGTGAAATATAAAATACATTATTCATTTCAAGGGTCCATGCGTGCATCCTCAAGATTGTAGGGACATAATTTTATTAATTTTGTTTTTATATAATTCCTAAATTTGAGAGAATTTTTTGTATATTTGATGTCATCAGGCAAATTATTGTAGATTTTGATAGTGTTTGTAAGATGGTGAGCTGGAATAGTTAAATTATTTTTGTTACGAGTATCGTACTTATGGAAGTCACAATTTTGGTGAAAATTAGACAGATTTTTAGAAATTAGTTGTAAAACATTAAAAATATATAAACCATAAACAGTAAGAATATTGTATTGTAAAAAATATTCCCTACAAGAGGTCCTACTGTCAACGCCCGCTATGCATCTGACAATACGCTTTTGAGCAATAAAAATATAGTTCAGCATGGTTCCAGATCCCCAAAAACAAATACCATATGAAAGCCTAGACTCGACATGTGCGAAATAATAAGACATTAATACATCGTGATTTATTATCGTCCTCAAAATTCTGATTTGATAACAAATGCTATTGAGTTTAGAAATTATACTTGTGCAATGGGGTCTCCAAGACAAACAATAATCAAAAGTAACGCCCAAAAATTTTGTAGTTTCCCATTTACATAAGTATTGATCTTGAATAGAGATATTAATGTCATTCAAAATTTTCTTTTGAGAATAAAGTTAAGCTACTTTCAACGATATTGACACTTACAGCCTTTTTATGTTCAGTCTTCAATTTTAATTTCCTCCACCACAACTACCACCAAGAAAAAGTAATCTTAAGTGAAAGTTAGATTTTGTACACCCTTCATTATTTGTTCTGTATTGTTGGTTCCCCGGAGTCAGCTGGTGGGTGTTCAGGACGTCTTCTCACATGACGTATCCCGTGTTATTCCCCCCGGCAGTCCAAGCTAATTCTGAGCTCGTATCTCAAGAAAAGGTGATGGATGTTGTATTGACTAAGCTTCCAAAATTGGAATTTCTGCACGAGTATGCTAAGTGAGATTTTGTTTTGAAAGCCAGCGTGTACCCGTCAGTTCACATAGCAGCAATGGCATTTAATAAAGATCTCGCGATTCCGTGAAGTTTCTTCCCGAGGTGGCTAACGGATGTTTTATCTCTCATAAATATTCCGTAAGCCTGCGTCTCATAATAGGAATATATATGCAGATTAACCACATGTTTATACGTGCAATTAATCTTCCGTAATCTGTAATGTAATTCAGCAATGCAGACAGAACTTTACCATTTGTAGACAACTTAAGATGCCGCTCTGAGAACAGATTTGTCTTTCATAACTTATAAGTAGCTACTATGCACTGAGAATGAGTAATTTAGGAAGATCTAGAAAACGGATTATTGAGCCAGGACAGATTTCAGGATCTAAGTTGTTAATAATTTGTTAAACTTGTTATATTGACAACTTTTTTAACTTCTCTTTGTTAAATTACTACTTTAGGCTTAATTTCCGCCATCTTTAGAGTTATAGTGAAGTCCTTGCTTGTTTCCGGTTTCTTCTTGTTGGTGCTTTGGCGGGGGTGCATTTATGATCCGTACTGTTGAGTAAAAAAGGTGTGCGTTCTGAAATTTAGTTGTGTTGAGAATGTGTTGTGCGTGTGTTTTTTATGTCTGTAGGCTATATTCCGTATTGTTCTAGTGTGTTTAGTGTCTGAATTTTCGTTTGAATATCTGTTTCTGTGTTGCTGTAGTTGTGGTTGGTGTTGGTAATGTGTTTGGTTAGGTTTCACCCTTAGAGTATTGAGTAATCTGACCCGGATTATAATTATTTATAAACCATTCGTTGCTGATGCTAATGATGATGATGATGATCTTGAGGAGGGGGAATATTAAGAAAATGAGGACGAACAAATGGGATGATTAAAATGTAGGAACAAAGAATAAGAAGCAACATTCAGAAGTGATAGATTTAAAAGAATATGATGGAAAAGAACGAAGTGAATGATGAAGCATAATGGGATGACGATGAAAGCGATGAATATTAAGAAGAGCAGAATGAAAAAAGAAAATAAATTGTTGAAAAGTGTAGAGAAGGAGTGGGAGAGAAAATTATGAAGCGAAATAAATTAAAGAATAAGTTGAATCATCCAGTCTGCTGTCCAAAAATCTGAAACTTAGAATTTATAAAACAGTTATATTACCGGTTGTTCTGTATGGCTGTGAAACTTGGACTCTCACTCTGAGAGAGGAACATAGGTTAAGGGTGTTTGAGAATAAGGTGCTTAGGAAAATATTTGGGGCTAAGCGGGTTGAAGTTACAGGAGAATGGAGAAAGTTACACAACACAGAACTGAACGCATTGTATTCTTCGCCTGACATAATTAGGAACATTAAATCTAGACGTTTGAGATGGGCAGGGCATGTAGCACGTATGGGCGAATCCAGAAATGCATATAGAGTGTTAGTTGGGAGACCGGAGGGAAAAAGACCTTTAGGGAGGCCGAGACGTAGATGGGAGGATAATATTAAATGGATTTGAGGGAGGTGGGGTATGATGATAGAGGCTGGATTAATCTTGCACAGGATAGGCACCGCTGGCGGGCTTATGTGAGGGCGGCAATGAACCTTCGGGTTCCTTATAAGCCATTTGTAAGTTGTAAGTTGAAAATACTGAGTAAAGGAGAACGGGACGATGATGATGATGATGATGATGATGATGATAATGATGACTGATGTCGATAAGCTCACGGGTCGCAACAAAACAAAACATGATGTTCCAGCTCACGCTCATTGTGTCTGTCTTATTACCAAGAGGTCAACTGATGGGATCTCGATTCATGAAGAAGCTACTTCGTGTTGTGTAAAGGAACGATTGCATACGATGTTGGGCGCATCTATTGCAAGGATTGGAAAACAAGTGCAAATTCAGTTATGTACACCATTGTGCTTACCGCTGCAATGTGTACTTTATATTGCAGTAATCATTCTGATATAAAAACTTCGCTTTTGGATTTGCTGCGTTCGTGATCTCCTCCGCAGTCGATGACGTAACTCTCGCGTCAGTTGCGACTCAGCGGCTATCGTGCCTGACTCACCGAGATACTCATTTTTAATTTCGACTGAGGGACAGAGGCTTCTCGTGCCTTTACGCAACATCTCCATCAAATGAGGAAAGCATTTCGCTTCTCTTCGTATCTGCTAAATATAGGTCTACACACATGAGAAGATCATTGCCATCACCACCAACAACACCACCACCACCACCACCACCACCACCACCATCACCACCACCACCATCACCACCATCATCATCATCATCATCATCATCATCATCATAATCATCATTAAACATCATGACTGGGGCTACGATTTTGATGACCTATAAATCATGAAAAAATGTCCTAAAACAATGCATTTATGACCTAAAAATTTTAAAAAAATGCGCTTAATAATTAAACTCTTAGCTGAGAGACTACAACGTGTTCATAATGTGTGCATACGATTCATCTGCAATACTCGTAAATTTGACCATATAACACCTTCCCTCCAGTTACTTTCATGGGTGCGTCTGAAGGAACGAAGAACAATACATTCACTGTCTCTTCTATTTAGAATCATGCATACTTCTACTCCGAATTATCTCTTATCGCGCTTTCAATTTCTTACAACTCTTCGAAACCGACATCAAGCACTTCTTTCTATCCCTCATCATAGAACGTCTCTATACTCATCCTCGTACACTGTAGAAATACCTCGTCTCTGGAATTCGCTACCTAATGATGTCAGGGACTGCCGGACTTTATCACAATTCAAAATTAAATTGGAAAATGTTGTCTTGTTTAATGCTTTTTAGATATTGCTAGAAGTGTCGATTTGTGTTTTTTTTTACTCCAGATTAAAATCGCAAGTTTCTTGTTTATGTTAGTTAATTAGGATACAATTAATTATACTTAATCACTCATTTAAAGTTTGTGTGACTGCAACCTGTGTATATTTTTGTGTGACTTTACTTCGTTTATAGTGTTTTTTTTTCCTTTTTATTTCTGTTATTGTATTTGTATTCCTGGTGTTGTGGAAGAGAAGGCCTGATGGCCTTAACTACACCAGAATAAATAAATAAATAAATAAATAATAAAATAAATAAATAAAAATTCCCTAAAATTGATCTTACATAATTGGCTTAGTAGGAATATTAATATTTACACTAGTAATTAAATTAAATTCTGTACTTAACTCTTACTTTCTTCGACCCCGATGGCATTAGAGCATTCGAGGCCTAGGGGTTCATTTCCCTTTCCTTCCTCCTCTTTCTACTTTTCCACTATTTAATGTCACTAATTTCAGGGGAAAAAACTGCATCATAATCCACCATTAATTCCCGATTTACAACGAAAATCGTCTGTAGCTGCATTTGGATTGGCAACAGGCCATGATTGTTTGGCCAAACACCTGCATAGAATAGGAATATATCAGTCTCCTAACTGCCCATTGTGCAACTCAAACCAAGAAATGGATTCGGAACACCTCAAAATCTGTGCTTCAGTAGCTGGCCATGATAATATCTTTGAAAAATATTGGAGTGCAAGAGGTCAAATGACTTTATTGTCAAACGCCTGGCATTAGAAAACAACAACAACAAATTAAATTCTAGTATCAACATTCAAGTTTATTTAATTTTACATAATTTTTCTAAGTAGTACACTTTAATTAATTATTTACCTGATGTAGTTTCATGTAGTCCACCACAAGGCCACTCTTATCCGGAAGTAGCAGATACAGAGAAGTCTATATTGAAGGGGTGGTTGGACTGATTACATGGAGGTGTACTACATTAAAATGACAATATTTGTGTAGAAAAACGATTAAAATAATATACAAAATAATGGGTATTAATTGACAAAATATGTTGAGAAAATATCAAAGGAAATAAATAATATTTTACATTAATAATGGGGATTTATGGCCAAAATTAAATGAAAATGCCCTAAAAATGACCGAATAAAACAAAAAATGCTGTTATGAGTTGTAAGAGGCAAAAAATGCAAAAACAGTGCCTAACAAATATGTTTTAAAACACTCAGTTTATCACATAACGTATAAATACTAAAGCAGCTATGTTTCTGGCTTACTAGAAAAAAGATGCAATTTCATCAAAATCCTAGCCCTAATCATGACCACCGCCTAACTGTTATTCTCGTTTTCCTTTTTCTTCTTACGTGCTTACTTCTTCATCATACGCTATTGTGTGAACGTTATTACTCCCAGATAGTGTTTGTTTCGTCAATAAGTTCTCTTTATTTGGTGGACTTTTCATATAAGAGGAGATGTGAATGAAAGTGCAATACATTGCTGCATATTTCATAACTCCCTTAGTTTGTGCCATGGAGTTCTAGAATTTGGATAGGATGCATAATATAACAACACGTAAAGCATATATGACAGTTATTATGAGAACTGAAGAAGTAATTTGGGCAAGAGTGCTTTAAGGATTTTCTTACACACCTATAATGTTAATTTTTATTCATTTATAATTTGTACAAAAATCCATGAAGATAACTAAATCAAATTTTATACTATCTTATTTCATATACAGAGTGAACAGTAAGTATGATTACTGTGATTACTACCTATTGTATTGATTTTTCTCTCTGTTCCATATGTGCATTTTTTTAAGTTTTTTTTCCGGGCCTATATGATCATCTGTTATGACAGGCGGCTGCATTAATAAATAACACTATTTTCAGTGGATTATTCTTTGAGATATTTGAAACAAAAAAAATTAACACAATTTTTCTCGCTTTTTGCCTCCTTTTCGAGATAATGCTAATATACGTTACAAGAGCGGTATGTTGACGTTTTCATGGTCGAGGAAAAGATTGAAAAAGCGAAACGTAGTTGAGCTTTTTTAATTTCCGAGAACATGAAAACAAACATACAGCTCGTGTATCGTATATTATTTTGTGCGAAGATCGTTTATTACATACCTGAAAGACGAATTTATAATTAGTTGCAATGAAATCTCCATGTTAGTTTCTGTTTAATGACGGCAACTTCGGAACACCAAAATATCTTTCTTCAACATTGTTGCTATAAAATGTTTTCTGTGTTTACTATACTCCAGCAGGCCGTGATATATATCTGTCTTTTTTTTTTCCCCCAATCTATAAATGCGAACTTAAAACAAACGGTAAGGTTATGTAATTATTTATTTTTCATATTAATATTTTAACAATATTATTTATATAACATATTGCAGTAATAACATCGGCATCTGGAATCTTGTTGATTTTTTCACGGCTTCCTTAATGTTACCTGTATCAGGAATGCAATAAGTTTCGTGGAATAGTAGACTTTACTTAATTTTTGCAAATATTTAAAAACAATAATTAACATTGCAATTTAGGTGAAATTGCAGTAGTAAGTTTCAAATTTATAATTATTACTATGTTAAACGTCTCTAAAAGTAATATGTTAAAAGCCTAAAGCAGTAAAATGAATGTCGCGCTTAAGCGGTAAGAAGAGGGAAATTGTTCTGTGTGTTACGTTGGGAATACTGCATGTGGTATTTCACACTTACCGCGTATTGGTTCTGTGCGGAAAACAAGCAAATGCGCACGATCTCGCACAAAAATAATTGTTTTATCTTGAATATTTCATACTGTGTTTTGGGAAAGTCATTGATTTAATTCCCAATATGCTGAGTCAATTTAAGAGAGCAATGTATTACTTACTTACTCATGACTTTTAGAGAATCCAGAGGTTCATTGCCCGCCATTGGCTCCTATCCTGAGCAAGATTAATCCAGTCCCTACCGTCATACCCCATCTCTCTCAAATGCATTTTAACATTATCTTCCCATTTACGTCTCGGCCTTCTCAAAGGTACTTTTTCCTCTGGCCTCCCAACTAACACTCTATATACATTTACAAATTCTCCCATACGTGCTACATACCCTGCCCATCTTAAACGTCTGGATTTAATGTTACTAATTATGTTAGGTGAAGAATACAATGGTTGCAGTTCTGTGTTGTGTAACTTTCTCCATTCTCCTGTAACTTCATCCCTCTTAGCCCCAAATATTTTCTTAAGCACCTAATTCTCGAACACCCTTAACCTCTGTTCCTCTCTCAGAGTGAGAACTCAAGTTTCACAACCATACAGAACAACCGGCAAGATAACTGTTTAGAAATTTTAACTTTCAGCTCTTCCGAGAGCAGACTGGATGACTGACTAAAGCCTCTCAACCGAATAATAACAGGCATTTCCCATACTTATTTTGCAGTTAGTTTCCTTCCGAGTGTCATAAATATATTTGTTACTGTTGCTCTAAGATATTTGAATTTTTCCACTACTTCAAAGGATAAATTTTCGATTTTTATATTTCCATTTCGAACTATGTTCTGGTCACAAGACATAATCATATACTTTGTCATTTCGGTATTTATTTCCAGATCTGTCTCTTTACTTGCTTCAAGTAAAATTTCCGTGTTTTCCCTAATCGTTTGTGGATTTTCTCCTAACATATTCACGTCATCCTCATAGACGGAAGCTGATGTTGCCCGTTCAATTCCAAACCCTCTTTATTTCCTGGGCTTTCCTAATGTCATATTACAGACCTATTATTATTATTATTATTATTATTATTATTATTATTATTATTATTATTATTATTATTATTATTATTCTTACTCTTTTGAGAAGATTAACTCCGTACGTAGATAAAATTATTGGGGATCATCAGTGCAGTTTTCGGCGTAATAGATCGACTATTGATCAGATTTTTTGTATTCGACAGATATTGGAGAAAAAATGGGAGTATAAGGGTACAGTACATCAGTTATTCATAGATTTCAAAAAGGCATATGACTCGGTTAAGAGGGAAGTATTATATGATATTCTTATTGAATTTGGTATTCCCAAGAAATTAGTTCGATTAATTAAAATGTGTCTCAGTGAAACATACAGCAGAGTCCGTATAGGTCAGTTTCTATCTGATGCTTTTCCAATTCACTGCGGGCTAAAGCAAGGAGATGAACTATCACCTTTACTTTTTAACTTCGCTTTAGAATATGCCATTAGGAAAGTTCAGGATAACAGGCAGGGTTTGGAATTGAACGGGTTACATCAGCTTCTTGTCTATGCGGATGACGTGAATATGTTAGGAGAAAATACACAAACGATTAGGGAAAACACGGAAATTTTACTAGAAGCAAGTAAAGCGATCGGTTTGGAAGTAAATCCCGAAAGGACAAAGTATATGATTATGTCTCGTGACGGGAATATTGTACGAAATGGAAATATAAAAATTGGAGATTTATCCTTCGAAGAGGTGGAAAAATTCAAATATCTTGGATCAACAGTAACAAATATAAATGACACTCGGGAGGAAATGAAACACAGAATAAATATGGGAAATGCGTGTTATTATTCGGTTGAGAAGCTCTTATCATCCAATCTGCTGTCAAAAAATCTGAAAGTTAGAATTTATAAAACAGTTATATTACCGGTTCTTCCATATGGTTGTGAAACTTGGACTCTCACTCTGAGAGAGGAACGTAGGTTAAGGGTGTTTGAGAATAAGGTGCTTAGGAAAATATTTGGGGTAAGCGGGATGAAGTTACAGGAGAATGGAGAAAGTTACACAACACAGAACTGCACGCATTGTATTCTTCACCTGACATAATTAGGAACTTAAAATCCAGACGTTTGAGATGGGCAGGGCATGTAGCACGTATGGACGAATCCAGAAATGCATATAGAGTGTTAGTTGGGAGACCGGAGGGAAAAAGACCTTTAGGGAGGCCGAGACGTAGATGGGAGGGTAATATTAAAATGGATATGAGGGAGGTGGGGTATGATGATGGAGACTGGATTAATCTTGCACAGGATAGGGACCGCTGGCGGGCTTATGTGAGGGCGGCAATGAACCTTCGGCTTCCTTAAAAGCCATTTGTAAGGAAGTAAGTATTATTATTATTATTATTATTATTATTATTATTATTATTATTATATAAAACAATTACAAAAGACACAGGCATCCCTTTTGATTATAGAACTGTTCGTTAAAGTTGGGATGACTGGCAAGCCTGAGTGGTGGTGGTGATGGTGGTGGTGGTGGTGGTGGTGGTGGTGGTGGTGGTGGTGGTGGTGGTGGTGGTGGTGGTGGTGGTGGTGGTGGTGGTGGTGGTGGTGGTGGTGACAGTGCTAGATTTTTAGGAGTTTAAGGAAATTACAGATATAATCAATGTGGTGATCTGGTTACATTTGATTGGTCCGCCACTGATTTCAGATTTCACTGTGTATTTGGCAAAGTTGGAAACGTGAGAACGCTGGCGGTGCGGTGTGTTACTGCACTGCTGTCAGTCGGAGCTGTCAGCTGTTTCCTCGGGTCTCGCTTCCAGCGAATCGCGTGTCAGCTCTGACCTAGCACTTTCGCCCCGGTCACCCCATCACTCAATTCTGGGTCAGCCTCCAGGCCCGGTTACCCAATTCTCCCCACGCGCTTTCTCCAGATTTTGGAAACCACTGCTCCAAGCCGAACAGTACAAAACAGTCCTTCCGAGATAGATTCAGAGCCACCGGCGTAGCTCAGTCGGTAGCGAATTGGTTTTGATTTCATTTACAGCCTCACAATACTCTCTCATGATAATGTGTAATTATAAAATTAAAAAGTGGCCAGACCATCAACATCATCATGATCAACAGTCAACCGCTGCCGAGTAACAACATGCTTGACCGTGAAACGAGCGGGCCTGGGTTCAAATCCTGGATGAGGTTTTTTCCGGGATTTTTCCTCAACCCGTTAAAAGCAAATGCTGGGTAGCTTTCGGCGCTGGACCCTAGACTCATTTCGTTAGCATCATCACCTTCATTTCATTCAGACTCTAGGTAACCATAGCAGTTGATAAAGCGTCGTAAAATAAGCCAATTAAAAAAAAGAACCACCAGCTTAAATATTGAGACTCATGATTATTTCTTACAAATATAATTGGCCCTTCCACTTCTTTCTTGGTCTATCGATATCTATTCTATATCTTTCTCTATTCTTAAGTGATACTTCTGTTTTTTCCTTCTTCCATTTTATAAAGGGTGCGTCAGAAAGAACGGATGGATTTCAAACTATCGATACGCAACGAGGAGAGAGATATAGTGAGGGGGACCACGACTGTTGGGTCAGCCATAGAATGCAGTTTCAGTTGAGAACATGGTGTTGGTCTGGTGTACAACGTGCTTTCATCGTAGAGACATTTTTGAAAAATGAAGAGTCTGAGATCGCCACTCAGGACTCATTTCGACATCGGATGTCACGCTAGGATTCCAACTCGGAATACAGTTTTGCGGTGGGAGGCTTCATTTCGTATCACAGGTTCAACATTAAAGAAGAAATCACCTGGACGAAATTCTATTGCACTGAGATTGTCCGAGTCTACGGTAAGATCTCGCGCCCTGCGACTTCTTTCTTTGGGACCATTTGAAGGCGTAAGTTTGTAAACATCGATCACATACACTGGACGAACTGAAGACAGCGATTCGTGAAGAAATCATGGCAATTGCACCAGCTATGACTGTGAAAGTGATGGCGAACATCAGAAAACGCCTCGATGCCTGTATTGAAAGCCAAGGACATCATATGGATAATGTTGTTTTACATAAATAAACTGCATGTATTGGTGAATATGTTAATAACAATAAATTTTTGATTTGATGAATCTTTACAATTTTCTTGCCATGTGAAATCCATCCGTTCTT
Source organism: Periplaneta americana (assembly GCF_040183065.1). Taxonomy (NCBI): domain Eukaryota; kingdom Metazoa; phylum Arthropoda; class Insecta; order Blattodea; family Blattidae; genus Periplaneta; species Periplaneta americana. The sequence continues at coordinate 124,772,544 of NC_091133.1, forward strand.
TCTGACGCACCCTGTATATGGGTACATTGTGCAGAAAATTTGTCCAAATGCTTTATTTTATTTTTTTTTAATTTCTCGTTATAGAAAATGTTGAAAAAATATACACAGAGATTTTCACGGAAATAATATAGCCTACGAATTAAATATTTATAATATCGAAAAAGTGGTCTTCGGTCTTCCATCTATCAGTCTGTTTGTGTACTGTGGCTTATCAGGGAAAAAAGATTATGGTTTATTTAACGACGCTCGCAACTGCCGAGGTTATATCAGCGTCGCCGGCGTGCCGAAATTTTGTCCCGCAGGAGTTCTTTTACATTCCAGTAAATCTAGTGACATGAGCCTGTCGCACTTAAGCTCACTTAAATGTCTTAAATGCCATCGGCCTGTGCCGGAATCGAACTCGCAACCTCGGGCACAGAAGGCCAGCGCTATACCAATTGCGACACTCAGAGCGACGGTTTATCAGGAAATGATATATGTCAAATATAATAATTAATAAAATGCCAAGATTAATATATTTTTCTATTAAAATTATCTGACCGTGAAACGTGCGGATTCGTGTTCAAATCCTGGTTGGCACAAGTTACGTAGTTATGTTTTTTTTTTCCTTGGTTTTTCCTTAATCCAATAAGAGCAAATGCTAGGTGAATTTCGGCGCTGGATCCTGGTCTTATTTCGCTGGCATTATCCTTTAATTTCAATTAGACGCTGATAACCATAGCAGTTGATAAATCGTCGTAAAATAAACAAATTAGAAAGAAATAAAAATTCCAAATAAAGTATCACAAAATATAATCAATGGAAGAAAGTGTATTGTAAGACTCTTCTTACCAGTACACTATGGTTTTCTCGCTTTTACATCTGTGTTAACAATGGTGCTGGAAAGAATGTAATTTGATTATTTTCTTTTAACGTTTAATCTTAATCTTCTTTAAGGAGATTCAAGAATAATATGAAAAGTTGTGTATAAAGTGGAAATTAAAATTAAGCTGACATTTAACATTTAATTTTTTAAGGTGATATGTATTTATTTAGCCTGACGAGTTACTTCCTTGGTTTGAATTGTAAATTATTTAAAAATAGCGTGTAGGAGGGCCTTAGACTAGAAATGTTTAGTTTAAATGTAGTTCTGTTTATAAGTATGCATAAGGGTGTAATTATTTGACTTATTTGAACTGTTGTATCAGTGAAGCGAGGTGAGTCAGTGAAGTTATGGTTTTACAGTGCAGTGAATAGTTCCGATCAGTAATAATTTATAGCGTAAATGAAATGTGTTCTATAGTGTCAGTGAAATGTGTGCTAAAGTGTCAGTGAAATGTGTGCTAAAGTGTCAGTGAAATGCGTCATAGTGCCACTACAGTGAGTGAGATGAGAATAAAGTGAAAGACTATTGAAACTTATGTAGGGCCTATACATAATTATGTAGGTTGTAATGTAAAATTAGGTATTTTATTTATGTTTTATTATTATTGCGTTAAATTATATTGTGTATTCTTATTGTGTTGTGTATAAAATTGTATTGTGTACTGCTTATCATTTTATTGTGTATTGTTTATATTGTGTATACCACTGCCACCGGGTGCTTGCCCACTTGCAGTGTAAATAAATACATACATACATACATACCAGTACCGTTCCGCTTACACTTGATTAATTTGAGATTTCAAAATTATTTAAACTTTTTTTTTTCAAGATTAATATAGCTGAATTAAAAAAAAAGTTATGTAAAAAAATTTAATGATTCATATTGAAAGTTGTTTTTTACAACTCAGTTCTCCTCTGGCGTCCCGTCCTTTCCCTTCTAGACATACACTTTTGTGTCATGTTCGAAATTCTATTTAGTGCCTTACTATCTAGCACTTCTGTGTCTTGTAATCTCTTCTGTATTATTGTGTTTTTGCTTTTAAACATTACATATGTATAAATATACATAGATATGTAACGTTGCCTCTTACTTTCCTTTTTCTTTTTGTGTCTTAATCTTTAATCTGCGGCCGCTGAGAGGGGTCGTATTTCTACCACTTCAATTCTCTTTTTATCGCAGAGCATTCTGATACATAATGCAATACTAGAACTACAAGATCTCAGTAAAATTTTATTATCGGATCTTTTCTGCCTTTCGCTTATAGTTCTTCTCATGATCAAAGCATTGTACTTAGATTACTACAGCATGTTCACAGTTTGTTAGTCTTGTGACTTTGCTGCTGAGGCTTAAGTTACAATATATCAGGGTACAAATGCAGCGGAACCGGTTCAATTCCTGTCCTGTACTGTTTTAGCGATAACCTGGCTAAATTTTAACCACATGATCAGGAATTCTCGAAACTAGTGGATGTCTAGCGTTCGTTCAATATTGTTTCAAGTGCAAGAACATAACGTGCCAAACCCCAGTCCTTGAAGCATATGATGATGATGATGATGATGATGATGATGATGATGATGATAATGATGATATTCAACTTTCTGAGGTGTGGAATGATAGTGTGAAGTGGTTTTGTGATTTTCTTTTTCAAAATTTTAGAAATGCCATTTTCTTTTTAGAAAATTGAATTTTAAATTTTATTTGATTTTTCAGAAAACTTTTTATATTGTAATCCCTGTTATTTTCCATATCAGATTGAGGCTTTAGAGTGGAACATTGTCCGGATTTGTGTCTTATCTGGTTCTGGAGAGACTGGCGATTGGCTATTTCGGGACGCAGCAATTTTTGATATAATGTATAAGGGTTAGGCCTAATACTTGGTGGCCTTTGGATGGAAAACATTTTTTTCTTATGATTTCCATTCTTAACTATGTACGCATCTATGATTGACGTTCTGGCTGATATGTACATCTATTATCAGGCAGTACATCTCACTTGACGATATGTGTCAGAGGAAGAACAATTGAAGACATTATTACAAAAACAGCCCTAGTCATTTTTAATGAAATTGAGTTAAGGACACATTTGCTCCAATTCAAATGTTTATATACTCCAAAAATGACACATCGCAGGTGCAATAGCCACAAGGATAAACACCATTTGTACATAAACAGCTGACATGTGTTGTTCTGTTTATTTTTATTGTTCTCCTGAAAAATAGCAATTTTGACTAGGGTTGTTTTTGTAATAATGTCTTCAATTGTTTGTATACATCTGAAGTTTCACTAGTGAAATATGTTACTAGTCAGCGATGTATACAATGGAGGGGGAAAGAAGCTGCCACCCTAACCGATTATCTCCTGGCTTAGTTACCTCATGAGCGATGCCTTATTGTTGTCGCTTATGAGGTTCAAGCCTGTCTTCGGACAGTTGACTAAACAACAACAACCTAGATTTAACAGGATACGATAACTACACAATGAGTAATACTTTGTCGTATTTCATGAAAGAGTTTTTAATAAAAAAAAAAAAAAGAGGAGACTTAAAAAGAAGCAATTCTACCCTATTTCTCACCATTTCGAATCCGAAGTCCGCTCAGCCAACCAATTGCTGCCTCACGATCAGCTCGATCAGTAAATCTGCATCCTTAACATCTGACACACTTGGACTGCTTTAGTTTAAGACGATAATTTATTTCATATCATTCCTTACATGGCGAAATGACGTGAAATTGAAGCATGGAGACCCCGTGCTTTCTTACAAGGAGGTAGTTGGCGGTTGATGTTATTTTTTTGTAGCGGAATCATAAATTCTATTGTTTCAAGGGATATGATAAGCACGTGTGTTGATACTAAATATTAAGATGACGGGGAAGCAACCGCAGGATGGTAATTATAAGAGCGTGATGCACGACAGGTTTATTGAACTCGTCTTTATGTGGATGTGTACCATTCCCAGCTGCGCTGTGCAAACAGTCCAGCGCTTTATTTGTTCTGAATATATAGTTTTCCAGAAATTCTCTCAGACTTTGCTATACACTCTCCTCTCGAAAAAATTCATGCTAGCAAAGAAATCTATGGAATTTCAGTTATTTCATAATGCAGGTAATAATATTATTTTATAAACCATATCGGATTTATTTGTGACAAAAGGACATGTTTTTAACTTAACCTATTGGCTAGGAGAATAAAAAGGAAGTTTAACTAAGTTATGGTGGCAGCAGTTTTAAACGACCTGAAAACTAGATTAGATTTGCTAATTTCGTCGCCTTTATTACATCCCGATCAAAAGTTTTGTACAAATCAAGATTTCAGGTATAACTCCCTGTAAAGTTGATTTGAATAATTTCGAGGGAAAATTTGTTCCGGAGCCGGGTATCGATCCCGGGACCTTTGGTTTAACGTACCAACGCTCTACCACTGAGCTACTCGGGAACTCTAACCGACACCGATCCAATTTTTCCCTCTATATCCACAGACCTCAAAGTGGGCTCACAACCGTCAAGCAACCAACTTCGAGTGCACACTAACTCCGTGTGACTTAAATTGTGGTTTTCTGTTAACGAACAGTGACGTGTATTATGCAAATCAAGATTTCAGGTATAACTCCCTGTAAAGTTGATTTGAATAATTTCGAGGGAAAAATTGTTCCGGAGCCGGGTATCGATCCCGGGACCTTTGGTTTAACGTACCAACGCTCTACCACTGAGCTACTCGGGAACTCTAACCGACACCGATCCAATTTTTCCCTCTATATCCACAGACCTCAAAGTGGGCTGACAACCGTCAAGCAACCAACTTCGAGTGCACACTAACTCCGTGTGACTTAAATTGTGGTTTTCTGTTAACGAACAGTGACGTGTATTATGCAAATCAAGATTTCAGGTATAACTCCCTGTAAAGTTGATTTGAATAATTTCGAGGGAAAAATTGTTCCGGAGCCGGGTATCGATCCCGGGACCTTTGGTTTAACGTCCCGGGATCGATACCCGGCTCCGGAACAATTTTTCCCTCGAAATTATTCAAAAGTTTTGTATATTAAATTCCTCAATTTACCCATCATTAATCTACATATTTCAGACAATGCCCTTGAAAACAATACCCAATACTTTTTTTAGATAACGCTGATAAAATTATTAAAAGCACACTTAAAGAAGTTTTGCATCTACCAACTGACACACCCGATTCTATGGTATATACACATCGTAAATATAAAGGTCTTGGTCTTTTTAGGGTACGCTGGGAATCTACTAATGATCCTTACATTATTTCCACTAGGGACCATATTGAGGAGAGTAAAACATGTTTAAAGAGCCTTAAATTAACTCTTGCTAATTCTTTTTTAAGTAATCGTGAAAATTTTGTGGACTCTCGAAAAGTTAGAGACGCTTTAAGAGAAAAAGAATTTGAAAATTGGTGTACATTGCAACAAAAGGGTAAAGGAGTGATTCTTAACAAAGAGTTACCCCCAGCAAACAGCTGGATAAGAAATCACAAAGGTCTAACCCTCTCGGAATGGATAGACGCCCTTAAAATGGTAGGCTATGTCGCTCCGGTCCGAGCTGTATCGGGTAGAAGTCGGGATGGTACCCGCTGTAGGCGCTGTCTCAGCGAGATTGAAACTCTTCCCCATATCCTTGGCTTCTGCCCCTATAGTGAGGCCCTTCGCAACATCCGTCACCATGCTGTCCGTTCTATGCTGGCCGAGGCACTGAAGGAAGTAGGGTTTACAGTCCATCAAGAGGTGCAGGGACTAGCCACACAAGGAAGTGTTCGGCGAATTGATATCATTGCCATTAAGAACAACTCGGCATACATTCTCGATCCCACCATCAGATTTGAGACACATGCAGATCAACCGCATGAGGTGGACAGTGAAAAGAAACGGATCTATGAACCAACAATCCCGTTCTATAAAGATAAATATAGCCTGTCCCACATTGATGTAATAGGTCTGATGGTGGAAGCACGAGGTACCATACCCTCCCTCTTTGCCGACAGATGTAAAAACCTGGGGCTAACACACAGCATTGTGAAGGAAATAGCCATTAGTGTCCTCAAAGGATCGGTTCAGATATTGAGAAATCACTTGTATGAGAGTGATAATGGAAATTTCAAGTTATCTTAACCGATGGCTGTTAATTGGTTTAGATATCAATGCCAATAAATCCGTACTATTATTTTTCTCGCGGTATATCTGATGACATTTCCCCCCCCCCCTTCTTAACTTTGTATATTCGATTCCCTAACCGTTTCAAATGTAAATCATTTTACCTTTTAGGTGTGTTTCCAAATTATATGTAATACGCTTTGTCAAATCTGGCAACCTTTTCATAAGGGAAGCTAAATTTATATTATATTATTGACACAAAAATTTCAGTACGCCGTTTTTACTATTGCAGAGTTCCTGCTTCTATTGCATTGTGTTATAGTTGGCTTGTATTAATGCAATTGATTTTAGATTGTAATTAATGTTTATGATATTGGTATTCGAGGTGGTGATGAATCATGGTATGTACAGCCCTACCAAAAGTTTAAGAACACCCCACTCCTGTCCTTATGTGAAACCCCTGATGTTTAAATAGAGACCAAATGCCTATGAAAAGTGGAGTTTTACTGCAAACCAATCTATCTTCCAAACTGTGGATTATATAACAATTTGTCTGATATGAAACTTACTGAAAAATTACATATTTTGTGGAAAAAAAAAAATTACTCCAGAATGGATTGGCTTAGATCAGTGAATTTTGGAATGGAGTTATATTATCTCCAGTCATTCTTCCACATCCCAATAATCTGCGACTTCACCACTCCACAGGTGATTAATAAAAATGGAGGAAATAAGCTGATTCACCAATGTTACTAATTCTCAATGTTATGATGTAAATGGCAGTGGCGGACCCGGGTCTGTTTGCCGCGAATTTGAAGCTCAAGAGAATTTGAGAAAATGACAGTTCATTTATTTATTTATTTTATTTTATTTATTTTATTTATTTTATTTATTTATTTAATTTTATTTATTTATTTAATTATTTATTTATTTATTTATTTATTTATTTATTTATTCATTCATTCATTCACTTCACGCATTGTATTCTTCACCTAACATAATTAGGAACTTAAAATCCAGACGTTTGAGATGGGCAGGGCATGTAGCACGTATGGGCGAATCCAGAAATGCATATAGAATGTTAGTTGGGAGACCGGAGGGAAAAAGACCTTTAGGGAGGCCGAGACGTAGATGGGAGGATAATACTAAAATGGATTTGAGGGAGGTGTGGTGTGATGATAGAGACTGGATTAATCTTGCACAGGATAGGGACCGATGGCGGGCTTATGTGAGGGCGGCAATGAACCTTCGGGTTCCTTAAAAGCCATTTGTAAGTAAGTAAGTATTCATTCATTCATTCATTTATTTATTTATTTATTTAAAGTTTGAAATGAATATGAGTTAATAAATACAATGAAAGATAAACTATCCCACTCCTGAATGAGTAAGACTCGTGCTCAATTTTTCCTAAATAAAAAAAGACAATCTGGATTACAATGCCTGCACGAACTGTCACAAATTTAAAAAAAAAAAAAACTAAAAATTGCACAAGAAGTCTTTCAGATATGTCTAACTCTATCCCAAAATTCAATGATCTAAGTCAACCCATTCTGGAATAATTAATTTTTTTCCTACAAAATACTGTATGTAATTTTTCAATAAGTTTCATAACAGACAAATTGTTATATAATCCACAGTTTGGAAGCTAGACAGACTGCGTTTGCAGTAGAAACTTCACTTTCCACAGGCATTCGCTCCCTGTATGAACATCAGGGGATTTCACATAAGTATAAGGACGGGAATGAAACATCAATTATGAAGGGGTGTCCCTAAACTTTACGTAGGGGCTGTAAATTTCTAACTCGGCATTTGCCTTTGTGACAGAGGGAAACCATGAAAAGCCTCAGTGAGATTGACCAACCACGGGATTTGAACCCGGAACCTGCCGAATGCGATGGTAATCTTTCGGACACATATGGCTCGGCGTACAAGACATCTTCTGCAGGATTTCCGCGGGGAGATGTTTCAACATTCACTCTACAGCCCGGATTATCATCTTTTCATACATCTCAAGAAATTCCTGACCGGTCAGCATTTTAGCAGTGACAGAGAGGTTTAGATAACACACTGCTTCCAATCCCAGGCAGCAGACTTCTACGACACAGGTTTACAAAAGTTGATCCCACGGTATGACAAACGTCTCATTCCCGATGAGGAATATGTTGAAAAATAGCTCAACAATAAATTGCTGTATCTGTTCCAATAGATCGTTCTATGAAATTGTGTTTTCTTTCTGTAAACGGCCCCAAAGAAACTTACTTTCTGATTGCGTCTCGTACCTTCTGAATCACCCTGTATACCAGCAAAATATTGTTTCCTTAAAGAAGCAGCTATTTTACTGAGTAACCCAATGAAATGACTGTGTAATGTGATTTCAAAACTTTCTTTTTCCTATGTTATTCTAATATAAGCAGTTTAGGCTTTGTAAATGTTTCCTTATTCCCTAATTTCTATAGGGGGTTTGTCCTTTTGAACAAATTTAATTCGTCAAAGGCACCACGTTTTTCACATAAAATATATTCGTGACTCAGATCCCACTGCAGATCTGAAGAAATACAATAATTTTGGAGGAATTTCCACGCATCTTTAATAAACAGAGACTAATGAAGTCTATAAACAAGCAATATTTTACTTTCACAGTATTTTGTTAATGTCAACGTGACCAAGATATCATGCAGACCAGCTTCGGGAGCTCGTGTCGTGTAACAATATGCATTGACCTATCGGACAAGATTTGCTTCAATGGGAAGAAGTTACATTTGTGCGCGTTCCAGCAGGTCATTACGTTGAGGAACCGATGAATGAACCGTGGGTATCGGGCTGCGATGACGGCGCTAAACTCTTGCAAAACAGTCGGAATTAGTTCGGCCGTTGTCTGTGTGAAAATAATGACCTACATTTGTTTGTTGTAGTTGTCTAGCCTTCTGTTACGTGAACAGATGATGTTCTTTAATGGACGTTTTAATCATCCCAACTCTCAAACTCGATTTAGGTTGCGCAGCAGGAATCTGCAGTTCAAACAAAGAAATTTAAGACCCATCGTAAATAAAACAAATGAGCCTAAAATTAACTTGTCGATAAGTTTACAGTTTCACAGAGTAAATTGCACGATATAGTTTTAGTGAAAATATAGCCTAGATATACTGGAACGATATAATGGAAGCAGACACAGTTTTGACTTCTATTGTCTTATAGTTTAAGATATTTTTAAATGTAGAACGTTTAAGTGGGTACCTTACTTACTGGCTTTTAAGGAACCCGGAGGTTCATTGCCGCCCTCACATAAGCCCGCCATTGGTCCCTATCCTGAGCAAGATTAATCCAGTCTCTACCATCATATCCTACCTCCCTCAAATCCATTTTAATATTATCTTCCCATCTACGTCTCGGCCTCCCCAAAGGTCTTTTTCCCTCCGGCCTCCCAACTAACACTCTATATGCATTTCTGGATTCGCCCATACATGCTACATGTCCTGCCCATCTCAAACGTCTGGATTTTATGGTCCTAATTATGTCAGGTGAAGTATAAAATGCGTGCAGTTCTGTGTTGTGTAACTTTCTCCATTCTCCTGTAACTTCATCTCTCTTAGCCCCAAATATTTTCCTAAGAACCTTATTCTCAGACACCCTTAATCTCTGTTCCTCTCTCAAAGTGAGAGTCCAAGTTTCACAACCATACAGAACAACCGGTAATATAACTGTTTTATAAATTCTAACTTTCAGATTTTTTGACAGAAGATTAGATGACAAAAACTTACCTATTCGGGAAAAATATTCGTTATCAAGTTTGCAATACTCTATGCCAGCCATCGGCAAATTTGTACAGTGGAAGCTCTCTTGTACAGAGAATCACGTTCGACATCCTATAGTTCGACTGCTTACGTAGGAGAATTAGACACGCCCCTATACGGGCACTAAGAAATGGGTTTGCCATTTGAATGGAAATTGGTTCTGTGTCTTGTAGTGATACTTTTGTTAAAGGAAAACAGAATATTTTATTGATTAGGACATCCATATTGATTACTGATTTTAAATTAATGAACTCTTCTCTTTGTATTTGAGAAATGTGCCGTTTGTGAGACGGAACTGTCGAAACCCACTGTGGTACTAGAAGCGCATACACAAGTCTGGGGGAGGGCAAGAAATGCAAGTACAGTACTGTATTCGTTGATGGATAACCAATAAGAATTTGTATTCATTTCACCTGCCACACCCACTACCCTTATTGGTTAGAACTTTCAATTCTGTTCTGTCGAACTTAGGGAGTCCACTGTACTCACGATGACATCGCTGAACGCAAGCCTCAGTACATAAGATGTGATAGCCTATCAATCGAGGAGTACAGAGCACTCCGTTCGGATCCCAGTGGCTGACTATCAACCCAATCATCAGACGTTGACTACACAATATTGATTTATAGATGGACAAATTATATTTTATTTCACATTTATTTTTACTGTGCTACAACAACCTAGGAAAATACGTTACAAATTGCCACTCTTAATACAACTCGTAAATTTTCGTCTCCTAGTCATGATCTTTGTTCAGATTTTACAAGTTTTCATTCAGAAAACAAGTGTGCCGAAATATATCGAATATAGAGCCAAACATAGCAGCTATATAGAGTAGCGGCAGGTGATCTATGATAGGACTATACATAGTTTCTATGGAGAGCATTTTAAATAAATCTAAGCCAGTCTGGTGTGTTATACAATGGCAACGTTTTATGCCCTCACTTATTTCCAGCTCTCTTAATAACACGTTACTCCACTTTGTAGACTTTTTAAAAGTCGTATTTCGAGTCCCGAATATTACTACAGATACAAGCTGTTTTATGTTCAGATGAATTTCTTTTATATATTTTCTTCATGCTTGGAATAACTCCTTTCCTGCTGTATTTCCTTTAAATGAAATTACATCGAGCAAATATTCTTATACAGAGAATACAAGAATACAAATATTCTTATACAGAGAAAGATTATCAGTAGCCAAGCGAGTAGAGCAACAAGTTAATATTACTAAATTCAATATTTTGAAATTAAAGGACGAGGAAGCTAAGCAAAATTATCAGGTCGAAATTTCGAATAGGTTTGCCACTTTAGAAAGTTCCGACGAAGTTGAGAAAGAATTAGATGTTAATAGCGTGTGGGAAAATATCAGAGATAGTATCAAAATTGCAGCTGAGCAGAGCATAGGTTATTATGAAACTAAGAAAAAGAAACCGTGGTTTGATGAAGATTGTTGCATGGTAGTAGAAAGAAGGAAACAGGCAAAATTGAAATTCTTACAGGATCCAGTTGAGGAGAATAGAGATAATTATTTCAATGAAAGACGGGAAGCAAGTCGTACACTTAGGAATAAAAAGAGAGGTTACTTGAAGGAAAAACTGAATGAGGTAGAAACAAATAGTAAGAATAAAAACATTCGAGATTTATATAAGGGTATAAAGGAATTTAAGAACGGATATCAGTCAAGGGTAAACGTGATCAAGGATGAGAATGGTGACTTGCTTGCAGACTCTTCATCAATCCTAAACAGATGGAAAAACTATTTTGCGCAACTACTAAATGTACATAGGCCAAATAGAAATGATCGGGACGATATTGAAATACAAACTGCTGAGCCATTTATACCCGAACCCACGATTTCAGAAGTCGAAATTGCGATAGAAAATCTGAAAAAGTACAAGTCTCCAGGTATCGATCAAATTCCAGCAGAATTAATACAAGAGGGTGGAAGTGCATTATATAGCGAAATTTATAAACTTGTACTTGCTATTTGGGAAAAGGAAATTGTACCAGAACAATGGAAGGAGTCCATAATTGTACCTATTTTTAAAAAGGGGGACAAAACCAACTGTGGTAACTTTCGAGGAATATCACTTTTGTTGACGTCGTACAAAATTTTGTCCAATATTCTTTTGAGGAGATTAACTCCGTACGTAGATGAAATTATTGGGGATCATCAGTGCGGTTTTCGGCGTAATAGATCGACTATTGATCAGATTTTTTGTATTCGGCAGATAATGGAGAAAAAATGGGAGTATAAGGGTACAGTACATCAGTTATTCATAGATTTCAAAAAGGCATATGACTCGGTTAAGAGGGAAGTATTATATGATATTCTTATTGAATTTGGTATTCCCAAGAAACTAGTTCGATTAATTAAAATGTGTCTCAGTGAAACATACAGCAGAGTCCGTATAGGTCAGTTTCTATCTGATCCTTTTCCAATTCACTGCGGGCTAAAGCAGGGAGATGCACTATCACCTTTACTTTTTAACTTCGCTTTAGAATATGCCATTAGGAAAGTTCAGGATAACAGGCAGGGTTTGGAATTGAACGGGCTACATCAGCTTCTTGTCTATGCAGATGACGTGAATATGTTAGGAGAAAATACACAAACGGTTAGGGAAAACACGGAAATTTTACTTGAAGCAAGTAAAGCGATCGGTTTGGAAGTAAATCCCGAAAAGACAAAGTATATGATTATGTCTCGTGACGGGAATATTGTACGAAATGGAAATATAAATATTGGAGATTTATCCTTCGAAGAGGTGGAAAAATTCAAATATCTTGGAGCAACAGTAACAAATGTAAATGACACTCGGGAGGAAATTAAACGCAGAATAAATATGGGAAATGCCTGTTATTATTCGGTTGAGAAGCTCTTATCATCCAGTCTGCTGTCCAAAAATCTGAAAGTTAGAATTTATAAAACAGTTATATTACCGGTTGTTCTATATGGCTGTGAAACTTGGACTCTCACTCTGAGAGAGGAACATAGGTTAAGGGTGTTTGAGAATAAGGTGCTTAGGAAAATATTTGGGGCTAAGCGGGATGAAGTTACAGGAGAATGGAGAAAGTTACACAACACAGAACTGCACGCATTGTATTCTTCACCTGACATAATTAGGAACTTGAAATCCAGACGTTTGAGATGGGCAGGGCATGTAGCACGTATGGGCGAATCCAGAAATGCATATAGAGTGTTAGTTGGGAGACCGGAGGGAAAAAGACCTTTAGGGAGGCCGAGACGTAGATGGGAGGATAATATTAAAATGGATTTGAGGGAGGTGGGGTATGATGATAGAGACTGGATTAATCTTGCACAGGATAGGGACCGCTGGCGGGCTTATGTGAGGGCGGCAATGAACCTTCGGGTTCCTTAAAAGCCATTTGTAAGTAAGTAAGTAAGTAAGAGAGAGTCTTCGTAACTGCGCGAGTGAACATTATCAATTCTACTGTATCAATATCTGTGTTTCCACCTGATACGAGAGATTAGATCACTATCTGTGCATCTTTGGCTTCATTTCTCGTTCAGCTAGTGTTTCAATATCCCTCATCATCCTTTGTAATGTTCGTGTGGATAATTTCATACTGTTAAAAACATCAGATTATTCGGGACAAATAATGTTAACAGCTTTTATTCAGACATGTTTTTTTTATTATTTTCCACATAAAAAACCCTATTTTACATGAGTATATTAGGGTTAGAGTTTTCTATTTACTTGAGATAATACAATATAAATACATTTTTAACATTTTTTTTCTGTCGATGTTATGAATAAGAGAAATGCAAACTTAATTTTACGACAGTTAAAACTATCAGCACAAACACATGAGAAGTCTACATCAATCATAAAGAAAGCGCTTAATTATACGAAATACATTGAAAAAAATTATATCTGTAAATACAAAACATAATTGAATAACAATAACATAGAATTTGGCATGAAATAATACATATAGCGTCCATAAGTCAACAAATATTATGATACATACTAGAGCAATGTGGAATATACAGACATAATCATACAAACAAATATTTCATACACAAGTAAATTTATAATTTACACACATCCTTTTATAGAGTAGCATAGATGGACAATTCATATTACTTAAAGTTAAAATTTTCAAATAATACAAGAACAATATTGACACAATTTTCTATTGATGTGGTTAATAAAATTAATTAATGTTTTGCGACAACAATTTCTACTGAATATGTTGTACAATGCCTTATTGAAGCTCATATTACATTTATTGAGGTGCAATCCAGACAAGTTTTAATGAACTGTCCTTCATTGTAGCACTTCAGTGATTTTGCGATTGCCAAAGCAATAACGTAACTTGTATGAAGTTCCTTTTAACTTATAGCTTCTTTCATCATATTTTAGTACTGGAACTGTTCTTTGAATTTAGTTTTTTTAATGTATTAATTGCTTCGCTTCGTCCAGCTCTACGAAAAGAAAATTATGTTTATAGCCTATTTATTTTCTACTGTATACATTTCGTTTACAATTACATTGGATATGTTCATGCTTACCTATGATTTCGTGACAATTTTACAACGTGTCGTAATGTCGCTAGATGTTTGACTTTTAAGTGCCTATTATAATTTTAGAACACAAGAGGAGTCTACATTGTCACTATGTGCACAACAAATACTGTTTCTCCCATTCTTCCTTAAACACACGTTTCCGAACAGACGTTGTAGGTTTTGAGAAAGAAGCAATATAAATCTGTTCAGGTAATCCGCCAGTGATAGATGCCTGTGTACTGGAGTTATAGGGGAGTTGGACGGAAGGGAGGAAGTAAAGTAGAAATGAACAACGATCGAGAAAGCGAGTCTAACAGCGCCCGCAAAGCCGAAAACCCGCACGACAATGTTTACTTCGCGCCGTCGACGTAAAGACTGCTTGTGAGTGTTTCGAGACGTCGAGATTGATAACTCCCGAAGTCCCGAACGTCAAGCGGCCTTGAATCGCCACAGTTGTTTATACCTGACTTAACTTTTATCTACTTTGGCAACTGTTATATATGTATAAACAATCAAGTAGCCTATTTGAAACATCATCTCTACCTTTCAGTGTATAATAATACGTTCCCCAGTCTTTATAATTACTGTGCACTTATTAAAAGGATAGTAATTTTCTTTTCGTATGTTTGAGATCAAGTGTGCAATCTCAAGTAGAAAGATATTAACGTTACGATTTATGTTTCCTAGAAATGCAAATTTATTTGAGATTTGTTTTTTTTTTCTATTTATATAACCATAGGTAATATCATATAATAGAACCAAAACATTTTTATAACTAAGATACTGTTCTGTTTTGTCTTTTTGCCTCATTTAAACATTTATAATGTTATTTATTTCAATGGTGTATGTTATTCAAAGTTACGAAATATTTCCACGCCGACCAAATGCTATTTCGAGAATGATGAGCGAGACTCAAAGCACAAGACAAATGCAATGAACAAGTGAGCGAGAGCGGCAGTTAGTTTTGTTCACCTCTAGAGCAGCCGTGCGAAGATGTGACTCACGAGCACATTGTGGCTCGCAATGATAGCTACCTCTTGCTACCTCTTCCAACCCCCACCCTCTCACTCACTGGAGTCAAACTCCGTTCCATTTGCATTTGTATCTGACCTGCGAGTGGCATATGTTTCTCGAAACCATGTACGAAAGTTCCAAGTAGGATGGGAGGACGCGTTTTTTTGCTGCCAATATGATGAGAATATGAAATGTATCATTAATTTGTTCACGAATATTACGAGGAAAACGGTTGTATAAAATAAAACGACATTATACTACATGTCACTCATGAAACATTGAAAGGTTGTGTTATTATTATTATTATTATTATTATTATTATTATCATCATCATCATCATCATCATCATCATCATCATCATCATCTCTGTACGTCGATCCTTTTTCAGCAGATGTACGAATAATGCGGTTAGATCTTCAATTTAAACTCACAGATTTACAATGTGATGTTAAATGAAAGCTAGATGTAAGGATTTGACAAATGTTGAACTTTTCAAATCTTTGCCAAAAAATAAATATCCGAAGCTTCGTTCTTTCGCTTGCTCTGTTGAAGCCATGTTCGCTACAACTTACGTTTGTGAAAAATTATTTTCAACAATGAAAATAGTAAAAACCAAATTTAGATCACGACTGACAGAACAAAACCTTCGTGATTAACTACGACTGGCAGTAAGTGACATAATTCCTGATTTTGAAACTCTGTCGCAGAGACATTCTGAAGGCAGTTAATAGGTTGTGATAATGTGCCCTATGTTTTCTTGTTCATTTCTTTCTTCGTTGTACGTACTAAACATTAGTTTGTAACCTTATACTCTATAAAGTTATATTTAAGTGCCTGACGTAAAGAAAATGAAAATCCGTTAATAAGTCAGACAGTTGCTTCACTTCCCCTTCGGGTGTCCGCCACCCTCCAAAGATGCTATGCACATTGCAGATTACACAGTGGCTCGGCGCACTATTCCATTCTCGCCACGGCTGCTCTAGAGTGAAGCAAAGACAGTTTACTGCGCTGCCCCTGTGACGTCACTATTGCTAGTGATCACGATGACTTTTTGCCGATTCCTGTTCTTGGCGCATCTTGCTCCTTAGCGGGAGTGCACCGATGCAACTCGCAACAAATCATTGATCGTGGGCTGATGTAACTCGCAATATATCATTATTGGAAAAACATATCAAGTTTGAATATCACCCCTTTTCTGTGAATGACTGGGTAGCCGAACGGCCGCGCCCTTGTACAAGTACAGCACGGCGCACCGTGAACTTAACCAGGGTTATTGTATGGATAATGATGATATGTGAATTAATGATGGCGAAATGAGTCCGAGGTCCAATGCCGAACGTTGCCTAGCAATTCTGCTTCAATTGGTTGAGGAAAAACCCCGGAAAGAACCTCAATCAGGTAACTTATCCCAACCAGGATTTGAACCCGCTCGTTTCATGGTCAGACGTGCTAACCATTACTCCACAGCGGTGGACTCAGCAGTGGCTTTGCGTAGTGTTGGCTACATTTACAAGGCATTTTGTTATTTGTAGATATTTAGTTTTGATAGAAATTTCTCACAAGGGTGAGAACGTATCATTCCTTTGATGATGACAATAATAATAAGGAACATACCATTCTTCCATTGCGCGTATTCTGAATTGCTTTGCCTCGGGTGAATGTTGTAACACTTGGAGATGAGTTGTTGTCTCAAATGATAGAACCTATTAAGGCATTGTATTGCGAACAGTACTAAATTGCAAGTTGTCATCTATTGGCATAAACAAGGCAAAAGCATGTAGGGCAGAGTACTGTTTGACTGGCCCACAAAGCTCTTCTGTGTGTGGTGTGGTCTTTGTTTCTCCGACACTAAATTAGCCTCTCACTATATTGCAGTAACGTCCATTGAATTGACGTATTTGAGACGGTGAAATGACACAGACTATAAAGAAGTGATCATTACTGTATTTTATAAATCTTGACGACATGGATTAGATTGCTGGCATGAAAATTAAGATGACATGATTCCATTGCTTCACTGCTTGTGGATATTCAGTTCCGGGTGGAATTAAATACAACCTTCTTAATGTAAAAGTGTACTTAACTAAGCGTTAAAATTAATTAGTATTTTATTTATTTATTTATTTATTTATTTATTTATTTATGTATGTATTTATTTATTATTTCTTTATTTATTTATTTATTTAATCTGGTAGAGATAAGGTCGTCAGGCCTTCTCTGCCCATCTACCAGGGGATTACAACTACAATATAAAGAATAAAATTACAATTAATATTAAATTTAGAATTACAATTACAATAAAATCAAAGTACGAAAAGATCACATGATTAATTACAGCTAGACAATTTATTATAGAAGTTAAGAATAAAGAATATATATTTTTTATATTCACTAAATTACAAATTAAACCTGTAATAACAAAATTGTATAGTGATGAAATTACCGATAGATTAAGAGAACTATTTACAAAAAGCCATGTCTAAACGAGCCTCAATTACTGACCAAGTGCCTAGTAAGTTTGTGTTTGAATTCAATTTTATTTCGACAGTCCCTGATGCTAGCAGGTAGCGAATTCCAGAGTCTTGGCAGGGCTATTGTGAAAGAGGATGAGTATGAGTAGGTGCGATGGGATGGTGTTGTTAGTATTGTTTCATGACGAGAGCGTGTGTTCAGATTGTGGTGGGAAGAAAGGTAAGTGAAGCGAGACGACAGGTACGAAGGAATAGAAGAGTTCAAGATTTCGAAGAGAAGGAGAAGTTAATATAAATTTTTTTCTTATCTAGTTTAAGCCAACCTATTGCTTCCAGGGATGGGGTAATATGATCATATTTGCGAACATTCCTTACAAAACGTACACAAAAATTATGAGCACGTTGAAGTTTCGTTTTGTTGTCGCTGGAAAGGTCAGTCGGTAAAATGTCAGCATAGTCAAAATAGGGAAATACAAGTGTCTGCACAAGGGACTTTTTTAAGCAAGAGGGAAGACGAACATTTATCTTTTTTAGCACATTGACAATAGAATATACATTTCTGCCGGTTTCTGTGATTTGAATTTCTATGTTAAAATTTGAAAACAATTTTTTATACTGAATTTTATTAATTGACTACTGGTATGGCACGGATCGAAGTTGTCACCCAAACTCACGTTCACTAGCACCATTGAAAAGGGTCCATTGTGCTCACGTGGACGAGAAATGGCTGACAAAATTTGCCTCTGGCCATCTTATTCAATACGAGGATGCTTTTACTTGTCTATTCTATAATTTACTTCTATTTAACTACTGGAGTAAACCATACTGTGGGTTTCAATTATCCTCTAATATCTATTGCCCTAGATCAAGTTATAATAATCAGCGACCAGCGAACCTCGGATCAGTACCAAGATAATAACCATTAGACTAGAGAAGTAATGATAATAATAATAATAATAATAATAATAATAATAATAATAATAATAATAATAATAATAATAATAATTCATTTAATCTGGCAGAGCTAAGGCCAGTGGGCCTACTCTTCCGCCCAGCCAGAGTCCAATTCTAAATGAAATACAACAGGCTTACAGTACTTATTACATTAATATCAAGATCATAAAACAGCCTGAAACTGAATAATGAAAGTTGGATAAGTAGTGTTGGTGAGACAATAATAAACACTGATAAGAAATAGTAATAGTAATAAAACTCGGGAGGAAATTAAACGCAGAATAAATATGGGAAATGCCTATTATTATTCGACTGAGAAGCTTTTGTCATCTAGTCTGCTGTCAAAAAAATCTGAAAGTTAGAATTTATAAAACAGTTATATTACCAGTTCTGTATGGTTGTGAAACTTGGACTCTCACTTTGAGAGAGGAACAGAGATTAAGGATGTCTGATAATAAGGTTCTTAGGAAAATATTTGGGGCTAAGAGGGATGAAGTTACAGGAGAATGGAGAAAGTTACACAACACAGAACTGCACGCATTGTATTCTTCACCTGACATAATTAGGAACATTAAATCCAGACGTTTGAGATGAGCAGGGCATGTAGCACGTATAGGCGAACCCAGAAATGCATATAGAGTGTTAGTTGGGAGGCCGGAGGGAAAAAGACCTTTGGGGAGGCCGAGACGTAGATGGGAGGATAATGATGATAGAGACTGGATTAATGTTGCACAGGATGGGAACCGATGGCGGGCTTACGTGAGACGGCAATGAACCTGCGTGTTCCTTAAAAGACATTTGTAAGTAAGTAAATAATAATAATAATAATAATAATAATAATAATAATAATGATAATAATAATAATAACAATAATGATAATAATAATAATAATAATAATAATAATAATTCATTTAATCTGGCAGAGCTAAGGCCAGTGGGCCTACTCTTCCGCCCAGCCAGAGTCCAATTCTAAATGAAATACAACAGCTTACAGTAGTTATTACATTAATATCAAGATCATAAAACAGCCTGAAACTGAATAATGAAAGTTGGATAAGTAGTGTTGTTGAGACAATAATAAACACTGATAAGAAATAGTAATAGTAATAAAACTCGGGAGGAAAT
The DNA here is from genome assembly GCF_040183065.1 of Periplaneta americana. NCBI lineage: Eukaryota > Metazoa > Arthropoda > Insecta > Blattodea > Blattidae > Periplaneta > Periplaneta americana. The sequence goes on from NC_091133.1 coordinate 124,792,401, forward strand.
TAAACGCAGAATAAATATGGGAAATGCCTATTATTATTCGACTGAGAAGCGTTTGTCATCTAGTCTGCTGTAAAAAAATCTGAAAGTTAGAATTTATAAAACAGTTATATTACCAGTTGTTCTGTATGGTTGTGAAACTTGGACTCTCACTTTGAGAGAGGAACAGAGATTAAGGGTGTTTGAGAATAAGGTTCTTAGGAAAATATGTGGAGCTAAAAGGGATGAAGTTACAGGAGAATGGAGAAAGTTACACAACGCAGAGATGCACGCATTGAATGCTTCACCTGACATAATTAGGAACATTAAATCCAGACGTTTGAGATGAGCAGGGCATGTAGCACGTATAGGCGAACCCAGAAATGCATATAGAGTGTTAGTTGGGAGGCCGGAGGGAAAAAGACCTTTGGGGAGGCCGAGACGTAGATGTGAGGATAATGATGATAGAGACTGGATTAATGTTGCACAGGATGGGAACCGATGGCGGGCTTATGTGAGACGGCAATGAACCTGCGTGTTCCTTAAAAGACATTTGTAAGTAAGTAAGTAAATAATAAATTAAACGCGGAATAAATATGGGAAATGCCTATTATTATTCGACTGAGAAGCTTTTGTCAAAAAATCTGAAAGTTAGAATTTATAAAACAGTTATATTACCAGTTGTTCTGTATGGTTGTGAAACTTGGACTCTCACTTTGAGAGAGGAACAGAGATTAAGGGCGTTTGATAATAAGGTTATTAGGAAAATATGTGGAGCTAAAAGGGATGAAGTTACAGGAGAATGGAGAAAGTTACACAACGCAGAGATGCACGCATTGAATGCTTCACCTGACATAATTAGGAACATTAAATCCAGACGTTTGAGATGAGCAGGGCATGTAGCACGTATAGGCGAACCCAGAAATGCATATAGAGTGTTAGTTGGGAGGCCGGAGGGAAAAAGACCTTTGGGGAGGCCGAGACGTAGATGGGAGGATAATGATGATAGAGACTGGATTAATGTTGCACAGGATGGGAACCGATGGCGGGCTTATGTGAGACGGCAATGAACCTGCGTGTTCCTTAAAAGACATTTGTAAGTAAGTAAATAATAATAATAATAATAATAATAATAATAATAATAATAATACTAATAATAATAGTACTAATAATATTAGTAATGATAATAATGAGATAATTTAAATATTTATCCTGTGATATAGGCTATATAACCATTAAACATTTATAAACTTGAGACAACTATTATTGTTAACGAGAATTGTTTGAAAAATTTTTCCTTAATCTATTCTTAAATTGGTTTGATTGGATTCCACCTTAATCACCTTAGCAATAACTGTACAACGGTCCTTCACTCAAACATCATTAATCTGTTTTGTATGTTTTATAATCGTAGAAAGAACCTTTTTAATCGAAATAATCATAATGATTCTAATTTTGTATACCCCTGTACCTTTGGAAGCGTTCTTTTGTTGCATTGCTGTTGTTTTATTTTAAAGTCACCATTGTCTGACCGTCTGAAATGAATAGTATTAGGTATCGGAGCATTTTGTTTCATGCCACTCTGGGGATTGTACCGCGACTTAACGTTGTTGAAAAGACTCGATTATGAATAGCGAGAGATGCCACCCATGTCGCTCGAACCCACGACGTTTAGCTTGCAATGATCTATAGATTCGCTATATATTTGCCTACTTTTCACTTTAAGAACAGAAAGACCCAGGTGGGCCGAATATTTCTCGCTTTCAATTGTGCAAGCGTACCTAGTGCAATTCAACGAGCTTCAATAGTACAGTTTATAAAACTTTATAATATATTTTATTGCATAAAATCGTCTTTGTTTGTCTCCATATTCATCTCTAAGCAAATATGAATGCCTCTATGTCTGTTATTCCTTTTTCTCTTACTGTTTGTATTCCGCAATTTATCCTTTCTCTCAAACATTTTTTCTTCCACATTCACCTTTCTGTACAAATTTCGTAACGATAAGTTTTGTTTACGGGAAACAAAAGTACCTACGTAAATACGTAAACCTGTACTTAATGCTGGATAAATTGCTACACAAAATTAAATTTAAGAGACTTGTACGTGAGAGCATAAAAATCATTACACATTTTCTAATATTTAAACTGCAAATAGCCTATACAAAAATCTGCAACCATAATTTGATATAATTTTTACAGAGTCATATTGAATCATCTAGAATATTTTAAGGTTTCAGGCATAATTTTTAGGTGAATAGTTTTTTTATTTACCTGCTATTACATACCATTCAAAAAATGTGGCATTATTTACATCCCATAATTTATAACCCACTTAATTTCGCTGAAAAATTGTTCTTCTTGATAACCAATGAACTCCTGTATGTAAAAGTGATGAAGTACGGCTATTTCTGAGTGATAGGCCTACTAAGTGTCCATGTGATCAGTTGAATAACTTCTCGTGGTTGTCTATGGCAGCCTATATAGAAGATATTTTTACGTACTTGAACACACTCAGTATGAGTCTTCAAGATAGTGGTATGAATATTTTTGACGTTGGAGACAGGATTGAGGCAGAAATTATAAAAATACTGCTGTGGGCAAGCAGAGTTGAAGGTGGCAGTCTCAGCACCTTCTTAACATTGAAGTCATTTCTGAACTCCACTGATGAATTGCCACAAGAAGTTCAACATGATGAACTCTGAATTATTTAGCGACTAGCTTCAGAGATTACTTCCCTCCATCAGATTCTGAAAACTTACGGATAAGCAATCCTCTCGAGTATGGTGTGGTACAATTAAAAACTTTACCTGAGGAGAAGCAAGATGAACTTGTTGATGTTACTTGTAATGGCTCATTTAAAATATTTTTCAAAGAATCTACCCTTGATCAGTTTTGGTAAAGGTATTTTCTGAGTATAAGAAAATAGGAGAAAAGGCATTGAAATATCTAGTTCCATTTTGCAGCACATAGCCTATCTTTGTGAATAATCATTTTCAATACTTTGTTTCTTAAAAACAAACATAGAAATCTCCTCGTTGTTGAACCTTATTTAAGGCTGAAAGTAGCAAATATTGACCCAGACGTGGAAAGAATTGTCCGAAACAAAAAGAGGTGTGATTTTTCCCATGACATCTAAATTCAGGTGTATACTGTATGTTCAATTTAATTGTTGTTAATATTGCTACCTACATCGTAACTACTACTTCTACGCAGATAACAAAATTTAAAAGTGTGGGGTCCGTAGATTGACTTAAAAATAAAAAAGGGGGTTCATAACTCTGAAGTAATTGGGAACCACTGTCCTAGAACTAGAACATCAACACAATCTTGACTCGTTGCAGGTCTGTTTTTTCCACTGTCACTGAGGAGCGAACCAGTTGGCTTTCTTGCCATCGATAAAATTGTTTGTTTGGTTGGAACATTGCGCACACCGAATTCTCTTCGAAATATCCTTTGTGTTTTAATCAAGGAATTTATCTTCCAATACGTTTTCAAAAAAAGAAGACACACTGCCGAATTGAGAACTCCATGTTCGTGTTATGCTGCAAAACTAGAGACTGCGAACTAATTACTAATAACCAACAATAGTCATAATAGTCAACAATGGATGGCAGGGGTACCAATATAGATTTTCCCAGAGCCACTGAGATAGTTATGCTCAATTTCAAGTTTATACTAGCTTCCAGGGGCCTATTTTTACGAAAGTACAAGTTAAAAGTTTCAAAATGAATATAGGCCTATCGATAATTTGTAAAACTTGTAACTTACAGATGTATTACGAAACTATCTTTTGCACTTGTAAGTGAAGCAGAGAAAGTACATGTTACAGGTGAATTTCATGTATGTCGTCAGTAGTCACCAATGTTTATTTACAGTTGTGCAAGTCTTAGACTACCAGTGTAGTGAAAATATTATGCAAGTCCTACCCATCTCTGTCAGTGGGTAGAATACAGTTTATAGGTACGTTACATATAATTAATTAATTTGTCTTGTTTTGTAAGTCTTTCATAAAAAGTTCCAAATAAAATATTCTTTTTCTCCAGAATTAGAATCCACATCTACGTTACAATTTACAGAAATGGCAATCGTTCATAATAATTTGTAACTACCACCACGCAATTATGTAATCCAGGGAGCGGTGGTGTGAATAAAGAAGTATCGCCATTATCTACATTGCAGAAGCCATGGTTTTCTTAAATAGCTTCTTTTCCTTACAAGTCAAACAAGTCCTGTATCTACTAAATTAAAAATGCCTGTACCCTGTAACTTGCACTTAAAAGTGGACCTGTAACTTGTATTTTCGTAAAACAGGCCCCAGAGGGAAATTCTAACTCACTGAAATTGTAAAGTTTATATTTATTTATTTATTTATTTATTTATTTATTTATTTATTTATTTATTTATTTATTTATTTATTTATTATTTTGCTAATAATTGTAACATAAAATATAATATATACAGAAAAACTTTAGCTCGCCCCTGAAAGAGTAGAACTCGTGCTCAGGGGCGGATTTCTGAATTGAAATTAATAATTATACAATACAATTTGTCTTATGTCTACTATGCAATTATATTATATAAATTTAAATTTACAATTTTTCAATTTTTATAAAATCCATGCATAACTTTTTAAATTTAATACTAGAACTATTAGAATTGACAAGATTAGGATATTTAAATATAAATTTGTTATATATTCTTGGGCCTAAATTACTACTATGATTAAATACTGTAGCAGTGTTGCATTTTGGTTCAAACAATCTTAAAGAATTCGTACCTTTTGTTTCATAACTATGAGAATACAATTCAAAATTATTTCGATTTTTATGTATGAATTTTATTAATGCAATATAATAAATTTGTCTTACGTTAAGTACATTAAAGTCTAAAAACATTTTTTGAGATGGAAAAGGTTTATGAAGACTGGATCGCTCTGTATTTCGATTACCTATTTTTTGGGGTCAGCCCGTATTTAAGAATAGCTATCAATGCAATAATAATAACAATAATGTTTCTCATTGTTCTCAGCTTCCTAATTACAGTACACGAATCGCTTTTTTACTTGAATTTGAGCAAAATTAATTACATCCATTTTCTTAAACTGTTTTAAATTAAGTTAATTGTCTTACTTTCGCTATCATACTGTGGGCTGAAGCAAGGTGATGCACTATCTCCTTTACTTTTTAACTTTACTCTAGAGTATGCCATTAGGAAAGTCCAGGATAACAGAGAGGGTTTGGAATTGAACGGGTTACATCAGCTGCTTGTCTATGCGGATGACGTGAATATGTTAGGAGAAAATCCACAAACGATTACGGAAAACACGGAAATTTTACTTGAAGCAAGTACAGCGATAGGTTTGGAAGTAAATCCCGAAAAGACGAAGTATATGATTATGTCTCGTGACGAGAATATTGTACGAAATGGAAATATAAAAATTGGAAATTTATCTTTTGAAGAAGTGGAGAAATTCAAATATCTAGGAGCAACAGTAACAAATATAAATGATACTCGGGAAGAAATTAAACACAGAATAAATATGGGAAATTCGTGTTATTATTCGGTTGAGAAGCTTTTATTTTCCAGTCTGTTGTCAAAAAATCTGAAAGTTAGAATTTATAAAACAGTTATATTACCGGTTGTTCTTTATGGTTGTGAAACTTGGACTCTCACTTTGAGAGAGGAACATAGGTTAAGGGTGTTCGAGAATAAGGTGCTTAGGAAAATATTTGGGGCTAAGAGCGATGAAGTTACAGGAGAATGGAGAAAGTTACACAACGCAGAACTGCACGCATTGTATTCTTCACCTGACATAATTAGGAACATTAAATCCAGACGTTTGAGATGGGCAGGGCATGTAGCACATATGGGCGAATCCAGAAATGCATATAGAGTGTTAGTTGGGAGTCCTAGACGTAGATGGGAAGATAATATTAAAATGGATTTGAGGAAGGTGAGATATGATGATAGAGACTGGATTAATCTTGCTCAGGATAGGGACCAATGGCGGGCTTATTAGATTAGATTAGATTTATTTATTTAACCTGGTAGAGATAAGGCCGTCAGGCCTTCTCTGCCCCTCTACCAGGGGATTACAACTATAACATGAACAATAAGATTACAATTAATATTAAATTTACAATTACAATTACAATAAAAATTAAAGTACGACAAGAATACCTGATTAATGAAAGCTAGACATTTTATCATAGAAGTTAAGAACAAAGAATATTTTTGTATTTACTAAATTACAAATTAAACCTACAATAACAAAATTCTATAGTGATGAAATTACCGGATATTGAGATATTTTGTGGTAGATTAAAAGAACTATTTACAAGAAACCATGTCTGAACGAGTCTCAATTACTGACTAAGTGCCTAGTAAGTTTGCGTTTGAATTGAATTTTATTTCGACAGTCCCTGATGCTAGCAGGTAGCGAATTCCAGAGTCTTGGCAGGGCTATTGTGAAAGAGGATGAGTATGAGGAGGTGCGATGGGATGGTATTGTTAGTATTGTTTCATGGCGAGAGCGTGTGTTCAGATTGTGGTGGGAAGAAAGGTAAGTGAAGCGAGACGACAGGTACGAAGGAATAGAAGAGTTCAAGATTTCGAAGAGAAAGAGAAGTGAATGTAAATTTCTTTTCTTATCTAGTTTAAGCCAACCTATTGCTTCCAGGGATGGGGTAATATGATCATATTTACGAACATTGCTTACAAAACGTACACACAAATTATGAGCACGTTGAAGTTTCATTTTGTTGTCGCTGGAAAGGTCAGTCAGTAAAATGTCAGCATAGTCAAAATGGGGAAATACAAGGGTCTGCACAAGGGACTTTTTTAAGCAAGAGGGAAGATGAACATTTATCTTTTTTAGCACATGAATAATAGAATATACTTTTCTGCAGGTTTCTGTGATTTGCATGTCCCAGTTGAGATTATTATCCATGTGAATGCCAAGATTTTTTACCGAAGAACTGAAAGGAATATGCACTGTACTTACTTTAACGGGGGAAATGTCGAGGTGCTTTACAGCGTCGGTTTGCCGTTTGTGTCCTAATATGATTGCTTGTGTCTTTCCAGGATTGATATTAAGATGGAATTTCTTTGTCCATGTCACAATCGAGTCAATGTCTTCGTTCAATTTATCTATAGCGTCATTTATTCGATCTAAGCGGGAAGAGATGTAGCATTGAAGGTCGTCAGCATACAAGTGATAGTTACAATGCCTTACATGAGATGTAATATCACTGACATATATCGTGAACAACAATGGTCCGAGTACCGAACCCTGTGGTATACCTGATGTTATGTTAAACCAGGAAGAGCTTCGATTCCCGGATACAACACATTGTTGTCTTTCCCGTAAGTAGGATTCGAACCAACTCACAGCAGTCTCTGACAAATGCAGATTTCTCAATTTATGGGTGAGCAGCTTATGTGAGGGCGGCAATGAACCTCCGGGTTCCTTAAAAGCCAGTAAGTAAGTACTTTCGCTATCAATCTCAGTCCCCCTCGCGTATGTGGTACCTAAGAGGTTACGTCCAATTTCGGCTTCCCCTTCAAAATTTTCTAGAGTTCCTTCAGTGGAGCAGCGTAACCCGGAGTGAGACTGGTGGCCAACAGGCTTGGAGCTCACATATTTAGTTTTGTACAGCCCCCAACCCCTTGCAAGGACGCGTTTTGCGTACCTTTTAAAATTTTTCCTCCCAATTCTCCTTCGATTTTTCGATTTTTTCGACTTTCGCTATCATAAAGAATTCCAATTGTTGCAATCCAAAAAATGAAAATGTATCTTCCTTTCTTTTATTCCGTTGCTGTTTGTCCATATTTTCCAAATCGCTAACTCGTATTTCACACTATTTGATGACTCGTCCCTGCCGGGGGCGCTGACGCTGCTAATTGTCGGGAGCTGCGCCACCCACGTCGGCCTCCCGGAGCGCCCGCCCGGATGACTTGCACCAGAACAGCGACGTGCTGCCCCCGATGCGTTCCGCGTCCATCGCGTGCCCTTCCCCCGTCCGTGATACATTTTATTGTTTATCGATCACACTACACACATGCAAGACATGTTGTTTTACGATATTTGTCCAGCATGTGGACAGGATTTCTGAGTCAACCAACACTTCTTTTTGTCTGCTCCGTGCCGCTCAGTAAATATTGATCGTACCCGTTTATATCTTGTAAGAGAAGACGTTGCTGTTTGAAGTCCAGCTGACTGAATCTTAACGAAACAGGACAGAGTTCGATCCCTGGTAGTTACTTTGAGATACATTATAAGTTATCTGTTACATGATTACCTCTGACACACAGAATTACTCAACGACATTTCATGCAAGTTGAGAGGATGCGATGGCATTTCTTTCTTTCTTTCTTTCTTTCTTTCTTTCTTTCTTTCTTTCTTTCTTTCTCTCTTTCTTTCTTTCTTTCTTTCATTCTTTCTTCCTCTTTTTCTGTCTTTATTTCGTTGTCCCTTTCTTTCTTTCTTTCTTTCTTTCTTTCTATTTTTCTGTCTTTCTTTCGTTGTCCCTTTCTTTCTTTCTTTCTCTCTTCCTATTTTCTGTCTTTCTTTCGTTCTGCCTTTCTGCCTTTTCTTTCTTTCTTTCTTTCTATCTTTCTTTCTTTCGCTGTTCCTTTCTTTCTTCCTATCTTTCTCTCTTCCTCTTTTTCTGTATCTCTTTCGTTGTCCCTTTCTTTCTTTCGTTGTCCCGTTCTCTCTTTCTCTCTTCCTCTTTCTTTCTTTCTTTCTATTTTTCTGTCTTTCTTTCTTTCTCCCTTTCTTTCTTTCTCCCTTTCTTTCTTTCTTTCTTTCTTTCTCTCTTCCTCTTTTTCTGTCTTTCTTTCGTTCTCCCTTTCTTTCTTTCTTTCGTTGTCCCTTTCTCTCTTTCCTCTTTCTTTCTGTCTTTCTTTCTTTCTATTTTTCTATCTTTCTTTCGCAGTCCCTTTCTTTCTTTCTTTCTTTGTTTCTTTCTTTCGTTCTTTCTATTTTTCTGTCTTTCTTTCGTTCTCCCTTTCTTTCTTTCTTTCGTAGTCCCTTTCTTTCTTTCTTCCTTTCTTTCTCTCTTTCATTCCTTCTCTTTTTCTGTCTTTCTTTCGTTCTCCCTTTCTCTCTTTCTTTCTTTCATTCTTTCTCTTTTTCTGTAATTCTTTCTTTCGTTCTCCCTTTCTTCCTTTCTTTCTGTCGCTGTCCCTTTCTTTCTTTCTTTCTTTCTTTCTCTCTTCCTCTTTTTCTGTTTTTCTTTCGTTCTCCCTTTCTTTCTTTCGTTGTCCCTTTCTCTCTTTCTCTCTTCCTCTTTCTTTCTCTCTTCCTCTTTCTTTCTTTCTTTCTTTCTTTCTTTCTATTTTTCTGTCTTTCTTTCGTTCTCCCTTTCTTACTTTCGTTCTTCCTTTCTTTCTTTCGCTGTCCCTTTCTTTCTTTCTTTCTTTCTTTCTTTCTTTCTTTCTCTCTTCCACTTTTTCTGTCTTTCTTTCGTTCTCCCTTTATTTGTTTCTTTCGTTGTCCCTTTCTCCATTTCTCTCTTCCTCTTTCTTTCTTTCTTTATTTCCTTCTATTTTTCTGTCTTTCTTTCGTAGTCCCTTTCTTTCTTTCCTTCTTTCTTTCTTTCTATTTTTCTGTCTTTTTTTCGTTCTCCCTTTCTTTCTTTCGTAGTCCCTTTCTTTCTCTCTTGCTTTCATTCTTTCCCTTTTTCTCCCTTTCTTTCTTTCTTTCTTTCTTTCTTTCTTTCTTTCTTTCGTTGTCCCTTTCTCTCTTTCTCTTTCTTTCTTTCTTTCTGTCTTTCTTTTGTTCTCCCTTTCTTTCTTTCGTTCTCCCTTTCTTTCTTTCGTTCTCCCTTTCTTTCTTTCGTTCTACCTTTCTTTCTTTCTCTCTTCCTCTTTTTCTGTCTTTCTTTCGTTCTCCCTTTCTTTCTTTCTTTTGTTGTCCCTTTCTCTCTTTCTCTTTCTTTCTTTCTTTCTATTTTTCTGTTCTTTCGTAGTCCCTTTCTTTCTTTCTTTCTTTCTTTCTTTCTTTCTATTTTTCTGTCTTTCTTTCGTTCTCCCTTTCTTTCTTTCTTAGTCCCTTTCTTTCTTTCTCTCTTTCTTTCATTCTTTCTCTTTTTCTGTCTTTCTTTCGTTCTCCCTTTCTCCCTTTCTTTCTTTCATTCTTTCTCTTTTTCTGTCTTTCTTTCTTTCTTTCTTTCTCCCTTTCTTTCTTCCTTTCGTTCTCCCTTTCTCTCTTTCTTTCTTTCTTCCTGTCTTTCTTTCGTTCTCCCTTTCTTTCTTTCTTTATCTTTTTGTCTTTCTTTCGTTCTCCCTTTCTTTCTTTCTTTCTTTCTCTTCTTCTGTCTTTCTTTCGTTCTTCTTTTCTTTCTTTCTTTTCTTCCTTCTTTTATCTTTTTTTTCTTATTTTCTTTTTTTTTGCACTCGCAGTTCCGAAGGATTCATATTTTTATATGTATGACATGGTACAACATTCCAAAATCTCAGACAATGATATTACTAATCTTATAGGCTTGAATACGTTCGGTAGAAGTAAAACATTTCTCGTTTAAGAAGGTTTGTTTATAAGAGATTATGCAGTGAGGATAATGGATCATGAGGGACATATTATCTAGTGTAGGTCTAAGTACTGTGGCAGGCTAGCAAGCATAGTAACAGCATCCGGACGGGCAGCAAATTAGATTCTGTGAATGCTACACTCACAGCCTGCAGATGCCGAAGAGGATAGTGGCAGCCAGACACCAGCATGTATTGCACCGTATCAACAATCCTATCGCAGCCGCATTCGTTACTCTAACTAGTTCAACAAATCTTGTGACAACGAGGTGAAACGCTATCGTATGTGTAATTATACGCCTTTAAGACACGCATCAACTCTTGGTAATTGCGAGTCCACGATGCAGGAGGCAGATATCAGGAAGGAAATGTTCGTGAGAGATTGTGTGTGCCTAACGTTAACTTACATTCTGAAAGAAAAGTCAAGACTGCGGATCTTTTAACTTGTTAAAGGAGAAAGACCTGATCACATGAAATTACTCAATATTTAAATAGAAACTAAACTCTATGCCTCCTATGCTTCCCTGGTTTGCAGTTCAAGCCTGCTAGTTTTTAGTATCAAGAGTGCGATTTGTCAGGAAAGGTGGGGGGGGGGGGATTTTCTTACCGATGTCAATACCATCCCTCTTCTACTTTATACACTGCTTTCCCATACATGAATTATAATATTTTCACCCCTACACTTTCTTGAAAATAAATTTATGAATTTGTATTAGAGGTATTAGAGCTGTCAACGTAATCGATTTATCGAACAGATTAATCGATTAATTTAAAAACCATATTAACCGATAAAGTGTGTTTTAATCGATTAATCGAACCGTTTTAAACAATCATGTGGTGAAGGAACTACACTGTGTTCCAAAAGTCATGGTAGGGTTTCGGAGGATTACATTTTTTGAATGAATAGTGGTAGAAATGTAAAATTGGTGCCAGATAAAAATAAAAATCTCAAAGTTTTTCGTCTGTAAATATGAGCCCTGATCACATCTACAGAGTGAACAGTAGCCTAAGTTTGGAATATTGTTAATAACTGATTAAATTTTAATTTTACAAAAAAAAAAGTTTTATACAAAAACTGTTGGAGATAAACCATGCAATATTACCCCAGTGTTTTAAAACAGTTAATTATTCAGACATACAGAGTGTCACAGTAAACTAATTTTTTAAATGGCACTCTATATTAAAATTTACATATTCCGAATCTCCATTAAATTTTACATATGAATGCAGAGAAACTTTATCCATTCACCGTTTCATATCTTCTAACAGTTTATTAAACTTGTTTCGTGGACTTAAAACTTGAGACAAATAGGCCAAAGTACTATATAAAATCATGTTGAGTAAGCCATAAAACTAAATAAAACATTATAACTAACCAAACTTTATCACAGATGCTTAAAATGAAAATCATTCACAGGCAAACAATATCCCAGTCTACCATGAAAATAGTCCATTGTCTAACTGTTTAGATACATATTTCACCATTATCTGTGTGAAATAAGTAGTATATATAAGTAGTTTACCCATAACAAAAACTAAAACCCTAGCATACCGCTTGGTGAATTAGGGTTATTTTCCGCGGATATTTAATAATAATAATAATAATAATAATAATAATAATAATAATAATAATACCTCACAGTTATATGACTATTCAGCTTCATCTCATATCTACAATGGACTGTTTTCGTGATAGACTAGGATACTGTTTGGCTGTGGATGATTCTCATTTTGAGCATCTGTGATAAAGTGTGGTTAGTCATAGTGTTTTGTTTAGTTTTATGGCCTTAATCAACATCATTTTACATATTTATTTGTCTCAAATTTTAAGTCCACGAAACAAGTTTAATAAATAGTTAAAGAGACAAGAAACGGGAGAATGGGTGAAGTTTCTATGCATTCATACGTAAAATTTCTGTTATCGTATAATTACTCGAATATTTTTTTAGTAATGTTATTCTGACATACCTATGCAGAATACTTAGAATGAACAATCCAAAAGTCCACACCTGTGGAGTAACGGTTAGCATGCTTAGCCGCAAAACCAGGTGGCCCGGGTTCGATTCCCGGTCGGGGCAAGTTACCTGGTTGAGGTTTTTTCCGGGGTTTTCCCTCAACCCAATATGAGCAAATGCTGGGTAACTTTCGGTGTTGGACCCCGGACTCATTTCACCGGCATTATCACCTTCATCTCATTCAGACGCCAAATAACCTGAGCTGTTGATAAAGCGTCGTAAAATAACCTACTTAAAAAAAAAACAATCCAAAACGCCACCGGCGTAGCTCTATCGGTTAAGGCGCTTGCCTGCCGATCCGCAGTTGCGCTCGGGCGCGGGTTCGATTCCCGCTTGGGCTGATTACCTGGTTGGATTTTTTCCGAGGTTTTCCCCAATCGTAAGGCAAATGTCAGGTAATCTATGGCGAATCCTCGGCCTCATCTCGCCAAATATCATCTCACTATCACCAATTCCATCGACGCTAAATAATCTCGTAGTTGATACAGCGTCGTTAAATAAGCAAGTACCTAAACAATCCAAAACTGCAAACAAATCTATATTTGTTGGAAATTAGCTTCCAAGTTACCTGTAAAGAGTACTGATCGTAATTTATATTGTTATTTTAAGAACCTTTTGATTTGGAAGTTTTATGACGTCAGTTGTACTTAGCAGTCCATGTAAGGCGTCATGCATCAGATGAAAACAACCGCTTGTTTTTATCGATATAGTTTTGTTTTATTTCCTATTTTCAAATGTTTTTATGTTTTGTTATGAATGAAAACTTATATTAATTTGACGTCTGAGTTTACTGGTGTTGGCCTATTTACGAATAACTTACAATGTTATTCAAACTTATTCTGACTTTCATGAAATGAACATGTCAGACTCAACGATTTTTATGCTCATCATGTACAGACTTCCTAAACTCCCTGTGAACATTGATGTATCTACGTCATCCACCCTTCCTTCTTTTAAATCGTCGCTGATTCTGAGATGTGATTGGTTGCCCTAACTCGATAGCTTAGTTTGCTGGTTGTAGCGTGGGTGGTAGTTGACATTTCTTCAGTGTTCTCTTTGTTTTACTAGGGCATCGCCTAATATTTTATTATTTATTGATGATATTCGAATATTCGTCTCAATTCGGTAGAAATGCAATCTTTTAATTTTTATAATTTTCGTGTATTTATGTATTATTGTCTGTGTGAACCGATTTACAAGGTGATCTTTCGTTTGTGAAATTTTATTATACAGAGGTCTGATGGTCATAATGGAGGCCTGGATGGACATCAGAATAAAGGTAAACATAGTCTATTAGTCGTTTGTTTTATTTGGAGTATCATTGAAAACTTAGTCATTATTAGAGCGGTGCAGACGGAGCACATGACAGACAGAATGACATCATAGCAAGGGTTCCGACGTTACTCGGCGTGTTCCCTGTGTACAAGCGACGGTCATGCACACGATGTGTTGACGTACAGACGACTCAATAGAAATGACACAGTTCCCTAACGTTTCTACAATTAATTTCCTACAGATACTTTAGTAAGATTTCAAAATTACAAAACTAATTAACCATTTCATCCTAAACAAATAATATACTGTATACATGTATGATTTCATACAGAATGCAAACAAAATCACTGTTTATTTGTAACGGGTTCATGTTATTCTATTCGCAAAAGCACTTGAAAAATAGTTTTTTGTTTTTCCTTTTCTTTACAATGAGTGCGATTTATTAATGCACATGTGATGCGTTATCAGATTTCTTCCAAATATTGTTGCAATGCACAACAAATGACATTTGTACGTTATTAACAGAAAACGATTTTCGTCTATCTGATAGCATTACCTTATATGTGGAGAAGCTTCTTTCTACGTCTGTTGAGACAACTGGGGCATACGTAAAATCCTGTAAAACATTTTTTTCAACTTCTGTTAGTTCTTCAAAGGAATCCGGAATCCTTATCCCCAGAAATACTGTCACTAATCTTTCAGGGTTTATAATATCCACCATTTTTTTTCAACTTATTTGTTATTTTCGCAGATATTATTTTACCAATTTTATCGTCTACTTGAGTCACTTTCTTCCAGATATTTCGCAGTAGGGAAATCTGATCAATCAGTTTTGTACCAGACTTTTCTAAAGCTGTTATACAATCAGGTACAAACCCATAATTCCATTCAATGTATTCCAATTTGTTTTATGCTTGAATCAATTAACAAAAATATCACCATATTCGGAATTAAGTCTCTTACACTTTGCCGAACGAATTTGCTCCCCCTTAGGCATCGTAACACTAGAACCGAACTGTTCTTGTTTCTTTAGTACTGACGTTAGCTTTACTACGCTGTACCTACAGCTTGCAGCTATCCTGTGTACTGCAGAGTCAGACCTCTGTGGGTACACAAGGTGAATTTACAACCCTTGCCCTGTTGCCGGTGTGTCGAACAACTGCTCTCTTTGCACTGCTCTAGTTATTATAATAAGTGGCATGATTTACATACTGCTTATCTGTTTATCCAAGACTGCGGAATTGAAAATTGTTTTCAGACTTTGTCGTTATGATCTTAACTTTTTATTTCTGGTTTAAATTAAAAAGGAATGCTAAATTAGCGCTGAGTTACTTCCTCGTACTTTGCTTATACACTTTCCTCAGTCATACCAACACACTAGTGTGCACTCACGCTATGCTTTACATATACGAATCTGTGACAGGTTAGGTTAGGCTAGGCTTTAATTATACCTTGCATATATGTATCTGTGACAGGTTAGGTTAGGCTTTTATTGTGCCTTGCATATACTCTGGGCAAGGGATGGTGATTATTTGTTTTGTTTTAGTAGGTTATTTTACGACACTTTATCAACATATTAGGTTATTTAGCGTCTGAATGAGGTGAAAGTGATAATGCCGGTGAAATGAGTCCGGGGTCCAACACCGAAAGTTACACAGCATTTGCTCATATTGGGTTGAGGGAAAACCCCGGAAAAAACCTCAACCAGGTAACTTGCCCCGACCGGGAATCGAACCCGGGCCACCTGGTTTCGCGGCTATACGTGCTAACCGTTAAGGTTGGTTCACAATAAACCGGGAACGAGAACCAGAATGAAAACGAGACGCAGAGGACGTGAATATGAAAATTTTTTGATTCACAATAAACCGAGAACGTAGACGACTATGCATATCGATATGCATGTCAATAACGATATGTAAAGTCGATATTACGCATTCTGATGTTATTTGTGTATAATTGACCAATGGCGTTCTCTCATGAGTACAAGGCAGCCAACATAAACACAGGTTAATCAACTTCGAAATTTCAACTGAAACATTTCATTAGGTACGGTACTATAAATATGCCCATGCATCTTTATCATCCCAACCTATTTTAAGTCTACCATAACGTAAAATAATTAGAGAAGAAACATTTGTAATGGAACAAAAATGAACACAGCAGTAGTTATTGAATTGAAGCATGAATATGTAGTGTGTTCAAAGATGCAGCTATTGAAAACCACGTATTCTCCTTCATTTTCTCATCTTTATACGAGGAGCGCCGCCTATCGTAAACGTGAGGATTTTCCTCAGCATACAATATTAGAATCTCATCAAATAAAACTTGCTCCATGAGGCACAGCACAGAACAAAATAATGCATAGCTTATGTCACGGTCTTCTTGCTACAAAATATACGACGACAAAATAGCTTTCAGATGGCAATAGAATGAATCTAGTGGGCTGTGATAGGAAACATGAACGCCAAGTTGAAACTTGGCCAACTCTCCGTTCCCGATCCCGGGCTCCGGCAAGCTTTTCGTTAATTGTGAATGCTCACATTTAAATGTACACATTTTAACAATTTTACCGTTTTCGTTTTCATTCCGATTCTCGTTTCCGGTTTATTGTGAACCAGCCTTTACTCCACACGTGTAGACTTTTGTTTTGTAATATCACTAATACACTAAGTAGCGCAATGGCGGATTTTCACTTCCGAAATTGCGAGAAGTGACTCAGCACTAGTTTCACCAAAAAATAATATTTTGGCAGTAATAATAATAATAATAATAATAATAATAATAATAATAATAATAATAATAATGCCTAGTAGTAATAAGTGATGTGCATGGTGATAATACTTATGATTATAATGTTCATGATGATAATTAATAATAATAATAATAATAATAATAATAATAATAATAATAATAAACATAAACATTTTAATCTCTGACAATTAAGTAATAATTCAAAAGATTTGATCATTATATATGTACGTACATTACCAAGAAATATATTGAACAAAATCTGTTTGATATCCTTTAAAATAACCAGATAAGATTGAAGTTTCAATATGTTCGCGCTATTGTAAACGAATTTTCCACAATTTTGTCACTGACATAACACATTTGACTTCGAGAGGTCCAGGAAGAAATTATACTATTTCACAAATTATTGAATCATTTAGAAAATACCTCGCAATATAAAGATGAGATGTGACACAGAATTAAGACATAGTTATTGTTAATTACTGTATTTATTATTATTATTATTATTATTATTATTATTATTATTATTATTATTATTATTATTATTATTATTATTATTTCAGTACGCAGCATTGTGATTTTACCGTTTTGGTAATATCTGGTATTAGTTGGCAACACTGAAGAGACTGCCAAATTAGACTTTTAGGAACTACACTTACGTGATGCGCACTATATTCGTCTGTTGTACGTAGGCCTAGTAATGAACGGATGTATCGCCGCCATATTTTTCTCATCAGACGTCACTAGCGAATGGATCACCATTTAAATGTAAACCTGATTGCTAATTATGTCGAGATATGACCTCCTTTGACAATAATCTCTATATCCACTGGCACTAAAAGCTCTTCTTGCTGGTGCATCCATTGTCCAGAAATTTACCTGAAGCTCTCAAGGAAATTTAACTATTTAAATTACATATTTCATTAGCACGTGCCTTGTTGACTGAATGGTTAACGCATCCGCTACTAGTTCCAGACGCGACGTTTGATCAAGTCTACCTCAAGTAAACGTATGCAAATAAATGTAGCCTACCTACGTTGTTATTACAGGAATATAACTGAGATATAGAGAATGTCACAAGATATGACAGAGAATTGGGTGGAAGAGAGATAGAGACAAACAGAGCCATCTAGTGAAGAAGTTTTTAATGTAACCTCTTTCGGTTCTGACATCCGATGTATTCATGACAAGGTTGTCAGGCGTTTCCCGTATTTGAGGCCAAGAAAACCTATTCCTTATGCATCTCATATGGGACAACAAAAATCCAATATTTAAGGATATTGTGTCATAGCTAACCAAAGGGTTTTTATTTTAATTTTCTTCCACCTTCTTTTACTTTTTTTTTACATTGTAATAATACATTATGCAACGAGCCTATAATGGTAGTAATTAAGACGCGAGTATGTTTATGAAACGAGCGCAAGCGAGTTTCATAATTTTCATACGAGCGTCTTAATTACCATTATAGTCAAGTTTCATACGACTTTTTATGCTCGACCATATTGATTTTTTCCGGCAATTGGTGAAATGAATTTGCGGGAATGTGCTTTGCGAAAGGCTGGAAGATGACGGTGAATTGATGTTAATTTGTGTGTTGTTTTTTTCGACTGAGTTTAATATTGTCTAATCTCGCTCTAGTTGTCTTTCGATTGCATATCCGAGAATAATCGATACTTGCGCTTTCATATTGCTACAATGGTATTTTCTGATTGGTGGAACACCTGAACTTTAATGAATAGGTGTACTTTAATGAGGTCCATTAAAGGGCTGCTACCAGGTGTATAATTACTATATTTCGGCATGGTCGAGTATAAACATAATTAATAACAGTAGGCCTGTCTGTAAAACCTGCCAATGAAGCAAATAAATTTAACTCGCTCGCTTCTGCAGTTTCAAAACATAATTATTACCATATTTCCAATCAATTGTCAAGCATGATTATTGATAGAGCTATGATAATTTTGTTGTACCGCGCCGTGGCGTCGTGGTCTAAAGCATCTTGCCTAGGACTCGCGTTACGGAATGCGCGCTGATTCGAGTCCTCATGGCAGAAGAAATTTGCTCATGAAATGTCGGCCAGTGTATCGGACCGGTGCCCACCCAGCATCGTGATGCACTTGAAGAGCTACGATAGGTAGCGAAAATCCGGTTTCGCAAACCAGCTATAACGGCTGGAGGGATCATCGTGCTAACCACACGATACCTCCATTCTGGTTGGATGATCGTCCACCTCTGCTTCGGCATGTGGACGTGAGGCCAGCAGCCTGCTGGTCGGTTTTGACCCTTCATGGGCTGTAGAACCACGGATTTTTTTAAAAATAATAATGTTGTTGGATTGTACAGAGTGTTAATGAACCAATATTACAACCGTTTAGGGTAGGAAGTAGGTGCTTTAAAAGCAAAATAATACGGTAAAACTTTATTAATACACCCCCGCTTATAACGCTATCCCGTTTATTACGCTCTTTTAAAAATGATCCCAGGACATTTTATATATCTGTGGCCGGGAGGAAAAAGGTCTTAAGTAAAAATTTTATACTTTTCAGGAAAGCAGAAGAAAGATTGAAATTGGTTTCAATTATAGTTTTTTAATTAAGAGGTTTTTGCTGGATATTATTTGTTTATATTTCTTCTAAAATGGGTAATGTTGCTCATTTAACAATTTTCTTGATTATTTAAAAAAATAGCCGCTCTGAAGCCCTTTTAAGACTAGAACCCAAACTGAGTAGAAGGGACTATTTAAACATAAGACCTTTTTCATGTCAAAATGAGTGAGAAATGTAAATTAATAGGAATGCAAAATGGGTCTTAGACAATTATAGGACTCTTTACCCTGGTGCTTAAAGTTTTAAAAGGAAAGGGCATCAGTATGTGATAAAATGGCTAAAATACAAGTTAGACCTTTTTAATAGGGAAGCATGGAAAGTAAACATGTGATAGTCTGTAAGGAATAAAATATTGAATATTCTTAAGTCCTTTACTCTGTGTGTGCTCGATTCAAAAAGTACTTAGGACATTTGGTAACGCTCTGTAAATCTAGTCAGGAGTCTTATTTGACTTTAACCGTTTTACCAGATTATAGAGAATTGTTTCCGCTTTCAGAATATATAAAAATCTCATTTTCACAAAAAATTGACTTAAGACCTTTTTCCTCCCGGCCACAGATATAATCCCGAAAATCCGATCCGAAAAAAGAGCTACAAACAGGATTTGGAAGCATTAAAAGAGAGTAAAATTATGTAATTATTTTAAATGCAATCAGCTCAATATACTCTCAGCTATAAACGACAATATGTAACTGACTAAAAAATATGCTTCTAAAATGTTTATTCAGTTAATTATTGGGGGAAATGCAATGTATTATATTTACTTAATTTGTGGCTGATGTACATTTCTGATCTAATTTGAATGTGATCAGTAAAAAAAAGAAAACGCATGAAAATGATAAAGGCGATATAGAAGATTCAGTGTAAGTTAAAGGTGTATTAATTAAATAAAGTCAAAATTTAGTCTAACTTTGGTCTGTCGATTAGCAATTCCGCTCACACAACCACCTTCGCCATTATGCCTCTCCGTCGGTATGCAGAGTACATATAACAAGGTGCGTACAAGAACCAGAATACTGTCAGATAAGCTGTAGCAATAATAAAGCTGATTGGTATCGCATACCGCTTGCTGATCCTTTCTTACAAAAGAGGTGCAAAAAATCGTGAATAAAAATGCACAGACATGCATGTGCTACTAACAGACCAGCCTCGGACGTGCTAGAACCATTTGTACCTCGTCCAAGTGAGATTTCAGGCCATAATTATTCTCCGCTATATCCTATTAGCTGTACAAATTTCACATAAATAAGCTTCAGTAAGTAATGGAGAAATTTTTGTCTCTTACAACGAAGATCGCTTGCGTGGAAGACGACTGACGCGAGCGGGCGACTCGGCTGTATCTATTCATCTGCAATGTATCCAAGTTCAGTTCCTTCGTCCAGTATTATGGAACTTGTTCGCTATCAGATCGAATAATGTTGCAACCTGACGTAGAAGTTTACAACCCCAGAAGGGAATTCTGGTTACATGGGTAATAATAATACAGTTTGTTGATTTGTTTTATGAGAGATGAGAGCATGATTGTCGGAGACTACAGTTCAAATCCTGACAAATTCAAGTGGAAATTGTGATAGAAGAAGACAGGTTTCCTCGGGCACTATAGTTAAATTCACTATTACTCTGCTAGTGCCTAAAATGTCCAATACATTTGAAGCTCAGGAGAAGTAGCTGAAAATATAGAAAATTGAACATGTGAGGAATTTATACAGGGTGGAAGTGAAATAACCCTGTAGCTTGAAAGAGACGATAGGCTACACTTAAGGGGTTAGGTACAGCTTACAGCAGTAAAATTTTTGGAAATATTCAACATTTTTTCCCTCCATTACTGTATCTTGTATAATAATGAAATTGGTATGTGTAAAACACTGTCCTTCTGCTATATGGGAAAAAAATATTTTTAAGATTAAAAAAAATTTTTTTTTTTTTTTTTTTTTTTCAAAATTCAAAACGGTGGTAGTTCACTGTGTGGTGATGAAACGTTTCCCTCATAACTCATAAACTTGTTAACTTTATCGTGTTCTCTCTCTTTTATTTTATTTCTGAAACTCATGTTTACAATATCATGCTCTTTCAACTACATTCCTTAATAAATAATATATTTTCTTTATTTTGTATTAGAAGAAAATATCATATTCATTATATTTGTAATAAATTACGTAAAACATTATGTTACTTTGTTATTCTAAGAAATATTTCGTCAATTAACTGTTTACGTGTAATTTATTTAGCATTATTTCAATCTATATTTATGTATAGTATCATAGGTTGGGGTGGAACTTATAAATCCAACCTTTATCCGTTAATTTTATTACAGAAAGAAGTATTAAAAATTTGTTTAAAAAAGCAGAAAGATTACCCAACTGAATTGTTGTTTAAACACTTCAAAGTTTTCAATATTAAAGAAATATATTTTTTCATTTTATTAAAATATTTTCATAGAAATTTTAATAACTTTGAAAGGTATATACATAAATACAGAACTAAAAATATGAATTCTCTGCGTTTGTGTGAACCAAAATGTAAAACCAATGCAGCTTTTTATTATAGCATGAGTCAAGGTCCCAGATTATTAAACAAATTTTATTCCAATATTATTTTAACCACGAATCCTCTCCAAATTAATAAAAAAAAAAATAATAATAAATTGTATTGGATTTATAGTTTGGGTTTAAACATATTAAACACTATTTAATCTGTATTCACTCTCAATTTTAATTTAATTTTTGTCTGTATTGGAATCCCCTCCTGAGCACGCGTCTTACTGATTCAGGAGTGGGCTAGTTTATCTTTCATTGTATTAACTTGTATTCATTTTAAAGTTACTAGCAATAGAATAAATAAATAAATAAATAAATAAATAAATAAATAAATAAGTAAATAAATAAATAAATAAATAAATAAATAAATAAATAAATAAATAAATAAATACTTACTTATTTACTTAGTGGCTTTTAAGGAACCCGCAGGTTCATTGCCGCCCTCACATAAGCCTGCCATTAGTCCCTATCCTGAGCAAGATTAATCCATTCTCTATCACCATATCCCACCTCCCTCAAATCCATTTTAATATTATCTTTCCATCTACGTCTCGGCCTCCCTGAAGATCTTTTTCCCTCCGGCCTCCCAACTAACACTCTATATGCATTTCTAGATTCGCCCATACGCGCTACATGCCCTGCCCATCTCAAACGTCTTGATTTAATGCCCCTAATTAAATAAATAAATAAATTACATTCTTGCAACTTAGCACCAAACTAGCAGCCTTAATTATACTTAAGAGGTGCAACCAATCAATTTGTGTATCTTCATGGTGTGTATATCAGAAAAATCGCAATACAAATTACTAAGTTAACTCAAGTGTTATCTGTATTTGCTCCTTGTTCACATGTGAGAACAGTGGCGGTCACTTAAAAAAGAGGTTAGGTCACGACAACTACAAACTACAGTCGTTAATCTTTAAACGAAGGATATTAACAGGGATGTATGGATTCCGTGGTGTGGGACCGCTGCAACAAATCCAGTATCCGCTGCCTGTATTACCAAACATGGCGCAGAGCGCACGAGTTGTTCTGACAGACAAGATAATCTAGATTTAATATATATGATGTACTGCAGTTTCTACTTGGCATTTTTGTTGTTCGGGGTTTGTTTCAATATAAGCTCGATTAATCTGATCTCAGTTTACAATACAAGAAAACCATTTCTATAACAGAGTTATCTCACCGCCATAGTTCGACATCGTCTGAAGACTTGTTCTCAGGAGCTCTATGGGATATCGGAAGTCACGTGGTCTGGGTTCACTACCCTAGGAGTGGAGTATAAAACTGTCCTTATTCTGATATTAGTTCCTAACACCCGAGGTGATATATCCAACATGGTTTTAAAACCTTAAATCATGGCGTAATATTTAACGAAATTGTATCAAGATTAAACACAGAAGAGACGAGATCTTGGAGGACAACTGGAAAAAATTGTTACATCACAAAAAAATAATTAAAATTCTTAGAGATTATCTCCAAATAAGTTAACAAATTACCACTTATATGTTAAATTAATTTTTCTTTCACTGTTGTTGACGTCGTACAAAATTTTGTCCAATATTCTTTTGAGAAGATTAACTCCGTACGTAGATGAAATTATTGGGGATCATCAGTGCGGTTTTCGGCGTAATAGATCGACTATTGATCAGATTTTTTGTATTCGACAGATAATGGAGAAAAAATGGGAGTATAAGGGTACAGTACATCAGTTATTCATAGATTTCAAAAAGGCTTATGACTCGGTTAAGAGGGAAGTATTATATGATATTCTTATTGAATTTGGTATTCCCAAGAAACTAGTTCGATTAATTAAAATGTGTCTCAGTGAAACATACAGCAGAGTCCGTATAGGTCAGTTTCTATCTGATGCTTTTCCAATTCACTGCGGGCTAAAGCAGGGAGATGCACTATCACCTTTACTTTTTAACTTCGCTCTAGGATATGCCATTAGGAAAGTTCAGGATAACAGGCAGGGTTTGGAATTGAACGGGTTACATCAGCTTCTTGTCTATGCGGATGAGGTGAATATGTTAGGAGAAAATACACAAACGATTAGGGAAACACGGAAATTTTACTTGAAGCAAGTAGAGCGATCGGTTTGGAAGTAAATCCCGAAAGGACAAAGTATATGATTATGTCTCGTGACCAGAATATTGTACGAAATGGAAATATAAAAATTGGAGATTTATCCTTCGAAGAGGTGGAAAAATTCAAATATCTTGGAGCAACAGTAACAAATATAAATGACACTCGGGAGGAAATGAAACGCAGAATAAATATGGGAAATGCGTGTTATTATTCGGTTGAGAAGCTCTTATCATCCAGTCTGCTGTCCAAAAATCTGAAAGTTAGAATTTATAAAACAGTTATATTACCGGTTCTTCTGTATGGTTGTGAAACTTGGACTCTCACTCTGAGAGAGGAACATAGGTTTAGGGTGTTTGAGAATAAGGTGCTAAGGAAAATATTTGGGGCTAAGCGGGATGAAGTTACAGGAGAATGGAGAAAGTTACACAACACAGAACTGCACGCATTGTATTCTTCACCTGACATAATTAGGAACATTAAATCCAGACGTTTGAGATGGGCAGGGCATGTAGCACGTATGGGCGAATCCAGAAATGCATATAGAGTGTTAGTTGGGAGACCGAAGGGAAAAAGACCTTTAGGGAGGCCGAGACGTAGATGGGAGGATAATATTAAAATGGATTTGAGGGAGATGGGGTATGAGGATAGAGACTGGATTAATCTTGCTCAGGATAGGGACCGCTGGCGAGCTTATGTGAGGGCGGCAATGAACCTTCGGGTTCCTTAAAAGCCATTTGTAAGTAAGTAAGTTAACACTGTATTAATTTTAATCTTGATCTTCAATTTTGTAAATTCATTATTGTATTATTGCCTTCTGGATCCTTGTGGTCACCTTCAGTGGAGAGCAGACGATTTTTTCAAATATTTCTCTCTTTCTTTCTCTCTCTCTCTCCCTCTCTCTCTCTGTAAGTAAGTAAATAAATAAATAAATAAATAAACAAATAAATAAGTGTCGAAATAAATAAATATATTAGTAAATGAATAAATTGATAAATAAATGAATGAATAAATAAATAAATCAGTAAATAAATAAATTAATTAATGATTAAATTAACAACATAGTAAATAAATAAGTAAATAAATAAGTAAGTAAATTAAATTAATGACTGAATGAGTAAATATAAAAATAAGTAAAAAAATAAGTATGTGAATAAATAAGTAGGCTAAATGAATAAACAAATTAGTAAATAACTATATAAGTAAATGAATAAACACACAAGTAAATTAATAAATAGATAAGTAAATGAATAAATAAGTGGTTGAATGAATAAATAAATGAGTAAATGAATAACGAGGTAATTGAAAAAATAAATAAGTAGATTTGTAAGTGAATAAATAGATAAGTAAATGAATAAATAGGTAAAGAAATAAACAAGTAAATGAATAAATAAATAAATAAATAAGTTAGTGAATGAATGAATGAATGAATAAATAAATAAATAGGTGAATGAAGAAATAAATAAATAAAATAAAGAATAAATGAATAAATACATATGTTATTAAATGAATAAATAGCTAAGTAAATGAATGGACAGGTAAGTAAGTAAATAAATAAGTAGATAAGCAAGTAAATTGATAAATAAATAAATCAATTAATAAGTAAATAAATTAAATAAGAACTAAGTGAATTAATTAATTAGGAACTAAGTAAATTAATAACTGAATAAATAAAACATAATCAAATGAATAAATATGTGAATAAATAAATAAGTAAATAAAATAAATAAGCAAATGAATAAACACAAAAGTAAATGAATAAACCTGATAGGAAAATGAATAAATAAATTAATAAATAAGTAAATGAATAAATTCATAAGTAAATAAATAAATAAATAAGTGAATGAATAAATAAATAAATAAGTAATTGAATAAGTTAAGTAGATTAATAAATGAATAAAGACATAAGTAAATGACTGAAGATATAAAGAAATATTATTATTTCAGTACTTAATACTGTGATTTTACCTGCTTTCGTGATATCTAACAGTTGGAAACATTGAAAAGACGGCCCTACCCGCTTTTTAGGAACTAATCCAGCCTAAACGCTACTAAACGTTGTGAACCTTAGGCACTGATGCTGCACTTTAGCGTGGGTTCCAGTCCCACATAAGCTGTTTTCTGAGTAGTTGTTTTCCTACATTTCCTCCAACTGTCAGGTGAGTATGATATAATTACTGGAGAATCTTCGGACTCGAGCGCCATAATGTCATAATTCCATCCATGTGAAATGATCGCCTGTTGGTACAAGACCGTTAAATCAGTGCTTAGAGGAGATACCCGCAACGACTGAAGAATACCATAAATTGAACGACGGGCACAGGAGCGTGACACGAATGGACTAGCCATATACCTCAGACTGAGCCGCATAATCCGAGCTAACTCATCTGAAGAAAAACAAGTCGCTGCCGTTGGTAAGAAAATAGAGTCACATGATTTAGATAGCTTTACACTTATATATTAAGTTAGAATCTTATAGTGTACAGTCTCCTCCGTTTGGTAAGAAAACATGAATGAAATAAAAGTTATTTTATAGTTTTTTAAAAGTAAGAGGCCCCACAACCGGTAATCTGATGAGTTAATATCTGGCGATCTTGCAGGCCAGGTTACAGGAAAATGCATACTGATAATACGATCACGAGAATAATCAGAAATAAACTCGTTGTTATGGTGATGCAAAAGAAATTCCATCTCCTGCGTAATGAGACGATTACGGGGATTAAAACTGAATACAAATCATTTATAACAAATGACAATAGAAACAGAGTCACAACAAAATTTCACGGCCTACTGATAAATACACAAAGATCCTACACACGCCATAAGATGTTAAAATATTAAAACTGTACACATATAAAAAAAAAAAAGCTGGACAATTCTACAACAGGAACTCAGTCATACTAGACAAACACAACATATTTGTTTTCTAGTACACACAGTGATAGCACAGTATCTTCATAATATAATACAATATCAACTAAACTTTAATTCTAAATTATATGTTTCTGGCTGTATCTCAGAAATGGATGGGCCGATTTTTTTCTGGTATGTGGTTTGGATTTATAATTCCCTTTAAAATGATGTGTTTGAAGATAAGGGGTGTAATTACAAATTCAAAAGTGGAGGATGAAAGATGGTGCAGAAAATTAAATCATCAGCGATTTTGAACTTCCCCCCTCGAAATCTAAATAGATATATTTTTCCTCAAAATCGTGTCCCTTGCACTTCTAAAATTATTCCAGGTGTAGGAAGTTGAAATGAACGTACAATGTCTTCACAATGAAATCTGTTACCAAGAGCTGACAAGCAAACGTTCTCATGGGGGCAGATAAAAAAGTTTTTTTTTTATATTTTGTTACACCATGTTAATAATATCAAAACAAGTGTTTATACAAATTTTGTTCACTCGAGCGCAATTACGAGGGCCGTAAAAATAAGCTTTCGTGGAGCCGTTTACAGAAAGAAAATACAATTTCATTTGAAAAATTTATTAGAACAGATACAGCAACTGTTGAGCTATTTTTCAATATATTCCCCACCGAAATCGAGACATTTGTCATACCATGGGATCGATAGAGAGGTGCGGACGGCTTTCACATATTGATTCCGATCCAGGCGGCAGACTTCTACGACAAATGTATGTAGAAGTTGATCCCACAGTTTGAAAAATGTTTCAGTTCTGGTGGAGAATATGTTAAAAATAGCTGAATAATTGAGGGGTTTGGGGGGAAAACCAGGCAGCGCCATTTTTTTTTTTTAATTTTTGAGTTATTTATGTACAGAGGACAAAAAAATACGCTCTATCGTTTGGTCGAAAAAACAGGTAGTTCCAAGAATTACATTCACAGTTATAATGCATTTTTCTTCATTATTTCGAAAAGTACTGAATTGGAACTGCCTGGTTTTTCCCCCAAACCCCTCAATCGCTGTATCTGTTCCAATAAATCTTTCCATGAAATTGTGCTTTCTTTCTGTAAACGGCTCCAGGGAAACTTATTTTTATGGCCCTCGTAATTGCGCTCCAGTGGCGAAAATTTGTGTAAGCACTTGTTTTAACATTATTAACATGGTGAAAGAAAAAATAACTTCTTTATCTGCCCCCCCCCCATGAGAATGTTTGCTTGTGAGAGCAGACTGTTGGCCCCAATTATTGATTTATTAATGAACAACGTGAACATGAATATGCTCCCTGGAACATGTGACTTTAATTTTTCATTCAATTCAAGCTGCACGTGCAAATTTTGTCTGAAAATTCATCGCTCTCAAAGTTTGAGTTTTTTAGATCAAAAAGAAACATGTTAACCACTAGACCACCGAGGAATACGTATTCAAATGTTCCTGTGTTTGATGATCTACACTCGCAAGACCACCAGTCATATTTCAAATAAAATGACATGTCTGTTCATAAAGAAGTTGTTGAAATTCGCGTCCAGTACGACTATAAATGCGCGGACGCACTTTGTAAGTAAATTTGAATGATGTCAGAGCAGCCCTGATTTAGTTCTCCGCATTCCTGCGATGCCCGGCCCCGTGGATGTCAGGTGAGTGCAGCGCGGAGCCGAGATCTAAATTGCAGATATGCATTCGCTATCGTATATAGACACACGTCACCGTGTTATCTGACGTCATAAGGAATTGGGGAATAGTTTGCAATAGAGTTCTGCGCGCTTAGGCCTAGAGCACACGAGCGGATATCTGTCCGTGCGGATATTTAGCCGTGGCGGTAAGAAAACAGCTCTCTTGATTTGAGTGGGCGCACGAACTGTGAAAAAACCGCTGTTCTCTCAGTCTACTGTAGCTCTAGCTGATAACACTCAGGAAGAAAGAATGAATTTTGTGGAAATCTGTAATACAGACGTGGACAAATTATTAGCAAAATGGAAGATTTCTATTACATATTTTTACAAAATAGATTCTTCAGTTTAGACTACAGTTGACATTTTTGCGTATTTCGAAATTATTAGCAAAATTGAAGATTTGTATTGTATATTTTTTTACAAAATTTGACTCTTCAATTTGGACTGCATTTGATATTTTTGCGTATTTACAAATTATTAGCAAAACTAAAGATTTTTATTATATATTTTTACAAAATTTGACTCTTCAATTTGGACTAGAGTTTACATTTTGGATATTTCCAAATTATTAGCAAAACTGAAGATTTTTATTTTATATTTTTACAAAATCTGACTCTTCAATTTGGACTGCAGTTGACATTTTTTAATATTTACAAATTATTAGCAAAACATGAAGATTTTTATTATATATTTTTACAAAATTTGACTCTTAAATTAAAACTACAATTGACATTTTTGCATATTTCTAACTACTGTAATGATATAAATATGCAAAATTGTTAACTGTAGTCTAAATTGAAAAGTCAAATTTTGTAAACAGAATTATCATAAAAATCGTCAATTTTGTTAATAATTTGTCCACGTCTGTATTTATATTACGTCTTCGAAAACAGTGAAGAAAGAGAATGTGGGTCCATCCCCTCTTAAGCCAAAGACTACTCAAGGGACAGATACAGAATTGTACAGATACAGAATTAAAATTTGGAGCGGGTCTTGATGGGAGTCCACCTATATATAGGCCTAGGCAGCAATTTCGCACGACTGTTCACAAGTACCATATATACAGGGACTTTTGTTTACTGTACAGCATGCGCAGTGTATTATAAGCGAAAATTACACAATAAGGGAGCTACAAATTTTATTTCCGTATCATATCCTGAAAAAAACTTTCTGGATATTTTAGAATGAGTAAAAATTCATTCAACGTATTATTAAACTTCATACAGCCACACATAGCTTATCAGGATACAAACAATTACGGGAAAAGCAGTAGCACCAGAAGAAAGACTAGCAGTCACCATAAGGTTAACAATATTTATACTCATATTTGGTTTCGATCGTTACAATTTACATAAGACATTACATACGAGTATATAAGCAAGATATTTAATATGTTTATGTTAATGCAGTTCAAATAAGTCATACTAACTTGATGAGAGCACTGTACTGTCACTAGGCGACAATGAAAAACCACTGGGTGTAGCCTACTGTAGGGCGGCGTTGGTTCAGAATTGGGTACATTTATGTTGATAAATCCATTGCTGTAGACGAAGTCTGTTCCGTGTGAGGAGTCTGAATCTGCCTAGATTGAGTCAAATATGTAGACTGATTATGTGGTGGCATTCCAGATGAACTAAACACATTTGAAGGATAGGGGAAGTGAGAATTGATATGCATAAATGTGTTTTGATATCCTGCATGACTGGGTGGCCTGGATTAGCTATTTCGATGAAAAATGAATTTTTGTAATACTTGAAAAAATTCCACTTTTACTGTCAATATTTGTTGTGGTGAAAGTTTTCGAAAAGTCGGCAATAATGAGAGCAAGAAAGATTTATCTTTATCAATTTCTTCTGTACTACTAACCTTCAGAATTTGTAGGTGGGATTCTTTGAAATTAGGCTTCCTAGACAATTTCATTTGCTTCTTTATTTCCTTACTTGTCGAAGACTTTCCATTTCACAACTGCATCATTAAGCGGTTGTTTTGCAGCTCGTGTTTAACATATTCTGACACGTGTTTAACATATTCTGACACGTGTTTAACATATTCTGACACATGTTTCATAATATTGCGCGGTTGGCGCTCCGCTCGGGAAATAGAGCATGTTGCGTTTTTAAAACCGCTGCTGTAAAATATCCTCTCGTGAGTTCACATCAATTTCAAGCAATGTGTTCTATCAAAGCGGTTTTCTAACCGCGGCGGATAAGCGGACGAAAACCGTCCGTGCGGATATTTAACCGCGGAGGTAAGAAAACAGCTCTTTTGATTTGAGTGGGCACACGAACGGTGAAAAAACCGCTGTTTTCTCAGTCTAGCTCTAGCAGATAACACTCAAGAAGAATTGTGGGAAATCTGTAATATGTGCTTTATATTACGTCTTCGAAAACAGCGAAGAAAGAGAATGTGGGTCCATCCTCTCTTAAGCCAAAGATTACTTAAGGGACAGATTCATTGTACAGATACGGAATTAAAATTTGGAATGAGTCTTCATGGGAGTCCACCTGTATGTAGGCCTTGGCAACAATTTCGCACGACTGTTCACAAGTACCATATATACAGGGACTCTTGTTTACTGTACAGCATGCGCAGTGTATTGTAAGCGAAACTTACACAATAAGGGAGCTCCAAATTTTATTTCCATATCATATCCTAAAAGCTTTCTGAATATTTTAGAATGAGTAAAAATTCATTCAGCGTATTATCTTCATACAGCAACACACAGCTTATCAGGATACAAACAATTATGGGAAAAGCAGTAGCACCAGAAGAAAGACTAGCAGTCACCGTAAGGTTAGCAATATTTATATTTAGTTTCAATCGTTACAATTTACACAAGATATTACATACGAGTATATAAAGCAAGTTATTTAATATGTTTATGTTAATGCAGTTCAAATAAGTCAGATTAACTTGATGAGAGCACTGTACTGTCACTAGGTCACAATTAACCCAGATAAGACTGACGTCCTATATATAGGACACCGGACGTTTCACACAAATATGTTAATAACAATGACTATGACAGACTAAATATAAGAAAAAAATTGGAGGCAATTTATAACACATAAGGATTATGGTATCATGATTGCCGACTATGAAAATCTTACACAGCAATGTTAAAAAAATAAAACGTTCCGTCCTATATATAGGACGTCAGTCTTATCTGGGTTAAACACCATTGGGTGTAGCCTACTGCAGGACGGCGTTAGTTCAGAATTGGGTACATATGTTGAAAAATTCATTGTTGTAGACGAAGTCTGTTCGGTGTGAGAAGTCTGAATCTGCTCAGGCTGAGTCAAATGTGTAGACTGATTATGTGGTGGCAAACCAGATGAACGAAACACATTTGAAGGATATCGGAAGTGAGAATTGATATGCATAAAATATGTTTTGATATCCTGCATGACTGGGTGACCTGGGTTATTTCGCTAAAAAGTGAATTTTTGTAATACTTGAAAAAATTCCACTTTTACTGTCAATTTTTGTTGTGGTGAAAGTTTTCGAAAAGTCGGCAATAATAAGAGCAAGAAGGATTTATCTTCATCAATTTCTTCTGTTCTACCGTCTTTCAGAATTTGTTTGTGGGGTTCTTCGAAATTAGGCTTCCTAGATATTAATGTCTTTTGCCTCTTTGTTTCCTTAATTGTCGAATACTTTCCATTGCGTTGGGATGTTTCACAACTGCATCATTAAGCGGTTGTTTTGCAACTCGTGTGCACACTAACATATTCTGACACGTGTTTCATAACATTGCGCGGTTGGCGCTC
Organism: Periplaneta americana; assembly: GCF_040183065.1. Classification (NCBI taxonomy): domain Eukaryota; kingdom Metazoa; phylum Arthropoda; class Insecta; order Blattodea; family Blattidae; genus Periplaneta; species Periplaneta americana. The sequence continues at coordinate 124,824,531 of NC_091133.1, forward strand.
CGCTCAGAAAATAGAGCATGTTGCGTTTTTAAAACCGCTGCTGTAAAATATCCGCTCGTGAGTTCACGTCAATTTCAAGCAATGTGTTCTATCAAAACGGTTTTCTAACCGCGGCGGATAAGCGGACGAAAACCGTCAGTGCGCGCTAGGCCTTAGAGTAAGGCCAGCAACCGATATAAAATAATACTCAGATTGGCAACAGCGATAGATGAATGTATGGGTGGAAGAATAGGTAGGTACGAAGTTAAGAAGATACATTGGGTAGGCACAGTACATACATCGCGTATCACAAATGAGGGGTCAGGAGCAACTTTAGTAACTCTAGAGAAAATGTGAAATAAATATGGGAAATGCCTGTTATTATTCGGTTGAGAAGCTTTTGGCCCGGTTTCTTCAACCTTTGTTAAATTATAACAGTGTGTTATTGCATTTTAACTGTAAACTTAACAGTTGAAACATTTCTTCAACTACTGTTGGTACTAACAGGCTGCCCAATTTCATGCAGTTAAATCATTTAACTCTCTGTTAGGCTGGTGCGTTAGATGCTGAACTTATATATTTGGATTATTTAGAAAATGATATCCATGAATACATAAACAGAGGGGATAATTTCTGTGATTTGACAGACCAGAAGTTCATACAAAGGTATAGGCTATTTTCTGCCAAGCCTCACTTTTCGCTTTCAACTTAGATCCATTTGTTTATTTATTTTCATGAATTAGTTTATACTGCGAAATAATTTCCAGCAGAAGATTTCTTTCGAAAGAAGAGAAATTAGTCCCACTATTTCTTTTTGTTCCAGTGTTTTCCATTTCATAACAGCAATACCAATACGCCGCTCCACGCTACTGTTATACAGACGAGGAAAGAAGCAGACATCAAACCTGAGAGAATAGAAAGACTTCTATCCTCTCTGAATCAAACAACGGAAACAAGCGAGAATCGCAATTGTCAGAGTTCAGAAAACAGAAGTGAGCCTATACTTGTTTATAGGTTATGGTTAAACTCTAGAATCTCTGGTCCTAACAGAGAGTTAACAAACAGAATGTTAAAATGTGAAATGTAAAGTTGAAGAAACGCAATATTTTTAATAGCAATTCATACTTTTAACTTACAGTTAATTAATGCTATGTTAGATGCATTTTAACAAAGGTAGAAGAAACCAGGCCTTTGTCTTCTAGTTTGCTGTCAAAAATGTAATGTAATTGTTGTCCTACGCAAATTTCATAATTTTGTAACATTTATTTTGATTCATCCTGTATATTGTAGTAAAGTTACTTCTTAAAATTTCAGCCTTTGTTTTCCTTTGTTTTTCGTGTCTTCTTATTCTAGCATATGGCTTTCATGTTGCTTGTGTAATAAAATTGTTCACCTTTGAACCGTAAATAAGTAACAAACTTTGAAAATCATACGTTCTTACTGGCTATGAACTGGGATCGGTTTTGTAGCTAAATATACTCTTACCGTCTGTTAATGCCTTATACTGCCGCAGTTCGCTTAAATACAATAATTCACGGCTCCATATTTGACCTATTCTCTTAGCTTTCAAGCCTCGATTTATTATATCCAAATTTGGAGGAAATACAATACCATGTAAATTTCACGGTACTTTATCACTGGTAGCCAGTCCTATCTTTTGAATATTACTTATAAAATGTATTGTGAAGTCTTTAGAATGGAAATACGACTGATAATCCGAATACATGTGGCCAGTTTGTCCAAGCAATGTTTAATTTCGCTTAACACGTACAGCTTGTTTATTTTAACGTTTTATTAATGTGTTTTCTATTTCTAGAGTTCGTATAGGTCAGTTTCTATCTGATGCTTTTCCAATTCACTGCGGGCTAAAGCAGGGAGATGCACTATCACCTTTACTTTTTAACTTCACTCTAGAATATGCCATTAGGAAAGTCCAGGATAACAGAGAGGGTTTGGAATTGAACGGGTTACATCAGCTTCTTGTCTGTGCGGATGACGTGAATATATTAGGAGAAAATCGACAAACGATTAGGGAAAACACGGAAATTCTACTTGAAGCAAGTAAAGCGATAGGGTTGGAAGTAAATCCCGAAAAGACTAAGTATATGATTATGTCTCGTGATCAGAATATTGTACAAAATGGAACTATAAAAATTGGAGATTTATCCTTCGAAGAGGTGGAAAAATTCAAATATCTTGGAGCAACAGTAACAAATATAAATGACACTCGGGAGGAAATTAAACCTAGAATAAATATGGGAAATGCGTGTTATTATTCGGTTGAGAAGTCTGCTGTAAAAAATCTGAAACAGTTATATTACCGGTTGTTCTGTATGGCTGTGAAACTTGGACTCTCATTTTGAGAGAGGAACAAAGATTAAGGGTGTTTGAGAATAAGGTTCTTAGGAAAATATTTGAGGTTAAGAGGGATTAGGTTGCAGGAGAATGGAGAAAGTTACACAACACAGAACTGCACGCATTGTATTCTTCACCTGACATAATTAGGAACATTAAATCCAGATGTTTGAGATGGGCAGGGCATGTAGCACGTATGGGCGAATCCAGAAATGGATATAGAGTGTTAGTTGGGAGGCCGGAGGGAAAAAGACCTTTAGGGAGGCCGAGACGTAGATGGGAAGATAATATTAAAATGGATTTGAGGGAGGTGGGATATGATGGTAGAGACTGGATTAATCTTGCTCAGGATAGGGACCATTGGCGGGCTTATGTGAGGGCGGCAATGAACCTCCGGGTTCCTTAAAAGCCAGTAAGTAAGTATAAGAGTACAATACATCAGTTATTCATAGATTTCAAAGACGCATGTGTCTCGGTTAAGAGAGAAGTTTTATATAATATTCTCATCGAATTTGGTATTTCCAAAAAAACTAGTTCCATTAATTAAAATGTGCCTCAGTGAAACGTACAGCAGAGTCCATAGCTATAGGTCAGTTCCTGTCTGACTTTTTTTATAATTCGCACCGGGCTGAAGCAAGGAAATGCACCATCACCTTCACTTTTTAACTTTCCTCTAGAAAAGCGACGATCAACTGGCGGCCCGCGACGTGATTTATTCCGACCCCGGGGAGTCTGAGGTATATTTTAAAAATCTTAACTTTTGCTATTGCACTGGACTGTGTACATTCTCACTGTGTTGGATATTCTCTTTTAAAGCTTCAACTTGCCCTCTAGTAACAGTGGACTTGCGTTGAATTTCCATAAATAGCAAAATAAGCCCTCTACAACCGGCGGCCCCTATAACTCTATCCTACTCTAAGCGCAATGAACTGATGAAACTGAAACAAGAGATCGAAAGGGTTAAGAAGGAAGGATTTATATCACCATCAAAATAATAGTGATCGCTCCCTGAAAGCTGGCTAGCGGGGAATGGGGTATTTACTGTTTCTTAACATCTTGGCTTTTGTAATAGTAATATGCGTCACAAGAGCGGTATGTTGAAGTTTTCATATTCGAGGAAAAGTTTGAAAAAGCGAAACGTAGTTGAGCTTTTTTAATTTCCGAGAATTGAAAGAAAACATACCGCTCGTGTATCGTACATTATTTTGTGCGAAGATCGTTTATTACATAACTGAAAGAGGAATTTCTAATTAGTTGCAGTGAAATCTCCATCTTCGTTTCTGTTCAATGACGGCAAATTTACAAAACAAAAATATCTATCTTCAACATTGTTGCTTTAAAATGTTTTCTGTGTTTACTATACTCCAGCAGGCCGTGATATACGTCTGTCTTTTTTTTCCCCCAGTCTATGATGAGTCTGGAATCTTGTTGATTTTTTCACGGCTTCCTTAATGTTACTTGCATCACGAATATAGTAACTTTAGTGGAGTTGTAGAGTTTACTTAATTTTTGCAAATATTTAAAAACTATAATTAAAAGTGCAATTTAGGTGAAGTTGCAGTGATAAGTTTCCAATTTATAATTATTACTATATTAAACGTCTCTAAAAATAATATGTTAAAAGCCTAAAGCAGTAAAATCAATATGTCACTTAAGCGGTAAGAAGAGGGAAATTGTTATGTGTGTTAGGTTGGGAATACTGAATGTGGAATTTTAGACTTTCCGCGGATTGGTTTTGTGCGGAAACCAAGCAAATACGCTCGATCTCGCACAAAAGATTTTTTTACATTGAATAAAGTCCACAAATTACAGTGCTCAATATATGTCTTCAGATGCTGTTTATTTTTACTCGTAATTGGATTTTTATGACGTTTCTAATACTAAGTATGTTATTTATAGTCGATGGAATTGGTGACAGCGAAATTTTATTTGGCGAGATGAGGCCGAGGATTCGCCATAGATTACCTGACATTCGTCATGTTGTCATATTCTGGCATCCTCACAATTATTTTAAATAATTGGCTTCCCATATATTCAGAAACCACATTGTTGTCATTAAACTGCTTGTGTACAAGGATTTCAATTATTTAAGGAAGCACCATAAAACTACATTCCATAAGATTTTTATTCTCATTTCTGCTTAAGGAAGACTACGCCTATTTGTTGTTACAGGATTGTAAGTTCTGTACCGGCAAAGTCGTTTGGTATGACAGTGTGTTTATTTTATTGTTCATCACGAATAGGTTATGTAACTTTATGTATCAATGTGTCGATCAAGCAGATCGCTGCCTTATCCGAACGTTGAAAGTTTTTTTTTCAGAAGTTTCTAAAACTTTTGCCATCATTTTATTATTCTCCAGTACGTCGTGAGAGATTTCATACGTCTTTAGTGTTTTATAGCATATATGAATGAATGAATGAATGAATGAATGAATTAATTAATTCATTCATTCATATACAGTGAAACCTGTTCAAGACGGAAGTGACACGGTCCTAATTCTTTTCCGTTGTAGACAGGTTTCCGTGTTATTCAGGTGTGAAGTTAAAATGAAATATTTTATCATTTCTATAAATGAAAAACAAAATGGTATGCCGCAAATTGTAGGAATTACAAAATATTCCGTTTAACACTATTGACATTAAATCAGCTTCATGTCGCTTATTTAATTCGTGAATAATCTTCATGAAAATCTCATTTCCTGTATAAAGTGTATCGTAACTCATTCATTAAACACTATAAAGTTTATTAATTACACTAAATTTAATATATAACACTATAATACTGTACTGGATATCACAGTACATTATTTAATTGGACTAGGAGCCTACAAGCCTTGAATTCTGAATTATCTAATTTCTTGCCCAGTTCAAGGGTTTGCTTTGTAGAATAGATCCAGAAATTGACATGATCTTTGAAATGGCAAGAAGAATCCACTCCCACAACAGTTCATTTATTTCTATGTAGCCAGTTGTTTTCTCTTTCTTTTTATGTCACCATTATTGACCGCAAGCCACTCACTCATGATACGGCCTTTATTTTTGAAAGTGTTAAGATACACCTGAGTTTTCCATTTCCGAATGTCAACATTATTTTCCATACGCTTCGTTTCTCATTTTCCTCGATAACTATTACTTCATCAGTTAATGCTAGTGCAACATTTCTACGCAATTTTTTTTTATCACGAAATCACTAATACACTTGCGTTCTACCCAGCTACGACAGTATACAGGAGTGAAGCATTGAGCATCTTTGAAGGGACCGTCTGCCTAGTCAATAGGGTAATAACATTTATGACCACCAGGCCAATACACCCTCATACCCTCGAAAATTATGCAAAGAAAACTCTTTATTTTAGTGACCTACGTATTTCGTACATTCCTTGAAACCACATACTGTTTCAAAATATAGTTTACATTAAAGTAGTGTGTCCAAAATATTATTTCCGTTTTGAACAGTAGCAGACAGTTTCCGTTTCCGCGTTGGACAGTTTCCGTTTTATTCAGAAAAAATTCCACATAATACATATTAATTTCGCCGGGACCAATAAATTGTTCCGAAATAGACAGGATTCCGGATTATTCAGGTTACTATTTGAACAGGTTTCACTGTATTTGTCTTTAAGCAATATACCTTTCGTGAGGCGACACTTCACATTATTAGTATACAGTGCCGCCTTCCCGTCATACAACGCCTGTCGTACAAGTCATTTAGATAGTTACTTCTTTTAACTTCTTGTTGCAATTATTCCACCAGTCTTTTCTTGTCCGTCAACAATTCTTTCACTAACCTTACTTCTTACCCAATATTATACCAAAAATACTAATACAGTGGACTCTCGTAAGTTCGACAGAACAGAATTGAAAATTCAAACCAATAAGGGTGGTGGGTGTGGCAGGTGAAATGAATACAAATTCTTATTGGTTATCCATCAACGAATGCAGTACTGTACTTGCATTTCCTGCCCGCCCCGAGACTTGTGAATGCGCTTCTAGTACCACAATGGGTTTCGACAGTTCCGTCTCACAAACGGCACAATTCTCAAATAGAAAAAGAAGAGTTCATTAATTTAAAATCAGTAATCAATATGGATGTCCTAATCAGTCAAATATTATGTTTTCCTTTAACAAAAGTATCACTACAAGACACAGAATCAATTCCCATTCAAATGGCAAACCCATTTCTTAGTGCCCGTATAGGGGCGTGTCTAATTCTCCTACGTAAGCAGTCGAGCTATAGGATGTCGAACTTGATTTCTGTCGAACTTAAGAGCTTCCACTGTAATTCTAATTCTTTTTTGTTCCCCCTCCTGTATGGCCCTTCCCCCCCCCCACTCCACATTTCTAACTATTTGCACTTTTCGCTGCTAATTTTTCCAAATTGCTACTTTATTTTAGGTCTTAGTTTTCTTTTCTCTCGCTTAATTTCCCCTCCACACCATTGGCTTAAGTCATACTGCTTTTTCACTTTGTTTTCTCCTCTTCCTTCATCACTGCTCCCTGAACTATCTCCTACTTGCATTACTCTACTTCTCTTCAGCCTCGCTTTGGATCTTAGTTCCTTCACCCGATTCGGAATTGCTCCCATCTGATGCTATAGCATATACATAAAATAAACAACATAACATATTAAAAGAGTACTTTATGAATTTTATTTAGCCTCTAGTATTTCCATCCCATTCGGAAAATAGTCCTAATAAATGTCATTCGAGGATCTACGTAGCTCGAAACTATATCAGTAATCTCTCTAGTCTCAGATCCTCTTTCGCTGTATTATTCATGATAAGTGACGAGAGGAAATTGTAGAACTCGGGGAAATGATCTTAGAATGTATTTGCTCGCTTTGTCTATCAAAAATTCCATCCCCACTTAGACGGGAATCGAAAAACTTATTTTGGTGCGCAGAATAAATAAGTTCATTTGCGTATGGTTTAATGACTATTTCGTTTATATGACATCATTCCATTTTCGGCCAATGAAGTGCAATGAAATTTTGAATTCCAACCAATCACAGTCATACATCGCGATAATTTCTGTAGCTTGATTTATCACTATCAATTTATCGCATGGTCGTTCTTCTGTTTAGTCAGTGTCGCCAACTGTTTCCACGTAAATCGATCAGCATGAATCCATCGTACTAAATAAAGTGCGAAATCCTATTTGCACATCTACATCTTCATCTTCTAATTCCATTTCCATTGTAGCTAAAGAAAATGACACTCCTTCATAACAATTTATTGTTCATTTAATTAATGTATTAATCAGGTTATTTGTAAGTATACTATAAAATGTTTAAATTAAATTATGATTTCAGCAGATAATGAAAACGTATTTCTGTTATAATAACAAGAGAAAAGCGCAGTACATGTAATTAACATTTTAAAACCTGTATTTCGCTTTTCTCAATTGGCATTACTGAATAACATTCAATTTCTTTATTGAAGTAATCGTTATTCATCTATTTCGACTTCACAATGTCTGAATAGGTTAAGTATTCATAAATATAGAAATATTAACATTTTATGAGCGAATTTTAGAGATATATTATTTACATTTTTATTTTATTCACGAAATAGTCCTAATAAATGTCACTCGAGATCTGAGATTTATTGGCAAATCTCAGAACTCTTCTGATATTACTGTAGATAGTTCAAGAAAACAAATTGCGAAAATGAATATTGCTACAAACATGATGATAAAATGAAATGTTTGGAAACGGTTTAAATTATGTGGGAAATAATGTGCTAACCTCGTGACTTTTAGAATGATAATAAATGTGTTCTTTTATAATAATAATAATAATAATAATAATAATAATAATAATAATAATAATAATAAATAATAATATTAATATTAATAATAGCACAGGATAGGGACCGATGACGAGCTTATGTGAGGGCGGCAATGAACCTCCGGGTTCCTTAAAAGCGATAAGTAAATAATGATGATGATGATGATAATAATAATAATAATAATAATAATAATAATTTATTTTTTTTATTTATTTAATGTGCTGTACAACAGCCAGTGGCCAATTACAGTTCAGCACAAATATAACAAAAACATAAAACAAAAATAATTATTACACATAAATATAATTACAATTAATTACAATAATGACGATGAATGGATAACTAAGAATACTATGAGACAATGTTAATTGAGTATAATGCCTAAAAGAATACATAAATGATAAATCGTTGCCAAGAGCAAACAAAGTCTATACATTGAAGGGATCGAATTCGCAGCCATGCATGTTGGCATTTTTAATGCATCTGGAGACTGGTGAAAGAAATTTCAAATTTTTAATATAGAAAAGTTTGTGGGCTCTCATATCTTTTGTTGGAATACGTAAGGTAATATTGTTTAAGAAAGAGTCACAGGATATATCACCTTTGAGGACTTTACAAAAGAACAGATAATCTAGCTCATGGCGTCTAGCATATAGATTTTGACAATTAAAATATTCACATTTTCTCTCATAACTATACCCGGAATTAATGGGCAGAAATCTGAATGAACATAAGGACATAAATTTTCTTTGTATATTTTCTAATTTAGCCGAGTCCGTAGTTGTAATCGAGTTCCAAACTACAGATGCATATTCGAGTTTCGATCGCACCAATGTATAGTATAGCATTAAAAGAGAATCGGGCGTGGAAAAAGAATAAGTTATTGACCGTATAATAATAATAATAATAATAATAATAATAATAATAATAATATAAAGGTGTTAATATTTCGACGTTAAAAAAAAATCTCTAAATGGAGGCAAAAGAACAATGTTTAATGAACATTCACAGCATACAAAATCAGGATATTCGGAAAGAGAAGAGAAATACGAAGGGAAGTTGGTCGGTTGTTTAAACCAACAGCTCAGGGCGTTGAACCGTCACGGAAATAGATTTTGAGGAAGATACCGTTGACCTTCTTACCCCAGTTTCCTTGCCACCATGTGGTTTGCCAGAAGCCCACAAATGGGTGGTGCAACCCCGGGGTCAGATTTGCCCCTGGAGAGGCAGTTCCTGGCTCGTGCTCGAAGGGTCAGCACCCCGGGGCAGACATGTGTTGGAGGGCAATGCCTGCTGTTTACCTCCGGCAGTCCCTGCTTCATCTCAGTTTGGAGATGCGCGGTAGAATGTTCTGCAGTCTGACTTCGGTTCACTCCTCTTATCTATGATTATGTTAACCGGAAACAAATTCGTGAATGACAGGACACTTTTAAATTTAAAGAAGAAAACGGGGGATTATAAGGAACTGATATGATATTAGAAGAAATTAACATAAATATTAAACACAAATATAAAAACCAGAGAACTCAAAGTCCTATAAAATTAATCAAAATTACATTTTGAGATTTATAAACTAATCTTGTTAGATATTATTATTATTATTATTATTATTGTTATTATTATTACTTACTTAATTACTTACTGGCTTTTAAGGAACCCGCAGGTTCATTGCCGCCCTCACATAAGCCAGCCAGTGGTCCCTATCCTGAGCAAGATTAATCCAGTCTCTATCATCATATCCCACCTCCCTCAAATCCATTTTAATATTATCTTCCCATCTACGTCTCGGCCTCCCTAAAGGTCTTTTTCCCTCCGGCCTCCCAACTAACACTCTATATACATTTCTGGATTCGCACATACGTGCTACATGCCCTGCCCATCTCAAACGTCTGGATTTAATATTCCTAATTATGTCAGGTGAAGAATACAACGCGTGCAGTTCTGCGTTGTGTAACTTTCTCCATTCTCCTGTAACTTCATCCCTCTTAACCCCAAATATTTTCCCAAGAACCTTATTCTCAAACACTCTTAATGTCTTTTCCTCTCTCAAAGTGAGAGTCTAAATTTCACAACCATAAAGAACAACCGGTAATAGGATAACTGTTTTATAAATTCTAACTTTCAGATTTTTTGGCAGCAGACTGGATGATAAAAGTTTCTCAACCGAATAATAACAGGCATATTTCCCATATTTATTCTGTGTTTAATTTCCTCCCGAGTATCATTTATATTTGTTACTGTTGCTCCCAGGTATTTGAATTTTTCCCCCTCTTCAAAAGATAAATTTCCAATTTTTATATTTCCTTTTCGTACAATATATTATTATTATTATTATTATTATTATTATTATTATTATTATTATTATTATTATTATTATTATTATTATTATTATTATTATTTGCTGTGCTCGTGCTAGGGAATCAGTCCCATTCCGAGGCTTATGTTGTGGTTTCGTAAAAAGTTGTCTTTTACGGTAATGGGTTGTTAGTCCTTCGCCTAACCCCCAAGCTGGAGGACCACCCCTTATCAGCTGTCCGCGATTACTTATTCAATAAATTCCCAGCTGCCCTCCATATCTGGAGGCCGTCTACTCTATCCTCAACCTGAGAACGCGCCATGCCGTGGCGATAGGGACTCACCATTGGCCTACATTCTTAATTGGAAGGCCGCAGAGAAAAGAGGAGTGATGGTGAACATTTTGCTTATTTCTCACACGATATTCATTTTAGGACCCATGTTACTGTTACAACAAAACTTGGTCCGGTTCAACAGATACGAAACTGCAGTGTGGAATCAGTTTACGTACAAATCACGTCATTCTTGTAAACTCTTTAAGACTGTACATTAGGATGCAAAATTGATCTGTAAAGAATCAAGTTGCTAGCAGTCGTGTGATCTGTAGGTAACAATTGTTGTGATAAGTGTGTAAGAATAATGTAATGTGAATTTTTATTAGTAACAACAATGTACTGTTAATCTTAACTAATATTTACAAAGCACTATTTACAAATCAGAACTACCAGTTCTCAGTTCACAGTTCTTCTATCTCAGTCACTCGAGTTCACAGTATCTCGAACCACAGACCTTCAGAGACAGTTCACTGTACTCGAACTCGGGTCCCTCCAACTGCGGTCCACTGCACTCGAACTCAGGTCCCTCCAACTGCGGTCCACTGCACTCGAACTCAGGCCTTCGGATGCTGACGCAGATGCGGACGCACACTCGAGTCGAACTCCGGCACACAAGTCTGGCTTGCTTGCTCTGGCTTACTCACTGACTTAATAACTGAAAACTGCAAACTGGAAAACTGCTGTCGTTCCTTCGCGTCCGTAATTTATAGCAACAGCGACGTAGCCTCGAAGGCTCCACGCGTCTCTAGAGATGGCACTCCAGAAAAATCCCGAGCCCTCTCCTCTCTACCAGCACCAGATGCGCGCGCACTCCCGCTCCACTCTCTCGCCGCGTTGGCCCTTTTCCCCTCTCCGCCGCGCGCCATCCCAAGTGCTCCTCGCGATCTTCTCTCTTGCGGGACGCTGGTCGTGAGTTCGAATCTCACGTCGCTGTCACAGTAATTTTTAGTTCGAAATTCGAAAACAAATTCTTAGCTTCAGAATACTAGCCAATTAAAGAAAGTATAGTTCTGAACAGTTCATTCTCCATTGTAATATTTTTTACTTTTAAAACTAAAGAAAAAGTGTATTTTTAACAACTTCAAATTAATGTAACTCTGAAAATATTGAGAATATTGTTTATGTGACAGTTTTGGCTCAGAATGTCTCCAGAAATTAGCTCCGTAAGTGGCGATAACTCCTCGTGAATACCATCTGTATATACAGAGTGTTTCCGAGGTGGTGTTACAAACTTTCAGGGATGATGGCTAAGGGCACATGTATCAATTTGAGATAAGGAACCCTGGTCCGGAAATGGCCGAGTCGAAAGTTACAAGCAAAAATAGTTGTGTGGAAATGAAATAATTTTATTCCTCTGTACACCTTATTTATGTGTATTTATCTGTTCATCTTACACATATTGTATTAATCTGATGTTGTTTACGTTGTCTACTTACAGTATTCCATTCAATGCGCTGTCTGAGGGGTGGGGACAGGAAACTACACTAAAGCAATGCAGATAGCGTAATGTGTAACGGACATGGTCGGTCCTGATATGCACGTCTGTAGACAGCAGTGTATGTGTACAAGTTGCAGTGTCCAGTCGATCAGTCCTAGTGAAATGGAGGAGTAGTCTACACGAGAACGGAATAAGCAGACCTGATTTTCGAATGCGGATGAGCCAATGGGAACAGTAGAAGAGCTCACAGATTGTATCGGGGCTAGTACCCACGTAGGAGACATCCAGCCCATACCATTTTTCCACGACTATTGCAAAAGTTAAGGGAATGAGGGCATGTGGTGCGAAATTACATTTCCATTTCCACACAAATATGTTTGCTTATAACTTTCGACTCAGTCATTTCCGACCATGGTTCCTTATCTCAAATTGATACATGTGCCCTTCGCCATCATCCCTGAAAGTTTGTAACACCACCTCGGAAACACCCTTTATAGGCCTATGTATAGCTGAACGTTGTCTGTAATTTATATCCAACCTCATTGACGTTCTAGCTGATATGTACATCTGTTATCAGGAACTGACCACCCTACCGCATTATCTCCTGACCTAGTTGCCTCATAAGTGGTGCCTTGTTGGTATGACTTGTGAGGTTCAGACTTGTCTTCGGAAAGTTGACTAAACAATAACATATTGAATAAGAGAAAGTGAACTGGTCTCATTTAGCATTGCATTGACGATTCTGATGAAAAATGTTTACAAGTTTTAATTTTGGAATGATATCTACAAAAAGTAATCTTTGTAGGAAGGAACGTTACGAATAACAATTTCGAAAGTTACGTTCGATCTCTGTACTCTGAAGGACATGGGAATAAAGAATAAACTCTGTCCCAACTAATCTAGTATGCACCTAAGCTATATAATCCATATCTATGCATCAGTCATGCTAGGCATAACCTGTGACCAGTGGATTTCTGCTGAGACGCACGATCCATATGAATAGCATCTGATATTTAATGACTCCACGATGTCATAGTGCAGTGTTAAGCAACCTGTGGAGCGGGAACCAGTAGCGATCCGAGCATATAACAAATCGTATACCCCAACTTTGAAATGTAATATTTCGAATTACGTAATTATTATGTATCAGAACTATTTTTGCAGCTAAGTTTATATCGAAAATATTTTCACAAAAGTCCCGTTGAGGTCTGATAATACGTAGTAAGAAAGGTTGTGATAAAGTAGTAGTAATAATAATAATAATAATAATAATAATAATAATAATAATAATAATAATAACGATCTAAGTTCTACTTCTCCTGGTGAATGGCTTATGTTGGGTTTCATAATCTTAAAACAGAACTGGAGGAGCAAGGATTTGAATTAGTGAACAAATAATACTCCTGATCTTTAATTCTTGATAATGATAATACTAGTAATAACTTCAAGGAAAAATTGTTCCAACGCCGGGTATCGAATCCGGGAACTTTGACTGAGCGCGCCAACCGCTCTACTGACTGAGCTACCCAGGAACTCTATTATAAAATGCAGCCCGCAATACAGAGCAAATGGGAAAGTAGAAGTGGTAGGATACCCAAACTGCTTAACATTGTATGGCTTAGGGGAGGTAGATCATGCCATACCTCTCCTCTCTGTTTATTAAGGGGTTGACTCGCGTATCAAGAAATGCCGAACACAGACACTGGCTCCTGGCCAGGACGTTTGTGGTTCGATTCTTTACTATACCGAGAAATTTTTTTCCGTTGTTAGGAATTGTTTCTGTCGAGGGTGTTTGTGTTGTCCTTACATTTAGGGGAGAGTCGGGTAGTATCGGACATCGGGTAATATCGGACAGTGAGTTTCTTTCATCAACCACACGATGATAGTACCTGATTGATATGGTTACGTTTCTGTGAAGTCGCATAGAGAAACGTAACCATGTCATTCAGGTACTACCATATGGTGGTAGATGAAAGAAACGCTCTGTCCGATACTACCCGACTCTCCCCAAAGTTTGATTTAGTTTGATACTAGTGTTTTCCAATTACAACTCATTTCTAAGAAATACGGGATGGAAATTTCAGTTAATAAAACTAAAGTAATGGGATTCATCAGTCCCATGTTTTAAATATTTGGGTTATCTATGAACAAGAAAAAGTTATTTCTACAAAATTGAATCACTTTAACTATGCAATGAATAACACTAATAACATTTTCAAACCTTGTTTTGTCCAAAAACATACAAAAATTAAAGCCTATAAAACATTGGCGAGACCTGTTCTCATGTATGGAAGTGAACCTTGGACCATACGTAAATGTGATGAACACCGAATCACTGCCAATGAAATGAAGTTTTTAAGAAGAACTGCTGGCTATACTAGATTAGACAAGAAGAAAAATTTGGAAGTTTTGAAAGAATTAAATATGACCCAATTTTAGAGAAAATTGAAATTTATAGACAGAAATGGAAATACGATATTATACTCAGGATGTCTAGAAACCTACTAGATTAGACAAGAAAAAAAATTGGTGTTTCGAAAGAATTAAATATTGACCCAATTTTAGAGAAAATTAAAATTTATAGACAGAAATGGAAATACGATATTATACTCAGAATCCTACTAGATTAGACAAGAAAGAAAAAATGGTGATTCGAAAGAATTAAATATTGACTCAATTTTAGAGAGAATTGAAATTTATAGACAGAAATGGAAATACGATATTATACTCAGGATGTCTAGCAGCCTACTAGATTATACGAGAAAAAAAATTTGGTGTTTCGAAAGAATTAAATATTGACCCAATTTTAGAGAGAATTGAAATTTATAGACAGAAATGGAAATACGATATTATACTCAGGATGTCTAGCAGCCTACTAGATTAGACGAGAAAAAAAATTTGGTGTTTCGAAAGAATTAAATATTGACCCAATTTTAGAGAAAATTAAAATTTATAGACAGAAATGGAAATACGATATTATACTCAGAATCCTACTAGATTAGACAAGAAAGAAAAAATGGTGATTCGAAAGAATTAAATATTGACTCAATTTTAGAGAGAATTGAAATTTATAGACAGAAATGGAAATACGATATTATACTCAGGATGTCTAGCAGCCTACTAGATTAGACGAGAAAAAAAATTTGGTGTTTCGAAAGAATTAAATATTGACCCAATTTTAGAGAAAATTGAAATTTATAGACAGAAATGGAAATACGATATTATACTCAGGATGCCTAGAAGCCTACTAGATAAGACAAGAAAAAAAAATTGGCGTTTCGGAAGAATTAAATATTGACCCAATTTTAGAGAAAATTGAAATTTATAGACAGAAATGGAAATACGATATTATACTCAGGATGCCTAGAAGCCTACTAGATAAGACAAGAAAAAAAAATTGGCGTTTCGGAAGAATTAAATATTGACCCAATTTTAGAGAAAATTGAAATTTATAGACAGAAATGGAAATACGATATTATACTCAGGATGCCTAGAAGCCTACTAGATAAGACAAGAAAAAAAAATTGGCGTTTCGGAAGAATTAAATATTGACCCAATTTTAGAGAAAATTGAAATTTATAGACAGAAATGGAAATACGATATTATACTCAGGATGCCTAGAAGCCTACTAGATAAGACAAGAAAAAAAAATTGGCGTTTCGGAAGAATTAAATATTGACCCAATTTTAGAGAAAATTGAAATTTATAGACAGAAATGGAAATACGATATTATACTCAGGATGCCTAGAAGCCTACTAGATAAAACAAGAAAAAAAAATTGGTGTTTCGGAAGAATTAAATATTGACCCAATTTTAGAGAAAATTGAAATTTATAGACAGAAATGGAAATACGATATTATACTCAGGGTGCCTAGAAGCCTACTAGATAAGACAAGAAAAAAAAATTGGCGTTTCGGAAGAATTAAATATTGACCCAATTTTAGAGAAAATTGAAATTTATAGACAGAAATGGAAATACGATATTATACTCAGGATGCCTAGAAGCCTACTAGATAAGACAAGAAAAAAAAAATTGGTGTTTCGGAAGAATTAAATATTGACCCAATTTTAGAGAAAATTGAAATTTATAGACAGAAATGGAAACACGATATTATACTCAGGATGCCTAGAAGAAGGATACCACGCCAAGGGTTAAATTACTCTCTTTAGGAACAAGATCTTTGAGGCATTGGCTGAAACGATGGAGTGAGAATGTAACAGGCCACTAGGCTTAATACTTGAAAAGAAGAAGAAGAAGAAGAAGATGAAGAAGACGAGGCAAGTGTTAGGAGGAGACTGGTGCACTGTAAATATCCCCTCAAGGAATCACAAGGGTCGCTCTCTCTCTCAACTCGATGGATGGACTTAATCCATCCGGATAGTTTTGGGGAAAGCAGGATGCCGCGGTGCGCAGAGTGGGTCTGGTTAATAATCCGCGGCTGCTCACGTCAATACCTGATGAAGTGTCTGCAGCCGGACCACGAGCGCGAGAGGGAATGTGGTTGGCCCTTGACCCCGTCATCGTTGTGACGTGGACCGACCTTCAGTGCAGTGCACAACAAACAGGGCGCTGGGAATGCGAACCTGCCCCGGCTCCCCAGCCAGCACCTTCCTCTGCTTTTACTTTCTGTTTCGCTGTTTTGATACACTTTCGTTGCACAAACCATCACCATCATTACGCGAATTGTTTTCTTTTCGGTCCGCTCTCATTTATGTTCTCAGCGAGCAGGGAGGGTTACGATGGTTACATAGTGAAAGAGCAATGTGCATTAAAATAGAGGCAAGCACAATACAGGAACAAAATACTGAGTGGAAGGTGTGTGACTTCAATAGTGTATCCTTAAGGTGAAAGAAACAGAATTTTTCTCTGACATTTTACATTATTTATTTTTGTTTAGTGGGAAATTGACTTTGATTTTAGAAATAATGCAACATCGCGGTAAATTCAGTAGCACTTTCCAACGCGTGAAAACATCCCTTCTCCGCAGCATGAGAGCAGTTATGTAGTCAATGTAAAAACCAGATCTTTTTCACGAGGTGACTGTCCTTACGCCCCCAGGTATTCTTAGACTTAGGCTGAAGCACGCATCCACATTTAGGTAACCGCGTTGCTAAACAACTTTTACTTAAAATAATTTAGAGTCTATTAACTATTAGAGTACTAAAATACTTCTCAAGCTTAGAGCAAACAAAAATACTACAAATACTATTGCATGTGGGTGACCAAATACTGATTGCAAGGTCAGAAGTTTAGTTGCAAGTAGCTATATTCAAGTTAAAAAACATTGTGAAAAAGTGATACACTAATCTCAATGTCAAAAACCAAACCCATTTGGATTTTATGGAAAGAATATACGAGCAAGCAAAGTGAAAATTGAAATTAAAGGTTCCATAACAGAACAAGTACGGTATCTGAAATAACTAACTTGGCTATACAGGATTTTTCATAAGTAAGGAATACTGCAAATGAAACTAAAGTTAACTCATTTTTTTTAATGCTCGGACAAGTCAAATTTAATATTTTGAGAGAAAAATTTTACAAAAAAAGAAAGAAAATTTTTACCCATTATTGTACTGAGTGTGACATTATCGACAACATTTTTAAATGGTAACATATTATTTTTTCACTTTTTCTGAAAGGTTGGTATCTTGTTTAATTATTTCTTTAGTTTCATTTATTTCATACAAAACGTTTGGTTGGTATGGGAACAGTTTCATTGTTGGCTTCTTTAACGTATTTACATAACTACTACAACAAATGGAATTATAATTATTTAATAAGGTGTTCAAAATGCTCCCCATTTACAATCTGGCAGTAGCTAAGCCGAAGCGTGAATTCTTGTTGAACATTTTCAATCACTGCTGGTCGTATATCTCTGCATTATTTCCTGATCCTCATTTTTAATTCTTCCATATTAACAGGCCTCGAAACAAAGACTCTACATTTAAAACATCCCCATAAAAAGTAATCAAGTGGAAATAGAGCTGGTGATCTTGCAGGCCACTATAAATCCTCTTCTTCTGATCCATCTAATTGGAAAAACATCTTCCAGATATTCTCGAACATAATGAGAGGGGGCGCCATCTTGTTGACACCAGATTGAATTATGGATCTTCATGTTTTGAGTACAAGACGGCAAGGGTCACCTGTAAGTATCTCGTCAAAGAAATAATGACCTAAAATTGTTCCCACAATTCCTGCCCACACACTTCCTTTTTGAGGATACTGTTCGTGCATTTCTACCATACAAGTGGATTCTTGGTTGACCAATACCGGCAATTTTGTCTATTTACTTCTCCGTTGAATGAAGCTTCATCAGAAAATATCACATTTGATACAAAGTCCGGATTTCTATCGCAGAGATCGGTCATTGTCTCACAGAACTGTAGTCGACCTGGTTGGCAAGTTGGTATAGCGCTGGCCTTCTATGCCCAAGGTTGCGGGTTCGATCCCGGGCCAGGTCGATGGCATTTAAGTGTGCTTAAATGCGACAGGCTCATGTCAGTAGATTTACTGGCATGTAAAAGAACTCCTGCGGGACAAAATTCCGGCACATCCGGAGACGCTGATATAACCTCTGCAGCTGCGAGCGTCGTTAAATAAAACATAACATAACACAGAACTGTAACCTTCTATCAAGGTCACCTTCTGTCAACTCCTGCATTGGATGGATTTTATAATGGTGGTATTTATGTCGATGCAATATTATCCAGACAGTTGCTTTCGAGATATCAAATGCAGTTTCTAATTCTTTGAGAGAAGCATGTAGTTTCTCTTGAATTGAAAGTAAAACATCAAGTTGCACGTCATCGTCTGTGGACGATCTTCCGGGTCTTTTTATATCCCTGACATGTTCGTGTTCATTGAATTCGTGGTGGTGGCGGCGGCGTCAATGATAATGATTTTGTAATTTCCTATGAATATGTTGAATAGCCACCGGCATAGCTCAGGCGATAGCGCGTTTGCCTGCTGATCAAGAGCTGCTCTCGGGAGTAGTTTCGATTCCCGCTTTAGTTGATCACCTGATTTGGTTTTTCTGAGATTTTACCAACCGTAAGTCGAATGTCAGGTAATTACATGAATCCTCGACCTCATCTCGCCATATACTATCTCGTTTGTCACCAAATTTCATCGACTAAATAACAGAGTACTTGATACAGCGTTCTTAAATAACCAAGTAAATTACAGGAATCCTCGGCCTCATCTCGCCATATACTATCTCGTTGTCACCAAATTTCATCGACTAAATAACAGAGTACTTGATACAGCGTTCTTAAATAACCAAGTAAATTACAGGAATCCTCGGCCTCATCTCGCCATATACTATCTCGTTGTCACCAAATTTCATCGACTAAATAACAGAGTACTTGATACAGCGTTCTTAAATAACCAAGTAAATTACAGGAATCCTCGGCCTCATCTCGCCATATACTATCTCGTTGTCACCAATTTCATCGACTAAATAACAGCGTACTTGATACAGCGTCCTTAAATAACCAAGTAAATTACAGGAATCCTCGGCCTCATCTCGTCATATACTATCTCGTTTGTCACCAATTTCATCGACTAAATAACAGCGTACTTGATACAGCGTCCTTAAATAACCAAGTAAATTACAGGAATCCTCGGCCTCATCTCGCCATATACTATCTCGTTGTCAC
Organism: Periplaneta americana; assembly: GCF_040183065.1. Taxonomy (NCBI): domain Eukaryota; kingdom Metazoa; phylum Arthropoda; class Insecta; order Blattodea; family Blattidae; genus Periplaneta; species Periplaneta americana. The sequence continues at coordinate 124,844,384 of NC_091133.1, forward strand.
CAATTTCATCGACTAAATAACAGCGTACTTGATACAGCGTCCTTAAATAACCAAGTAAATTACAGGAATCCTCGGCCTCATCTCGCCATATACTATCTCGTTGTCACCAATTTCATCGACTAAATAACAGCGTACTTGATACAGCGTCCTTAAATAACCAAGTAAATTACAGGAATCCTCGGCCTCATCTCGCCATATACTATCTCGTTGTCACCAATTTCATCGACTAAATAACAGCGTACTTGATACAGCGTTCTTAAATAACCAAGTAAATTACAGGAATCCTCGGCCTCATCTCGTCATATACTATCTCGTTTGTCACCAAATTTCATGGACTAAATAAGAGAGTACTTGATACAGCGTCCTTAAATAACCAAGTAAATTACAGGAATCCTCGACCTCATTTCGCCATATACTATCTCGTTGTCACCAATTTCATCGACTAAATAACAGAGTACTTGATACAGCGTCTTTAAATAACCAAGTAAAAATAAATGGTGAAAAGTTCATTGAAACTCTACTTTGAAAACAATAATTCCTTCTGCGTTTACTGATAATTATCTTCCACTATCTCTTTAGCTTCTTGTCTAAATATTCATAACTGCCAGTAGTGGAAGGAAAAAAGTAAGGAAGTATCTACATGTTATAGCCCTACACATTAAATGTGTATTTAAATTTGATAAATTGTTTTTATAATTTTTTCCCACTACCATCTTCTTCTGACTTGAAAATTTTGTCGCTGTAATTAACAAAATTAAGTATTAAGATGTGGGGGCATTTGTGTGATAATTACAGACACAGGAAACGCTTCATGGCAGCGAGCCCATTCAAACGAGAGCCTGACACGCTAATTTCGGGACCACCAAGCTCGATAATTTCTGATTTCGAAGGTCTCGTATAAAAATGTGCAGTAGGTGTAACGTTACAGTAATTTTCTCAGGCTATGGTTAGCGATTCCCTTTCCTTTTGGTTAATGCTTCCTGAATTCTTGAACATAACGATAGGCTCCTAGTTTTAAAGGTAGATCTAATTGTGCTTAAGATTTACAGCCTGTATAGATATTTTTACTTATCAGTTTTATTTCCGGATTTATTAAGCATTCTCTATTTTATATGGTCCATTGATTGTACTATACAATTCATCTATGTAACGCAGCCGTGGCGAAAATGCGACTCACGAGCACATTGTGGCTCGCAGTGCATTTCCCTTGCTTCCTACCTACAACCCCCACCCTCTTACTCACTGGAGTCAAACTCCGATCCATGTATATTTGTCTCTGACCTGCGTGTGGCGTATCGTCGCAATATCTCTCTCGAAACCATGTACCTCTATAAAAACGAAAGTTTCAAGTAGGATGGGAGGATGCATTTTTTCCCTGACAATATGATGAGAATATTAAATATATCATTTTTTCACAAGTATTACTAGGAAAATGGTTGTATAACATAAAACAGCATTATAAGTTACTACATGTTACTGATGAAACATTAAAAGGTCAAGTGTTATTATTATTATTATTATTATTATTATTATTATTATTATTATTATTATTATTATTATTATTATTATTATTACCTCTGTACGTCGATACTTTTTCAGCAGATGTACGAATAATGCGGTTAGATCTTCAATTTAAACTCACAGATTTACAATGTGATGTTAAATGAAAGCTAGATTTAAGGACTTGACAAATGTTGAACTTTTCAAATCTTTGGCAAAAAATAAATATCCGAAGCTTCGTTCTTTTGCTTGCTCTGTTGAAGCCATGTTCGCTACAACTGACGTTTGTGAAAAATTATTTTCAACAATGAAAATAGTAAAAACCTAATTTAGATCACGACTGACAGACAAATACCTTCGTGATCAACTACGACTGGCAGTAAGAGACATAACTCCTGATTTTGAAACTCTGTCGCAGAGACATTCTGAAGACAATTAATTTTAGGTTGTGATAATGTGTCCTATGTTTTCTTGTTCATTTCTTTCTTCGTTACACGTACTAAACATTAGTTTGTAGCCTTGTACTGTATATAATTTTATTTAAGTGCTTGATGTAAGGAAAATGAAAACCGTTAATAAGTCAGACAGTTGCTTCCTTCCCCTTCGGGTGTCCGCCTCCCTCCATAGGTGCTATGCACGTTGCAGCTTACACAGTGGCTCGGCGCACGATGGGATTTTCGCCACGGCTGATGTAACGCCGTCTATGTAACGCCAAGATGAGAAGGCCACAACTTCTGAAAGCCTCTACTGCACACTTTTCATATTAATGTCTCTCATTGCGGCGAAAAACTGAGAATAATCTTACATCTACTTCCTACAGAATCACAACATGTTGAACATTGTATTACAAATGAACGAGCCTCGGCCTTCAGTTTAATAGTAATATACGTTACAAGAGCGGTATGTTGACGTTTTCATGTTCCAGGAAAAGATTGAAAAAGCGAAACGTAGTTGAGCTATTTCAGTTTCCGAGAACATGAAAACAAACATACCGCTCGTGTATCGTACATTATTTTGTGCGAAGATCGTTTATTACATACCTGAAAGACGAATTTCTAATTAGTTGCAATGAAATCTCCATGTTGGTTTCTGTTTAATGACGCGAACTTCGGAACACCAATATATCTTTCTTCAACATTGTTGCTATAAAATGTTTTCTGTGTTTACTATACTCCAGCAGGCAGTGATATACGTCTGTCTTTTTTTTCCCCAGTCTATAAATGCGAACTTAAAACAAACGGTAAGGTTATGTAATGATTTATTTTTCATTTTAATATTTTAACAATATTATTTATATAACATATTGCAGTAATAACATCGGCATCTGGAATCTTGTTGATTTTTTTTTACGGCTTCCTTAATGTTACTTGTATGAAGACTGCAATAAGTTTCGTGGAGTAGTAGACTTTACTTAATGTTTGCAAATATTTAAAAACAATAATTAACATTGCAATTTAGGTGAAATTGCAGTGGTAAGTTTCCAGTTTATAATTATTACTATGTTAAACGTCTCTAAAAATAATATGTTAAAAGCCTAAAGCAGTAAAATGAATGTCGCTCTTAAGCGGTAAGAAGAGGGAAATTGTTATGTGTGTTACGTTGGGAATACTGAATGTGGTATTTCACACTTACCGTGTATTGGTTCTGTGCGGAAAACAAGCAAATACGCACGATCTCGCGCATAATAATTTTTAAACCATTTTAATTCTTCAACTTCGGCACATTGTTTGCCATTTAAATATACTGTTTCTAATTGCAACCATATTTACTGGAATGTTTTTTGTCTGAATATATTAATTCAATACTGTATTTGACGCCATTTAACCTCTTTAAAATGAGCAAGCAAGGTTAAATTTTTACTTGTGTTTTATATGTGTTTTTTATCTTTATATCTTTTCACCTACGTTCAATTGTACTTGTTTGTTAGTAAAGTACATCACCTGGAGATGACTTACATAAAAAAGTCGAAAATATTCGTGATGCATATTAATACAATTGTAATTGATGCAACAGAATCTACTTCTGCTGCCATAACTTGATAAGTGATAGACTGAAAATAAAACAAACTATTTGATATTATAATTCACGAACTTATCTGAACTCTCAATATGACATTTAAATTCCAAAACTTTTGCTCATGAGAAAATGAATGGATATCATTTTAAAATCTCAAAAACTTTGAGGAAAACATAAGAGCAACAACATTAATATATACTTCATAAAGGTCATTCGAAAATTAGTGGCAAAACTGCCAGTATTCATCTCTCCTAATGGTGTTTAATGTAAATTGGTAGTATAAAATGGAGTGGTGCCTGATGTGTGTTATCTGTAAGTTATAAGGTAATTATATCTTCAATTAATCAAACTCCTGTATCTCCTCATGAGGAGCATAGGACATTCACAAAGTGCCTCCATCGGACCCTATTTGTAGCCAACTTCTTCACTTCGCTCCATGTTTTCCCCTCCCTAGCAATTTCCTCCAAAACTGTTCTCTTCCATACAAATAAATTGATAAGGAAAGAACAAGCAGGATTCCGCACAAATAGATCATGTGTTGCTCAAATTAAGAACTTAAGAATAATCTGTGAACAATGCAATGAATGGAAAAGTATCTTATATTTACTATTTATCGATTTTGAGAAAGCGTTTGACTCACTTAATAGACGATGAAAGAGTAATGGAACGGAGAAAAATTCTCTCCAGCGCCGGGATTTGAACCCGGGTTTTCAGCTCTACGTGCTGACGCTTTATCCACTAAGCCACACCGGATTCCACCCCGGCGTCGGAAGAATCGAAATGTTAAATGTTATGTTTTATTTAACGACGCTCGCAACTGCAGAGGTTATATCAGCGTCGCCGGATGTGCCGGAATTTTGTCCTGCAGGAGTTCTTTTACATGCCAGTAAATCTACTGACATGAGCCTGTCACATTTAAGCACACTTTAATGCCATCGACCTGGCCCGGGATCGAACCCGCAACCTTGGGCATAGAAGGCCAGCGCTATACCAACTTGCCAACCAGGTCGACAAAAGAAGAATCGATCGTCTGTTTTAAGTTCCAACTCTTGGGTTCCCTCTAGTGGCCGCCCTCTGCACTACGTCATAGATATCTATGAACCTAGGACCGAAGTCCACACATGTGCTGGGGTGCACTCGTAATGAGTGATCCGACGTATGATGACGTAGAATATCTGCATGGGAATATCATATGTACTTCGGTACATTATAATATATATATATATATATATATATATATATATATATATATATATATTTATATATATATATATATCACTTAATAGAGATTATATATATGGAGAACAATAACAAAATTTGGTATACCAGAAAAAATTTGTAGACTAATTAAACTTATGTATGAAAATTATATCTTAGGCTATTTATATTCTAAAAGTAGTGGTTGTAATAATGTTTGTTATCTGTAAAATGTTTAACTAATACGAGCAATGGAAACAGCAAGAGTAGGCCTACTATAATTCTATGAATGAGGAAAAGAACGATTCCATTGGCGCGTCATATCTTTGGATGAAACTTGAGTCCATTACTATTAACCTAAATTGAAGAGAGAATTGAGCGGTATTCAGGATCCCCAACATAAAAAAATGTAGACAACAGCAGGACCCATTCAAAGTTGTGTTTATTGTTGTTTATGATTATGAAGGTGTAGTAGTCACTCATATTGTTTCAATTGAAATGCACATCGTTGCTGGGTATTACAGTCACATTTTGGAACAATATTCGTATTTACGACCACCAATTTTCCAGACGCACCGAAATCTCTTGAATACCCATCCCATTGTGCTTCAAGATGGTGTCCGTTGTCACGTGACTGCTCACTATCACCATTCCCATTGATGCTAAATAACCGAGTGTCTAGTTGATACAGTGTCGTTAAATAATCAACTAAAAATGTGTATGTGTATGTGTGTATGTATTTATTAACAATACAATTGGGTATACACCCGGTGGCAGTGATATATAATATACAATAATTACAATTACATGAAATAAAATAAACGGAAATGAAATGAAATAAAATAAAATAAACGTAAATCTATAAATATTAGATGCAATAAACCTAGGACTATAAATAAAAACTATTCTATAATAACGCCTACGATAAGCAAAAATAAATCTAACTTATAAGTACTTCTATTTCACTCAACTATTACCAATTTAAGTAATTACATATCATCTTAATTAATTACATACCAACTTAATTACATATCAACTTAATTAATTACATATTACCTTAATTTATTTACATATCAACTAAATTACATATCATCTTAATTAATTACATATCAACTTAATTAATTATATATCAACTCAATTAATTACATGATACACCTTAAATAATTACACTGCACCTCCAATTACATTTTCAGTCTAATCTTCTCAACCTTTCCTTAAATGTATTGATTTTAAGAGCATCACCCTGAAAGATTGCCGCAGGTAAGCTGTTCCAGTCTACTATTGTGCGGTTAACAAAGGAAAATTTTGCCACGTCCGTTCTTTGTTTTCTACATTTAAACTTCCTAATATGATATGCGAATGTAAATGAAGGATGGTACGAATTTAGCCAAAAATAGAGCGGTGAAAATCCCAGAAATAATTTATTTTAAACTAGAAAAGAATTAAAAAGCTCAGATAGTTTACTTACTTACTTACTTACAAATGTCTTTTAAGGAACCCGAAGGTTCATTGCCGCCCTCACATAAGCCCGCCAGCGGTCCCTATCCTGTGCAAGATTAATCCAGTCTCTATCATCATACCCCACCTCCCTCAAATCCATTTTAATATTATCCTCCCATCTACGTCTCGGCCTCCCTAAAGGTCTTTTTCCCTCCGGTCTCCCAACTAACACTCTATATGCATTTCTGGATTCGCCCATACGTGCTACATGCCCTGCCCATCTCAAACGTCTGGATTTAAAGTTCCTAATTATGTCAGGTGAAGAATACAATGCGTGCAGTTCTGTGTTGTGTAACTTTCTCCATTCTCCTGTAACTTCATCCCGCTTAGCCCCTAATATTTTCCTAAGCACCTTATTCTCAAACACCCTGAACCTATATTCCTCTCTCAGAGTGAGAGTCCAAGTTTCACAACCATACAGAACAACCGGTTATATAACTGTTTTATAAATTCTAACTTTCAGATTTTTGGACAGCAGACTGGATGATAAGAGCTTTTCAACGGAATAATACGCATTTCTCATATTTATTCTGCGTTTAATTTCCTCCCGAGTGTCATTTATATTTGTTACTGTTGGTCCAAGATATTTGAATTTTTCCACCTCTTCGAAGGATAAATCTCCAATTTTTATATTTCCATTTCGTACAATATTCTGGTCACGAGACATAATCATATACTTTGTCTTTTCGGCATTTACTTCCAAACCGATCGCTCTACTTGCTTCAAGTAAAATTTCCGTGTTTTCCCTAATCGTTTGTGTATTTTCTCCTAACATATTCACGTCATCCGCATAGACAAGAAGCTTATGTAACCCGTTCAATTGCAAACCCTGCCTGTTATCCTGAACTTTCCTAATGGCATATTCTAGCGCGAAGTTAAAAAGTAAAGGTGATAGTGCATCTCCCTGCTTTAGCCCGCAGTGAATTGGAAAAGCATCAGATAGAAACTGACCTATACGGACTCTGCTGTATGTTTCACTGAGACACTTACGTATCCCTATAATAAGCTCAGATAGTTTAGCAAAAATAAAGTTAATTCTTCTGTAGGCTAATCAAAACAAATTACAAAACCTAAACGTGAATGTTGTTATTATTGTTGTTGATGATGATGATGGCAATAAATTAATAAATAGATTGGAATAATACAAATCACTTCCTACAAACCTACATAATAAGTTGAGAAAATCTCTTCCTGGAAATGTAATATATTTCTCTTCCAGACGTTTAGATAAGCTCGTAAATTTCACCACAAATACAATTCCAGCATCTGTAGGACGGAGAGTTCAAGCCACGGAGGTTGAGATTTCAGAAGCCTCTCGGGGGCGAGCAGAACCACGCGTGAGCAGAGGTTACTCGCTGGATCTGCACGAAGTTATCTGTTCTTCTGCACATGGCAAGAGTTACTGAGCACAGATTATCTGGGACCCCAAGAAGCAGTCCAGGAGGCGTTAGCGAGCGAATCTGCACTTCTTCGACATGTACTGTACACCTGCTAGGAGCGGCTGGCGATCCCAGCCCAGGATCAGGATGAAGTCTGGCATTAATTCAAGTGCAGCCATGTTACTTCTGCTTCTCGTGTAACTGATTGCGAACTGGGAGGTCGCGGCTTCAGTCCCGACAAGAGAGAGGAGAATCTTCTCTGCTAACATTTTCAGAACGGCACCAACAGTAGATAATTTTCATGAGATCCTTTAATAATAATAATAATAATAATAATAATAATAATAATAATAATAATAATAATAATAATAATAATAATAATAATAATAATCTATACTAATAATCTATACTAATAATAAATCTGTAGCCGAAATTTTTCTGGTAATTTTAGATTTTCCAAAAATAATTGGTCCTAACATATATAATTAACCACCCTGAAACCGAAAATCGCTTTTTTGAAATTTTTGTTTGTCTGTCTGTCTGTATGTTTGTTACCTTTTCACGCGATAATGGCTGAACGGATTTCGATGAAAATTGGAATATAAATTAAGTTCGTTGTAACTTAGATTGTAGGCTATATGGCATTCAAAATACATTATTTAAAAGGGGGGTTATAAGGGGACCTGAATTAAATAAATCGAAATTTCTCGCGTATTATTGATTTTTGTGAACAATGTTACATAACAAAAGTTTCTTTAAAAATTATTTGCGATAAGTTTTATTCGCTGAAAAATTTTTATTGGACTGATATTTAATGAGATAAATGAGTTTTAAAATTAAAATAACTGCCATCTAAGGCCGTGTAACGAAATAAAAAACAAATGACTTGATCTATAAGGGGCCTTGGACATCAACAATCCAAAGCTATGAAAGATAGCCTGCAGAGAATGTTTCTGTGTTTGTATGAAGTAATATCGGAAGCTAAATTTACCGATTTGTATAATTAATTATTATTTCACCATTGAAAAGTGTAGTTTCTCTAGATGGACATAATGCTATAATGTTATTACAGTAACTTCTGAGTGAATCGAGGACAGGTAAGATTAAAATAGCTTCTTATGCACAGAAAACTTGATAGGCGTTCGTTTCCTGTATTTCCTAAAATAATTTTTATGACCAAATGAGTGTCTCTGGATCAAAATGATCGCATTTTAATTTTTTTAAAATACAATTTAAATTAAGTAACATAATAACATAATAACATCCTTCTATCAAACACGAATGTTCCCTGGATCAAATGACCTATTTTAATTACGTAATTACTTTATATTTATTTCTAACTGGTGCAGCGGAGCGCACGGGTACGGCTAGTAATAATAATAATAATAATAATAATAATAATAATAATAATAATAATAATAATAATAATAATAATAATAATAATAATAATGCTTTACTTTCTCTGGCAGAGTTAAGGCCGTGAGGCCTTCCCTTCCACTCAACCAGAGGATAAAAAGGAAATACATGATAATATAATGTTAGTAAAACAGAAAATTAAATATATACCTAGTCCACCGTTGTGGCTGAGGGGTTAGCGCAGTTGTGGGCAAAATGAACGCAACACACAAGACAGGATTTAAATGGCAACTACATACTGTGGGAGGGGTTGCACTCTACAGTGCAGTGACGGATTTACAGACAGTTGCGCCACTACACACCTACCTACCATATGTAATTATAATAGTCCATTCACGTGATATTTAATTAATCATTTTTCAAAGCAATTTCTTCGAAATTGGGATTTATCTGTGCATGCTATTTTAAATTGCGCAAGGAGATGAGCATCGCTTAAGCGGGATCTGTGACTGGACTTTATAAATTTCATTTTAGAAAGCAGCTGTTCGCATTGGTAGGTTGATAAATACGTACCGTCATTTCCCACAACTATGGTCCTGGAACACAACTATGGTCCACGATACAACTATTCAAAGATCATTGTAGAAGTAACATAGACCGTTCGTAGATAGCTGCAGTGACTTGAATTCAAACTACGGTAAAGCAAAAATATAGATAAACGAGGTACTACGTTATGGAGTACAAAATTTGAATAGTTGTACCGTGGACAATAGTTATGTTCCACGACCTTAGCTATAGGAAATGACGATACTCATTATTTTTGAAGCAAACTGTCTAAGCAGTTGATATGTAGTACTGGACATCTTTTAACAAATTTAGCCCCCAATAGACCTTCACATTCTGCTTTCAAGAAGCCATCATTCTGCAAATCCAGTACCTCTAACTGCAATTCTGGGATAATATTTTCAATTTAAACATGAAAAGGAATGGCAAAAACATTGAAATCTTTCTCCGTCCTTTGAAAATCACTGAATCTGTGTTCTTTGAACTCGTATAACAGGTGATCTATTTTAAGAATATAGTCTACATATTTAAGTTCGCGTCCTGAATATTTGTAACTAATTCTAAACATGAGAAATGAAAGAACCGCCTTTCTTGTAAGTGTGATATCCTCTCGATTCATATGATTCTGCGAAAGACATTGTATCACTAATGAAGCTCCGAAGTACAGCAATCCAGTATAATCCGCCACGTACACGCGCAGTGTTTTCATGGAGTGGGGGAAGGGAGTAAGTTTGATGCTTCGCTGAGGTCTGACATCACTGCGGCAATGCCGCGGGAATGCCCACCATTGGGTTAACGAGTCTAACTCCGAACCCAGTGGTCCCGGGTTCGATTCCCGAGTTGCCTGGGTGAGGTTTTTTCGGGGTTTTTCCCTCACTTCTATGGATGAATATCATGTAATTTAATCAGGCGATTGGAACCCCACTCATCTTCGCCACTTCCTCCCCCCCATAATCCTTTCCTCATCATCCCGTTTCTGTTTTTTCAGATCACTCTACAGGCGGCCTCCCGGGACTACTGGCTCTCTCGACCGGCCTCCGTGGAATGTAGCTAAGCGACGTTGGATGGCTTCTGCAATGGCACCCGAGGCGGACCTACTCGGGGGAGGAGTTTCGCCTCGGACCGACAGTGGGACCTTGGGGGAAGTTGCCGAAGCAGGAATTGTATATGGATTTCTGTCGGCTGTAGGGACCGGTCGTTAAGGGAGTCATGTGGTTGGGTTTGTGCGCGTAGAGGATCTATGGCACGCAATTATATTAAAAATAACATCTTTAATATTGGGCTAGGATGGTTATGGAATAGCTTAGCTACAAGAAATATGTCAGCAAGCCTAAATATAATTAAATCAAGATATAAAAATACAAGTAGGCAAAATGATTTCAGTACTAACAATCAAATGCGATCCCTAAATTTTTTAATGAATATAAAAAAATATGGGGAAGGAGTACATATATAGAAAATACGAATATGAAAGAAAGATTTGGACTAGCCTGGTTCAGACTGGGGATTTGGAAATTAAGAAATAATAGAGGCAATATACCTCAAGGCACGTGCCCATTATGTGGACGGAGAGAAGATGACATTCACATTGTTCTTGAATGTCAAAATACAGAAGATATACGGACGAAATTTATAAAGGAAAAGTTCCTACAAATAAATAAATAGATATAAAAAACTGATGAATAATAATAGCATAAAATTGCAAAAGCAATTAGGTTTATATCTTTTTTTTTTACTAAAAAAATTAGAATGGATAGAATAAATGAAATAGAATTGAACGAAAAAAAAATATAGATAGATAAATAAGTAGAGAAATAAATAAACAAATAAACCAATAAAAATAAGAATAATGATTATAAAAAAATATGTTTTTAAAGCTTATTTTATTTTATTTTTAGGTTTGTTTATTGTATTTTATTTTTTTCTTGTGTTATAGATGTAAAAGTAACAAATACTGATTGTAACTACATTATAGAATGAGTTGAGTCTTGCACAAAACTAAAAGCAAGTGCAAGATAAAAAAAACAACAACAAATATGTAAATATGTAAATTGTAGAAATTGTATTTAAATAATACTATATCTTTGTGTACAAATTGTTGTAAAGTGTGTAATGTAAGTGTTAAATTGATTTACTTGTATGTACTTGTCTGTCATCTATAATAGGGTAAACATTGGTAATTTCGTGATAATTTCATGAAAACTAATTTAAAATGCAAATGTGTAAATATATCCTTATTCCGATTTTTTCATCTAAAAGACGATAATTTGCTGTACAAATCTGGAGACATAAAAGATTGGATACGTTCTTGAATATGTGCCAAAAACCACGTTTACAACTTAAGCTGAAAGGTTGGTTATTTCGTGATAGCCTTGGTAATTTCGTGGTATTGCATTGATAATTTCGTGAGAGGTAGAAGAATTGTGGAAAAATTCATTAAAGTGAAATGAAATTCTCATTTATTGTTACAAGACTTCAAACATAGTAATTCCGTCTAATATTCAAAGCAAGAAAACATAGAAATACATATCAGCACATAATAAGAATGAAATCAAAGTAAAAATTGAAATCGAAAAGGGATCTTATTTGCCCTGAAAGGGTGAACACTTTTATTACGGACTTTACTATAGCCTATATTACTAGGGTAATTCCAAAAGTAATGCATAACGTTTGTTTAAAAATTATATTTTTATCCTACAGCTTTGCTATTTTCACAGAATGTAGATGCATCCTTAAGGAACAAAATGTCACTTTTCCACATAATCCCTTCCCTTTCAACTGCCTTACGTAACCTAGGAACGAGGGCCTGTAGACCAGCACGGTAAAAGTCTGGACCAACACGTCTGAGCCACTCTTTAGCAGCGTGCACAAGGGAGTCATCTTCCAACCTCGTTCCGCGAAGGGATCCTTCAGTTTACCAAAGAGATGGTAATCGCACGGTGCCAGTTCAGGACTGTAAGGCGGATATTTCAGTGTTGTCTATCCGAATTTTCTGATCTGGTCTCTGGTCTTGTGACTGACATATGGCAGTGCGTTGTCGTGCAATAGCAGAACATCCTGCTTCTCCCGATGTCGTCGAACACGACTCAGTCGAACTTCAAGTTTCTTGAGAGTTGCAACATACCCGTCAGAATTAATGGTGGTTCCGTGTGGCATGATGTCCACAAGCAAGAGTCCTTCTGAATCGAAAAACACAGTAGCCATAACGTTTCCTGCCGAAGGTGTACTTTTGAATTTCTATTTCTTTAGTGAATATGCATGATGCCACTCCAATGTCTGCCTCTGTCTCCGGTCCAAAATGGCGGAGCCATGTTCCATCTTCTGTCACAATTCTTGCAAGTAAGTCATCTAGCACTTATCATTCATTGACACTTAGCATGATAACCAGGCCACGGATGTTCGGTACGCCTGTGTTCTCCGCGCGACTACGGCTTCAGATAGGACGGGGGGTTTGTGCTGGTAGTTTGCGTTGCAAGTGCACAGTGACAGTCACAACTAATAACAAAGCGGGCACATACAAGTACAGCATACGGACGAGGTAACCGAGTCATGGCGAAGCCAATTACATTCAAAGAAGTGCAGGTAAGCGGACGTTTTGAGAACTCTCAACATACGTGTTATTAGAAGCGGTGTTATAAAAGTTTAACAATACTACTTTGAATAGTAGGTGAATTGTTTCGTGGAGGAATTTGGAGGAGGTGAAATATTTTCTTCGAATGGAGAATTTATAATTTGTAGATTTTTCCGAACACAAACTAGAGGCTGGAAACGAGCATTCATTGAAAGACATTGCAACACAAAACAACATAAGGCAAGTGTAGCTTTATTGGAGCAGGAAGTAAACAAAGTTCCATCTACTTCTCTCTCAAGTCGGAAGTATACATTTTTTCGGGACGTCTGTGAGATAATGGTGGGGGCCAACATTCCATTCCATAAAGTAGAGAATGTTTTTTTTAAGAACTTCATAGAAAAATATACAGAAAAACAACTTCCTTCCGAATCAACTCTTCGCAAAAACTCTCTGCCAGATTGTTATGCAGATGTTTTAAATCAGATAAGGAAAGCGGTAGGAAATAATAAGATTTGGGTTTCTGTGGACGAAACGACTGATGAAACAGGGCGATTTGTAGCATATGTCGTTGTCGGAACATTGAGTCCTGATGGACATGGTGAAAAGTTTTTGTTAACCGCAGAGGTACTTGATAAAGTGAATCATGCATCCATTGTAACACTATTTGAAAACTCAATGTCTCTTTTATGGCCAGACGGAGTTAAACGTGAAAATATCCTCATGCTAGTCACCGATGGCGCTGCTTACATGATGAAAGCAGGCAGACAAATAAAATTAAGCTACCCTAACATCTGTCACATGACTTGTCTTGCTCATTGTCTTCGCATAGTAGCCGAGACTGTGAGGAGTTCCTATCCAGATGTGGACCGGTTCACATCAAATATGAAAAAATATATTTTTAAAGGCACCTACTAGGTTACAAGTATTTAAAAATATAGCGCCAGAAATTCCCTTACCTCCAAAGCCAATCATAATACGTTGGGGTACTTGGTTGGATGCTGCAAGCTATTATGCAAAATACTACGAAAAAGTAGTAGACGTGTTAGCAGTGCTCAATAGTGAGGATTGTTCTTCAGTTGCCATAGCTAAAGAGTTAGTGTCGGAACAGCTGAGAGACCACATTATGTTTATTGAACAGAAGTTCAAGGATATGTCAAAATATATTAAGCTGTTGGAAACAAGTGCCATGGAAATATCTAAGTCTCTTAAAGTAGTACAAGACTTGCCCACAGCCCTAGATCAAGTCAGAGAGGGGCCCGCCTAAGCAGTGACACAAAAACTGAAAACAATTATTGACAAAAATGTTGGATATTCTGATCTTTGCCAAATACGTGATCAGCTAGCAAGTACTGAAAATCAAACACATAACAGTGACAGTGAATACATTCAGTATTTTAAGTTTGCACCCGTCACGTCTTGTGACGTGGAAAGAAGTTTTTCGCGCTTAAAATCGGTTCTGACAATCGAAAAAGTTTTCAATTCGAAAACCTTCGAATGTACATAGTCATACACTGTAATAAAATGTACAAAGCACACCATTAAATTCAATGTATTTTCCAAGGTTATTAATAAAATATATGTTGTTCTAGACGGAAGTCACTTTTCAAGCGGATCTGACAGTACCTCCTTTACGGAAGCGGGGTTGGAATGAGTTTATGTTGACATTGAAGTCGGTTACTTACGTACGTGCAGCAACACAAGTCTCCAAGATCCGGGCCTTGATGATAACAATTCAAACTGAAGCTACACTGAACCCATTGCGTCTCCGTTTTCTTTTTTGTTATCACATCTTGTCTTCAGATTTCTAAAATTCCCATTGTAATACAACTTTTAAAATAGTATAAAATGTAACACTTAATGCTCAACAAAATTTCGCCTCAAACAGCTAAGATTTCTATCAGTAAAGCTAAGCATATATGGCGACTACAGATGTATCTAAAATTCCAAAAACATTTTCTAAAATAACCAAATATCATATGCTTACCTTTAGTAATAAGTCTGTAATGTAATTAGAAACATCCACAAAATTTGTACGCCTGAGAAGTCGACGCAAACTTGCTCTCTCCAAACATAAAAGCTGACTGAAGCAACTAAAATATTCACACAAAGCTTAGCTGTATGTTTCTGGAAACTGGACAACATATGCAATCCCTTGGCGGAAATTTGGATCTTGTAACACCATTGGTTAGTTCACAAAAGAGCAAAGAAAAAGTATCACTAAATAACCACTGCCACGAAATTATCAATGTTTACCCTAGATATGGAATTTCAGGGTTAAATGTTCCAGACGATATCCAAACCCACATTGAGCAACATTTCTTGTTCCTGCCTGATGTAAAGCACGTACAGTCTATTTCATTTCATTCACTTGCAATTAACTTGATCTGTTTCACAGTCACTTCCTACTCGTATTGTTGGAAAAGCTTCACAGCGCGTAATCCTGAAAGTAGCAGTCAATAAATCTCTGGTAACGGTCGGTTTGACCTCAGTGCGAGCTTCACAATCCACGAGATGACGGACAGCGAGGGGCCCAATAAACTGCTGCACGACGGATGCCATGCCAACGACCAGGTTGTTCAAACCGTTACGGAGTGTGCATTTTTCATTTCCACCCACTTCTCTGTTGATGTTCTGCTTAACAATAATAAAAATAATATGTTATGGAATCGTAGCAATACAAATAAACTTTTGCCTTCAAATAAGTCTATCGTAGTTCTACACAATTTATCAAGAAGAATATTGAAGAGTGTCATCCCAAAACGCGTTAAGTCCATTTTTATGAAAAGAGTGGGTTTTTTTAATCCACCGGTCTACGGACTGAGCGAGTTTTCAAGTGACTTGCACAGTAACACAAACATTTAGACCAGGATTGGAGTTGTTTTGGAAGAAAACAAGCTTAAAATATAATGATAGAGGTCTCATACACAATCATATATATGTACAAATCACAAAAACGACCAGATTAACAGCTATTTTTGGGATCACACGCTTCAATTATCCTTATATTCACACTGCCTACCCATCGGCCTATAACACCAACAAAGCCGAAGCGTTTAGGTAAAGAAAAATACATTTCCGTCTGAATTGAATTTGGAGACATATTGTACATAAATTTGAGCTTCTGGAAGGCATTGCTATTGTCATAAGTGGAAGTATGAACAAAAACTTTAGAAGTACGTCATGAAAATATTGGACTTTCACCGCGACGGAATTATTTCTACAGCTGTGTAATCGGAAACTTGTAGAATTGTTCGCACAGTGTAAAACATATACAATTGTCTGAAATAAAGTATTATGTACCAAGTAGCCTCTAAAGTTTTAATGTCGGTAGTAGCACAGTCTACTATATACAGTCACGAAGCTTGAGTTTTGAGGGTGCTAGAAACAATAGGCTGTGCCGGTACTATTTCGCATTGTCTGTAATGAGGCGATATTAGCGATCCTCTACCTGGTAAGGTTTATCTTGTCTCAGTAGCAATAAAACCAAGTCCCTTCAAATGAGGGTGGCGATTATAGGAGGGTTGTAAATTTTCAGGATTCCTTTCAAAATCTCGTTATTGTACAGGCTACCGGAACTCAGTTTCTTGAAAGACAAAGCTCAGTGACGGAACTACACAGTACGAAGAGAGATATTTTGTTATTTTATTTTGCGCTACAGAATGTATCAACTAGTCCCTTCCGCCACTGGATGGTTGGACGGCATCGCTCCACTCCCCCATCACCATAACAACACAGACGAAGTAAGACATATCTACTTTCTTTCTCTTTCCACAGTGAGACAAGATATATCACACAGCCTTTAGTGGTAAGCAACTGTCTAATGTATGCATATTTACTACGTATTGAGCTTCGTGACTGTATATACTAAACTGTGGTAGTAGTATATTTGCTTCCTCGAAATTCAAGGCTGTCTCTTGGCAAAGCTTAACAGACAACTTGAACTACTAACATATCTATACTAATAATAAATCTGTAGCCGAACTTTTTCTGGTAATTTTCGATTTTCCAAAAATAATTGGTCCTAACATATATAATTAACTACCCTGTAACCGAAAATCGCTTTTTTGAAATTTTTGTTTGTTTGTATGTATGTATGTCTGTCTGTCTGTCTTTCTGTCTGTATGTATGTTGTTACCTTTTCACGCGATAATGGCTGAACGGATTTCGATGAAAATTGGAATATAAATTAAGTCCGTTGTAACTTAGATTTTAGGCTACATGGCATTCAAAATACATTATTTAAAAGGGGAGGTTATAAGGGGGCCAGAATTAATTAAATCGAAATATCTCGCTTATTATTGATTTTTGTGAAAAATGTTGCGTAACAAAAGTTTCTTTAAAAATAATTTGCGATAAGTTTTATTCCTTGAAAAATTTTGATAGGACTGATATTTAAAAATGAGTTTTAAATAATTAAAATAACTGCCATATAAGGCCGTGTAATGAATTAAAAAATAAATGACTTCGTCTATAATGGGCCTTGGACAGCAACAATCGAAAGCTATGAAAAATAGCCTACAGTGAATGTTTCTGTGTTTGTATGAAGTAATATCGGAAGATAAATTAACCGATTTGTATAATTAATTATTATTTCACCATTGAAAAGTGTAGTTTCTCTAGATGGACATAATGATATAATGTTATTACAGTAACTTCTGATATAATGTAATATAATATAATATAATATAATATAATATAATATAATATAATATAATATAATATAATATAATATAATTTAAGTTATTTGAAGGGTACGGAACCATAGTGGGCCAAGCGCCATTTACTGAATACGTAGAAAACAAGGGATAAAATTAAGTTATTACCATAATTCAATGGAAACCTATAACAAGTAAAATAAAATATACACATTAAATCTAAATGATATCAATCTTCATTAAACTATGGTTGCATGTAATAAAAATTAAGAAACATGTTAAAGGAATTGTCATTGCACCAAATGAGTGTCTCTAGACCAAAATGATCGCATTTTAATTATTTGGATGCAATTTAAATTAAGTAACATAATAAACGATTTATCCTTCTATCAAACACGAATGTTCCCTGGATCAAATGTCCTATTTTAATTATGTAATTACTTTATATTTATTTCTAACGGGTGCAGCGGAGCGCACGGGTACGGCTAGTTAATAATAATAATGATGATGATAATAATAATAATAATAATAATAATAATAATAATAATAAATTATAAAAGCGAATATGAGTATGTATGTATGTATGTATGTATGTAGGTAGGTAGGTAGGTAGGTATGTATGTATGTATGTATGTATGTAGGTAGGTAGGTAGGTAGGTAGGTAGGTAGGTATGTATGTATGTAGGTAGGTAGGTATGTAGGTAGGTATGTAGGTATGTATGTAGGTATGTATGTAGGTATGTATGTATGTAGGTAGGTAGGTATGTATGTAGGTAGGTATGTAGGTAGGTATGTATGTATGTAGGTAGGTATGTATGTATGTATGTATGTATGTATGTAGGTAGGTAGGTAGGTATGTAGGTAGGTAGGTAGGTATGTATGTATGTAGGTATGTATGTATGTAGGTAGGTAGGTAGGTAGGTATGTAGGTAGGTAGGTAGGTAGGTATGTATGTAGGTAGGTATGTATGTATGTAGGTAGGTATGTATGTAGGTAGGTAGGTATGTATGTATGTATGTAGGTATGTATGTAGGTAGGTAGGTAGGTAGGTATGTATGTATGTATGTAAAATTTTAAGTTATGGTTTATTCAACGACGCTCGCAATTATTATTATTATTATTATTATTATTATTATTATTATTATTATTATTATTATTATTACTCTCTTGATGATGTACAGAATTGGTCTGATTCTTAGTCAACATTGTTTGCTGTCGTATTACATACAGCATGGCACTTAAACTTCGATCATGACGATACAGAACAAATAAAAGATAAGGGTCACACTCTATATTTATAAAAAAATAGATATTTGTCCCTTTTCCTACCGGGAATCGAACACAGTTCTGTTGTTTTTGTAGTATGACATTCTGTAACTTGAGGCATTATAAACTCTTCTGTTTCATTTGCAGATAAAGCTCCAGTACGTTCATTGCATCATTAGGTTATTAAAGTAGTAACAGTTCGCCTCTCCTGGCTGTTTGCTCGTACATCCTTGACATTATAACCAGAATTTATTCCATCATATTTAATTCAATCTTATGACAATTCTGAAGCCGTTACCATTTATAGTCCTGCGACTAACAACGTAACACCTTCAAGACTGTGTGGTCACTTATGAATAGTGATTTCCATAATAGTCCTACTAGGGAGGAGAGACAGAAAATTGGCCATAAGAGGGATTCAAAGTCCGTCCATAAAGTGACTGCATGAGAAAGTTACTCAGATTGCGTGGGAGGAAGCGTAACAAATGACAGTGTGCTAGCGTTTGTGGAGGATTTTATGTGAAGATGAGTTATAGTCAGGCCTTCGTTGGCTATTAAACTACATTGATTTCCTGGAACCCCAACATTAGTACAATTCTGAGCACTGTCTTAGTCCTGTGCACAGGTTTGGTGCACAGTTTCCTATAAGTGTTCGTATTTTACTCTAATTTATAACTATATGGAGTATAAGCATAGTGAAAAAAGATTTATTATGCTTCAAAAATTCGATTTTGATATTGTTATGGAAGTTTAAGCTTTCCGTTTCCTTGACACCGGAAGATTCTGCGCTTTATCAGAGAGACACCAGCATGTAGAATATAGGGTAAACTAGGGTCTGTTGGACAGTCGGGCATGTTGGACACTCTGTACTTTAACGTGTTACCTCGCCACTTGTGGGCACCACATTCTGCTAGAAGTCAATGACGGAATCAGCCCCACTCGTGGCTACTTCCGTCATTGACTTCTAGCAGAATGTGGTGCCCACAAGTCGCGAGGTAACACGTTAAAATACAGACTGTCCAACAGACCCTAGTTTACCCTATCATCAAATTTTGAGAATGAAACTACACTTGCGTTGATTTTAACCTTCAGTTTTGTTTCTGTTTAAAAATGGCGAGTATGGATCTATGACAAGAGAAGTAATTAATGATGGATGCAGTATAGGGGAGAGTCGGGTAGTATCGGACATCGGGTAGTATCGGACAGTGCGTTTCTTTCATCTACCACCATATGGTAGTACATGAATGACATGGTTACGTTTCTCTATGCGACATCACAGAAACGTAACCATGTCAGTCAGGTACTATCATCGTGTGGTAGATGAAAGAAACTCACTGTTCGATATTACCCGATGTCCGATACTACCCGACTCTCCCCTACGCAGTGTGCAAAAAAAAAAAAAGCACAAAATTATAAATACTCTATTTTCGGAAATACATAACATTAGTTTATAATGAATAGCCTACACTGTTGGAAAGAGTAGACTTTAAAGATGAGCAGGTCTTTTTATTGTGTTTTATGAGGCTCAATTAAAATCTTATGGAGGTCAATACACAATGATGCGAAAAATGTGGTTTTTGAAGACAATTAATTACTTCAAAATGCAGAAACTGAATGTTGGTAAAATTAATACTAATTAATAATCTTTCAAATAATCAAAATTAAAAATGATGCTCTATCTGACCGTCATTTGCCCGCACAACCATTCGTAGGCGTCTTATCCATTGTCCAATATCACTGGATATGTCTTTGATCAAGCCGGTCTCAACATTCAAGAAGGCGTTGTCTTAAATGTTCAATATTACGAATTCTTGTTTTGTAATAAAATGCTTTTTGTGGTTGACTCCATAGAAAATAGTCCATAGGATTAATATCTCGTTTGAAACTCCAGCGGAAACCATCAGGGAATCTGAGAAATGCGATCTTTCACGCAATAATCTCTCAGGAGGGATATCATGTCCGTATCTTGCTAATCAATCGTTGTACACTTGAAACAGACCATTCTCGCTGAGCGCAGTTCCTTACAATTTGACGAGCAGATAAATTATCATATTGGTGCAAATGTTTAATGAAAATCTTGTCTTCGTTCGTTAAGCGACCCATTATTCACAAAATGAGAACTCAAAACGGAAGAAAACACATTAATGATGATAGCACCACAAACGGCTTGGCCTGCTGAACTCGTAAGACCATAATGCTTGGTTCGGCATAAACGATCGATTTTGCACTGCCTTACAAAAAATAAAAAATAATATTTAATAAACGGTTAAAAATTAAATATTACAGTATTTTTCCGGTCTACAAGGACTGAGAAATTTGCCTGTGAAATAAGCTTTCAAGTGAAATCATTGGCTACTGTAATATAACCATTTAAATTTTGTGCCCTTTTTTTTTTTGGCCCACTGTGTACAGGGTGAACCGTAAGTAATATTAGGGGGTTATCTTTTGAGATGTCAAACTAAAAATGTTAATACAATTTTACTCGTTTTTTCTTGCTTTTCGAGATAAAAACATAAAACATTTCATAATGTGTTTTGAGAAAGCCATTGATTTAATTCCCATTATGCTCAGTTGATTTAAAAGATCAGTGTATTATAATCATAAATTATTTGAAAGAATTTTAGTTTTGTCCTTTAAATGTGCAGAAATTTGAACCGAACAAATGTAGCATGATTTGGTATTATTAGCACCTTCAGAAGACGATCTCCAAAGGTCAATATATAATTTGCAGAAAGTAGCAGCCACATACAATATGGATATTTCAACAGATAAAACAAAAATTATGGCATTCTGTGGGAAATACCCAATACAAAGTAAAATTTGTCTTTATAATAAAATATTAGAAAGATGTAATAGTTTTCCATATTTAGGTTACAATCTTTCCATTTTTTAATAATTGGACATATCACAGAAAATTAATAAATACACAAGAGCTATGGGCATTATAAATAGTGTGATGAAAGCATCCTTGGTTCAGAAACACACCCGCATACGTCTCTACAACACATTGGCACGACCGATGCTCAGCTATGGCAGCGAAGCATGGACACTGAGGAAAGCAGATAAAAGCAGAATAACGGCTTGTGAAATGCGATTCATGCGAAGGACAGCGGGCTATACTAAATGGGATCTGAAAAGAAATTGTGAAATTTTAAAGGAACTAAAATCTCAACCAGTTTTAGATTACATTGTTCAATATCAGTCTAATTAGAAACATCATTCGGAAAGAATGAGTAATAGTAGGCTCCCAAAGGCAATTTATGATTATGTACCACATGACCAAAGATCTGTGGGTCGTTCTGCTATGAGATGGCGTGAACATTTTATGTGAGATCGTAACAGGTCTTGTGGCTTAATACTTGTCAGGCAGAAGAAGAAGAAGAAGAAAAATGTAATATTTTAAAATTCTTTTGCAGGACGAAAAGTTACATCATCATCATCATCATTATTAATATTAATAATATTATTATTATTATTATTATTATTATTATTATTATTATTCCTGAGATAATATCTGTATGTATGTAGAATTAATACAAATAATACTCCAATGTTTTTTTTTTCAAGTAACAAGTATGCATGAAACAAAGTCGGCAGAATAAGAGAATGCTTAAGTATGAATGTGTTCCTTTAAAGCCATGCTCCCAGATTATGTTTATAATTGTAAACGAATGTCCTCTGTAATTTTTACTTCTGGATTGATGAAATATGTTGATTGATGAGCTTGTGGACGTTTTATATGAGTAATATCTGTACGTTTTTCTGCAGAGAATCTATAGAGAATATGTTTGTTGGTTGTATCGCCCTGATTCGTATTGCAGTATGTGGGCTATGAAATACGATTTAGCAATCATACGAGTATATGGAGAACTGAATAAAATCGCGATAAACCTCGAGGTAGAGAGAGACCTCCGACCGCGCACCGGATGAGTGCCATAATTTAATGATTTCACAAGAGTGATCGATGGACTGCAGATGCCAAATACGTAAAGACGAGGATATAACTCCTGGTGGAATTGTTACTTCTGCACAAATAAAATCCACGTTATTGACAGGTTTACATGACTCTGAGTTACAGCCAGATGCGCCACCGCGCCATTCAGATAAATTGTACGTCACATGGGGAGAAGGGAACGTTGTATGAAATGGCAGCATAGTAAACTATGCGGGCACATAAAATGCATGTCTCATAGCCTACGACTTCGCTGTTCACATTCATATTGTTATCCCGAATGGTGAATACATTTTGTATACAATTTAATTTAACGTGGAACGTTCAAGTGGCACACACTCGGCAAAAAAAATTCCTCTACAAGCATCTTGCGCCTTACCGGGAACGCAACCCGCAACATATCATTAGGCCTACTCCTTAGCGGCACTCGCCTCTTCCCCCCCCCCCATTTCATCTATCATCCGCAATAGTAAAAATAGGCTGGGGTGAAGCCTTGTGGGTTAGTATGGTATATTTAGAAAGGGGAACAATTATTAGAAGAAGTAGAACATTCATCTCATCATATTTAAAAATCGAGATTTTAGACTTCCTTTTGGCTTCTGAGGTAAGATATATATATATGGTACACAATGAGCCAAAACATGCCGAAGTGTACAGACCAGGCTCGAGTCCAGCCCTCGAAAAGTCAAGCCAAAAGCCCCTATTAGTTTTATCTTGCCTTAGTTTAGATTAACCCTGTATAAATAATTTTTCAATTTATTAATTAACGATAATCTATCAATTACTACATTATTTAGCGTCGGTAGAATTGGTGACAACGATATGAGGCCGAGGATTCGCCTTAGATTAGCTAACACTCACCTTACGTTTGGAGAAAACGTCGGAAGAAACCCAACCAGATAATCAGCCCAAGCGGGAATCGAACTCACATCCGAGCTCAGCACCGGATCTGTAGGAAAGTACGCCAGCCAACTGAGCTACACTTGTGGATCTCTATACCTTTGAGTAGCGTCTGTTTTTATTTCAAGCAGTTGGTCAGTGAACCTACGGGAACCTTAAAATGAATTTAAAAAATGGGTCTGATAAACCATGTCAACAAATATTTGTGCGTGTTTAAAAGAGAGCGGCGACAGGAGGAAGTGCTGTCACGAGTTTGTGTGGTTAGAAATGTCACTAAGGATTCTTGCGAAAGGACAAGAATTTCTTGAAATTTGTTACAGATTCAGTTATTCCCATTGACGGCATCTGTATTTGACACCGTACAAAATTCATTCGTTCCCAATTCCATTTTCAATTCAATGCTAGTCGCTTCACAAATTCTATTAAGTATGTCTTCTTCAGATCGGGGCATGTTGAAACGCATCCAAGCCGAGTCAGGACTTCCATTGCATGTCGTGTAGATTGTATTAAAATGTGTGTGTGTGTGTGTGTGTGTGTGTGTGTCTGTGTAATGCCTACTCATTTCACTTGCGTGATGCGAGGACTGTGACCCATTTTTTCAAGTTGAACACCACTTCGGCGGGCTACGTTATGCATGATGTGTATGTCATGTTTACGGCGACTAAAAATGTTTGTGTGGCGCCTGAATTGTTAATTTTTTTAAGACTTCGATCTCTTTCATGTCACTACGACTAATACATAATGTTAACTAAAGCGGTTGTAGGAAGAAATTCGAATGTGCTTTTTAAATTAATATTGTAACATTTGTTACGCACTTCAAGATATTGTCCTACATAGCTTCAGAGCGTCTCCGAGAACGTGTCTTTGCGTTGCATAGATATTTAATATTGTTTAATATGTTTCAGTAAACGTATTTTTATCTAAGCTCGAGTTATTTTCTCATTGCATATGTGGACAAAATGTGATGGCTCCTGAAAATAAAGGGGCTAGCTCCTAAAAGTTTTTAAGTTTTGTCTATTCCTAGTAAAAAAATATGTTTCATTTCATATAAGCTGCCTTTAAATAAATATTTTGTTATAGCTGTTATTAAATACAAGTGGTATTTTGTACATGAGTACTGTTACGCTTTTGATTGTGTTTCTCATGAAACCATTTGTTCCAAACGTCACTTCAATGGAGTCAGAGGCAAAGAATTGAACCTCATTAGATCTTATTTAAATAATCGTACTCAAATTACATGTATTAATGGGGAATTTTCTAATACTGTTAATGTTAATATTGGAGTTCCCCAAGGATCTGTTGTGGGTCCTCTACTGTTCCTTATTATGATTAATGATCTATCTTTTAATATGAAGTGTGACACAGTCCTTTTTGCTGATGACACTTCCTTTTTGAATATAACGTATGACATACATCATCCGTATTTATTAATGAATTCCTATTTATGTGATGCTGCTGGTTGGTTTGAAACTTAATAGATCTAAAACTCAGCGGATACTATTTTCATTAAATCATGTTCCTGATGAAATGATTTCAGAAGTTAAACTTCTTGATATTACATTAGACTCAAAGCTTAGGCCTACTTGAGCGGATCACATTACGATTGTGTGCCAAAGGTTATCTCGTGTACTTTATCTGTTGTGTAAATTAAAAGCTCTTGTATCTAGTAGATATTTGAAACAAGCATATTATGCATTTTTCCATAGTGTATTTTTATGGCATTCGTTTGTGGGGTACCTAACGGTGCTAATGTCAATAATGTTCTAATCTTGCAGAAAAAATCATTACGTATTATTACTATTTCATCTTTTAATGCTCATTGTCGACTTTTATTTCGTAATGGTAATATTCTTACTGTAATTAATCAATATATTTATGACTGTTTAGTCTACACCAAGATTAATTTAAATAGTCATGCTTCTCAATCCCAGCTTCACAAATATTGTACTAGAATTAATCATTATATTGTAACACCTACGATCAGGTTGACAAATACCAAGAAATGGTTCAGTGTTATTTCCTTAGATATGTTTAATAGATTGCTTAGTCCACACCTGTGGAGTAACGGCTAGCGCGTCTGGCCGCGAAACTAGGTGGCTCGGGTTCGATTCCTGTTCGGGGCAAATTACTTGATTGAGGTTTTTTCCGGGGTTTTCCCTCAACCCAATATGAGCAAATGCTGGGTAACTTTCGGTGCTGGACCCCGGACTCATTTCACCGGCATTATCACCTTCATCTCATTCAGACGCTAAATAACCTGAGATGTTGATAAAGCGTCGTAAAATAACCTACTTAAATAAAATAAAAATAAAAAATAGATTGCCTAAGAATGCCCACTCAGCTTATTTAGATTTAAAGTTGTTTTTAAAAAATGGCTTTTAGATAGCTAATCCTTTTTAACATATAAATGACTTTTTTGACAGCCATATGAACATAGAATTTTAATTTGTTTGTTTTATTGACCATTGTCTAAGATTACGATATTGTAATTTTGACAAATAAACATGATTAATTGATTGATCGATTGATATTCCTGTAGTTCACACAGATAAACAAATACTCAGATGTAAACACACAGTACCGGGGCGTGCGAGTACACTGCTAAACTGCAGCGTGAACTGTTAGCTCGCAACTTGCTCTCCGTACCAAGCGAAGCTAGTTATGAATGTCGTACATCTAACTTGTATTCAAAGTGACCAAACACAGGGCTCTAGTCATAACCTAAGATCGCGTAGATCCTAAATGACACGTGTGAGAAAATGAGTTGTCGGACAAAAAATGGTCCTACATGCGAGACCTACCATCCCTCAGAGTTTGGTGCAGAGGTCCTGAATCACCCTGTATATAGAAACAGTTCGGTGGGCATGTTGTCCAATTGTTTGGGCTACCCAGATACAGTAGTTACTCTTCAGATCTTGTGTGGCATGGCTGTGATGATGGATCGTGTAAGAAGTTCCTATACGCCTGATACAGTATATTAAGGGGAGAGGATGGTATTTTTTGGTGAAAAATGAGTAAATTAAAACAAATCATTAAAATACTCTGTGATATGTGTGGAATGCATAGCATACATTTTGTGGGTATTTGTGCCCTAATCGGATGTTGAGTCGCCATTTTTAAACTTCCTGCGTTATGGATTTTTAAATCGCCAACTTTTATTGTTGTTTCCGGTAAATTAAATTTTCAAAAAAGAAAAAAATGTTTTTTTCTTTAAAATACTCTTTGATACAGTATGTGTGGAATGCATTGCATAATTTTGTCGGTATTTGTGCCCTTATCGGATGTTGAGACGTCATTTTTAAACTTCCTGCGCTATGGATTTTTAAATCACACGCCCAATTTTATCGGTTTCCAGTTACTTCATTTTGTTTGCTACATTGCCAGACAAAAATGGATAGGCTATAATTTCTGAACTATTAAAGATACATGCATGAAATTTGGAACACACATTCTTTAGACTATTAGGAAACTTTTCTCTGTAACAGGATTTTGTTAATTGATTTCATTTTAAAAATACGTCCGTTTGTTTTCAAGAAAGGAAATCACAAAATTGTTATTAAACTTTAATTGTTTATTTTACAAAAGTAGGGACTAATATCAAAATTCTGTTACAGACAGTTTGTAGAACATGCTTTTGCAAATAAATTGCAAAAAAAAAAAAGCTTGAATCTATCTTTAAAAACGGTATAATATATAGGTTTTAGTACAATCCTACATTGGGTATTTTTTTTTCAAATTTGGGCCCCCAAATAACTTTTTTTCAAAATATTTATATTTGGTTGAGTTCCTACAGCTATGAGCTCTCTACATACAAAAAATTAATATTTTACACCTAATAGGAAAAAAGTTAAAAAATATATCATCCTCTCCCCTTAAGCCTCAACACAAGATCGGAAATACTAAATTAGTCTTCCCAACACAACGCAAAGTTCAGTTACGAATCTTTTCCGATGCTGCTGCTGTTGTTGTTGGGATGGGTGGCTAATTGCGAAACACTTCTTGTTGTGTGTGGCGTCAACAGCCTACGTGTAAAAATTGCGGTGGTTTTGTGTACCACATTAGAGAGCTAGCAGTAGTTGGCATTCAGGGAGCCAGTGTAATTGCTTGTACGCTGTACACCGTGACCACACCCTCGTTACGAGCCGCTGCGCACGGTGCATCAGATGCTGCGAGCCGTGGGAACTGCGACCGTCATGTCTGCAGATGTCAACGTGATCGGAAGTGATCTTACAACGAGCGTTGACCCTCCCCCCCCCCCTGCTCGCTCTTTTTCATTAGGTCACAGCTGTACCGTGTCTCGATCAACATTATGAAATCCCATTCCATTCTGCGAAGAATTTAACCTTGCTGAATATTGACAAGACACACCGCTAGTCGATTCATATGAATTGTACAATTTTGTATAGCTTAACGAAAATAAGTTTGTAAATTGAACTAATTTGATTGTATATGTTTGTATAGTTTGGCTGATGAATTGCATATGCTTTTAAAATGATTACAAGTCTGTGTAGCTCTACTGATTAATTGTACATAGGCCTACTGTAAATTGAATGGTAGTCTGTATAGCTCAATTGATGAATTGTATATGCTGTAAATTGTATAGTAGTCTGTATAGCTCAACTGATGAATTGTATATGCTGTAAATTGTATAGTAGTCTGTATAGCTCAATTGATGAATTGTATATGCTGTAAATTGTATAGTAGTCTGTATAGCTCAATTGATGAATTGTATATGCTGTAAATTGTATAGTAGTCTGTATAGCTCAATTGATGAATTGTATATGCTGTAAATTGTATAGTAGTCTGTATAGCTCAATTGATGAATTGTATATGCTGTAAATTGTATAGTAGTCTGTACAGCTCAATTGATGAATTGTATATGTTGTAAATTGTATAGTAGTCTGTATAGCTCAATTGATGAATTGTATATGCTGTAAATTGTATAGTAGTCTGTACAGCTCAATTGATGAATTTTATATGCTGTAAATTGTATAGTAGTCTGTATAGCTCAATTGATGAATTGTATATGCTGTAAATTGTATAGTAGTCTGTATAGCTCAATTGATGAATTTTATATGCTGTAAATTGTATAGTAGTCTGTATAGCTCAACTGATGAATTGTTTATGATTATAAATTAAATTAATCTACTTGATACTGATTGCACAAATTTGTATAGCTTAATGAAAGTATGCTACTTTGTATAGTATATATTTGTATAGTTTTGGCCGATGAATTGTATATGCTTTAAATTGAATAATCTGTATAGCTGTATTGATAAATTGTTTGTGTTTGTAATTTGAAGTAGTTTGCATGATATGTATTATCAATTTCTGTATATCACAACTGGTTGAATTGTTTATGCCTTAAATTTAATTAACTTGGCCTACTTGTTTTGTATTATTCATATAGCTCAACTGATGAATCGTTTGCGTTTGTAAATTTAATAATCTGATTGGCTATGTATTGTATACTTTTAGTAGAGCCATCGATGTAGCTCAGTCGGCAGACTCGCTGGGCTGCTGATCCGGAGCTGCGTTCGGGCTTGGGTTGGATCCCCTTTTGATCTTTGGTTTCTTCCGAGGTTTTCCACAGCCGTGAGACTGAAGCCGGATGGTCTATGGCGAGTCTACGGCGGGTCCTTGGCATCTGATTACCCCCCTTTGATTTGATTACCTGGTTGGGTTTTCCGAGGTTTTCCCCAACCAAAAGGCAAATGCCGGGTAATATTTTAGCGAATCCTCGGACCTCACCTCATCTCACTACATCTCGCCAAAATATTGTAAAAAATTGCACCAAATTGTAAAAATTGTAAAAAATTACTAAATTGTAAAACTAAAAGAGTTTGTAAAAATTATAATTGTAATATTGTAAAATTTTTGACTTGTTCCACATCTTAAAGCTTCGTTGCTCATGTAAGATCTATAGAATAAAATAAATGAATGAATGAAAAAATGAACGGATAGAAAGTCTTGTTTTAACTCCGAAAACCCGGGTTCAAGTCTGAGAGACTATTATAAACGCCGTTTAAACCTTACGTCCAGTTTAAACTGAAGTTTTTCGTTCTACTTCGTATTATAAACATTAACTACCAGTTCATCTTGAGTTAACTTGAGTTTAACTTGATCGGCAGTCCTTTACCGTTTAAACTGCAGTTCAAGGTTCAACAGTGCAAGATGGCGGTTCCTGTAATAGCCTACACATGGATGTTGCAGACGTTTTCCAAGAACTTATGAGTGACGATTAGTGAGTGCTCAATATTACTGAACGACCACGACGGCCAAGAATTTTTCGAAAAAGAGTGCACCACTTTAAAATGTACATAAATGAACATAAGTTTTAAAACAGATTGAGGCTTTTGAAGCAGACAGTCCTAACCTTCAGAATTAGGCTTATAGTTCTAACCTTGTTTCGAAAAATTGAAACTCGGATACAACATGCAACAGAAAAATGAGAAAGTTAAAAAATGTGTTTCAGGGATTGAATTTAAAGATTATTTGAAAAGATATATATATATATATTTTTTTTTACTTATGAAAACTTCTGTTGAATCTCTGCATCAATTACTAGTTAGTTTTCCTCTAAAAGTCTTAGGCATACTGAAAAAACGATGAGACATTTTGAAGGTGTCTATAAATCTACTATAAACCTATTGCGCATTGTACTGTGTGTGGCAGGCAGTCTGCTGGTAAGATTTACTATGGGATCTGATTTATAAACACACTAATATTACCTAATTTTACTATACTCATAAAAATAATTGTATTGTTTGATTGAATTCTGTTTCATAAATATTCTAGACAACACATAAAATACACACACTAATATTATTACTTCATTACTCAGTTGATTCTGTATGGAGTTACGTTGCGGAAGGTCATGCAGGTTTAGTTTGGTTGCATTGTGTTTGGGAGTATAACGTTGGTAGCCAGCGTTAAGAAACTATTTGAGGTTAAGTCTGACAGACATACTGAAGTACGCGATATTGGTCCTCTATAGGTTTTTTATGATACTCTCTCTAATATCGAAGAGCAAAGATGTTTCTTAATGACGATTCTCCACGAGCATCGGTTATTTTAAATCTATACTAATAATAAATCTGTAGCCGAAATTTTTCTGGTAATTTTCGATTTTCCATAAAATAATTGGTCCTAACATATATAATTAACCACCCTGAAACCGAAAATCGCTTTTTTGAAATTTTTGTTTGTATGTCTGTCTGTCTGTATGTTTGTTACCTTTTCACGCGATAATGGCTGAACCGATTTCGATGATTATTGGAATATAAATTAAGTTCGTTGTAACTTAGATTATAGGCTATATGGCATTCAAAATACGTTATTTAAAAGGGGGGTTATAAGGGGTCCTGAATTAAATAAATCGAAATATCTCGCTTATTATTGATTTTTATGAAAAATGTTACATAACAAACATTTCTTTAAAAATCATTTCCAATAAGTTTTATTCTTTCAAAAATTTTGATAGGGCTGATATTTAATGAGATAAATGAGTTTTAAAATTAAAATAACTGCCATCTAAGGCCGTGTAATGAAATAAACAAATGACTTCGTCTATAAGGGGCCTTGGTCAACAACAATCGAAAGCTATGAATCATAGCCTACAGAAAATGTTTCTGTGATTGTATGAAGCAATATCGGAAGCTAAATTAACCGATTTGTATAATTAATTATTATTATTTCACCATTGGAAAGTGTAGTTTCTCTGTATGGACATAATGCTATAATGTTAATACAGTAACGTCTGAGTGAATCGAGGACAGGTAAGATTGAAATAGCTTCTTATGCACAGAAAACTTGATAGGCTATTCTGTGTATTCGTTTCCTGCATTTCTTAAAATAATGTTTATCTCAGAGAATTAAGGAACAACGAGAGTGTATTGATTTAGTATGCAGTAATAATATGTTAGCTTAGCATTTCATTATTTTATAATCCATATTTTAACTATGTTGAATTGAATCGAGTTAAAATACATAAAATGCATATGCATTAAATGCAATGCCAAAAAATTAGGGTAATGAGCCAAGCAGATTATGTTACCCTGTTGTAAAATAAAATTTGTTCCTCCTGAGATTCAAGAGCCCCCATAACAAATTGAAAACTTACTTATCGGGGTACATCCGTTATCAACAAACTTTTTACATAATATAATATAATATAATATAATATAATATAATATAATATAATATAATATAATATAATATAATATAATATAATATATAATATAATATAATATAATATAATATAATATAATATAATATAATATAATATAAGTTATTTAAGTTATTTGAAGGGTTCAGAACCATAGTGGGCCAAGCGCCATTTACTGAATACGCAGAAAACAAGAGTTAAAATTAAGTTATTACCATAATTCAATGGAAACATATAACAAGTAAAATAAAGTATACACAGTAAATGTAAATGATGTCAATGTTCATTGAACTATGGATGCATGTAATAAAAATTAAGAAACATGTTAAAGGAATTGTCATTGCACCAAATGAGTGTCTCTGGACCAAAATGATTTCATTTTAATTATTTAAATATAATTTAAATTAAGTAACATATTAAAATATTTATCCTTCTATCAAACACAAATGTTCCCTGGATCAAACGTCCTATTTTAATTATGTAATTACTTTATATTTATTTCTAACGGGTGCAGCGGAGCGCACGGGTACGGCTAGTCAATAATATAATTAAACGGCTACGATCGTCTTCTTTTATTTCCCAGCAGTAATACCAATCGTATTCCACTACGGTTTAACTTAACCGAGACTCTGTAATACGGCACGTTGCGTTAAACTCACGGTAAGGTTTACCCTAGGTTTAACATAATTTTTAGATTAACCGTATTTATAAAACCGGGCCTAAAAGTAAAATTTCTGGTCGAGAAAGACTATCATTGGGCAGGTTTCGTCAGAGTATTATTCTTTCTGTTGCCTTCATTTCATCCAGAGGCGTCGTTTTCAGTTTTTGCTTGGGAGTGGGCAAGATATTTTTAGGGAAGATTTTATAGAGTATATTGCTTGACGTGTTCCCTCCTGTTTTCTCTAAAATGAGATATATTTTCCTTACCGCAAATTGGTGCAAACTTTACCATAAAAATAAAGAATTTAAGCCATAACATCAGATGAACTGAACATATTTTTAAACAAATCTTGGATGTGGAGACTGGGAAGATAGACAAATATTGAAGTTGGTACCGGAAGGCGACTACGGTTGCTGCGACATTGAATGTAATTTTTGTGGTTCAGTGCAAGAACCCTGTAACCCAAAACAAAGTCAGATATTATTAATACGGATCTAAACCATATTTTATTTATCATACCTCTTATTTCGACTGTTCTATATCTAAGTATCCACATCAGAGATAGAAGAGAGAGTCCACACATGTGGAGTAACGGTTAGCGAGTCTGGCCGCGAAACCAGGTGGCCCGGATTCGATTCCCGGTCGGGCCAAGTTACCTGGATTTCCGGGGTAACTATCGGTGCTGGACCCCGGATTTATTTTACTGGCATTATCACTTTTACCTCATTCACACGCTAAATAACCTAAGATGTTGATAAAGCGTCGTAAAATAACCAACTAAAAAAAAGGTAGAAGAGAAATGTCAACATTATTATTATGTACAGACCCAGGAACAAAATTTGGGCCACCTGAATTTCCGAAATTCCATTTATAACATGCTGCGCATGCTCAACTGTACAATGCTTACAATTTTCTGTAACTTCCATTTTCTCAGAACAAGCCATGTGGGGGTTTCACTGAACCACGGAATTATACCTACATTTTTTTCTCCATTTCTGAAGTAATTTTGTTATTTTAAGTCACAAATAGGGCTGATATTGTAGTCCATGTTTTTATTTTTATTTTATTTTATTTTTGTTTTTGTTTTATGGTATAGTTTACCCCCAATTTACAGAACATTTTCAGCTTCCATACGTAAGCCTTGTTTTAACTTCTTTTCCGGAGTCTACGATACGTCTACGTAATTTGTATGTATTTTCCATTAATATGACGTAGGTGCGAATAAACGATATTACCGGTTGTTCTGTATGGTTGTGAAACTTGGACTCTCACTCTGAGAGAGGAACATAGGTTAAGGGTGTTTGAGAATAAGGTGCTTAGGAAAATATTTGGGGCTAAGCGGGATGAAGTTACAGAACTGCATGCATTGTATTCTTCACCTGACATAATTAGGAACATTAAATCCAGACGTTTGAGATGGGTAGGGCATGTAGCACGTGTGGGCGAATCCAGAAATGCATATAGAGTGTTAGTTGGGAGACCGGAGGGAAAAATACCTTTGGGGAGGCCGAGACGTAGATGGGAGGATAATATTAAAATGGATTTGAGGGAGGTGGGATATGATGATAGAGACTGGATTAATCTTGCACAGGATAGGGACCAATGGCGGGCTTATGTAAGGGAGGCAATGAACCTTCGGGTTCCTTAAAAGCCAGTAAGTAAGTAAGTAAGGTGCGAATAAAAGAACACAGATTTTCATTAATAAAAAATTTGAAATTGAATTAGCAAAAAAAAAGAAAGTACCAAAGGGTAACTAACGCCTTGGTTTCTCGAGCTTACTAGTACGTCTAGCAAGCCATCTGCTCAAGGCACCACTACATATGCCTTCTTCTGTCATATTTTTCATGAAATGAAATGGTGTGAAATATGAATTAAGTGGACAGTGTCGGTAGGACGAAATTTATGAAGAGAGCGGAAGAACCTTGTATTGTCCTTATTTATTCATAATGGACCACATACCTAGCTTTTAGAGAGAACATATGGGCTATTTGTATGAACAGGTCTGATTGCTGTTGGAGATTTTATCTTAATTTAAGGTTGACTTAATTGCGTAATATTTCCATCTCTTGTGCACATTTATGTTCTGACTCAGCCATGACTCACACGCAACTCTTAACGGAGTCTTTACCAAATCAAATGTCCTTGCAACAGTCGTATGGAAGCGATTGAAAGAAAAGACTTTAAAACAGGAAATGACAATAAATGAATAAGGCACTTAGATACTTAATAATAGCAGCAGCAGCAGGGAAATAAATTTTTAGTTTCATATCTCTAATTGTTGCCTTATACATTGTAAATGTTCGATTATTAAGGTGTCCTCTAAAGTTAAATATTTAGGCATAATTTTCGACAATCATTTAAAATGGAACCAACACATTAATTACCTTTGTAATAAATTACGTAAAGTAATACATTATTTGCAGACCAGCAGGCCTCCTG
This sequence comes from Periplaneta americana, assembly GCF_040183065.1. Taxonomy (NCBI): domain Eukaryota; kingdom Metazoa; phylum Arthropoda; class Insecta; order Blattodea; family Blattidae; genus Periplaneta; species Periplaneta americana. The sequence continues at coordinate 124,879,507 of NC_091133.1, forward strand.
ATGAATATGACCAAGACACAAGTAATGTCGAACGGGACGGAGTCACCCATAATAATTGACGGTGCAGAACTACAATACGTGTCTGAATACGTATACCTAGGACAGCTAGTCTCCTTTCATCAGAAGACAGAGAAGGAAATAAAACGAAGGATTTCTCTCGCGTGGAAGGCATTCTGGAGTCTCAAGTTCATCGTACTGGAGGGAACACTCAGCAAGAAACTCAGAGTAGAAATATTGGAGACCTGCGTAACTCCTGTACTGTTATATGGGTGCCAGACGTGGTCTCTCACTGCCAAACTTCGTAACAGTCTCCAAATATGCCAAAGAAAGATGCTGAGAAAGATACTAGGCTTATCACTGAGGGACAGAGTTCCAAACGAAGTGCTACAAAAGATGGCAACAATTAAAGATCCAGCACTGCAAGCCATCAACACCAAATGGAAGTGGGGAGGCCATGTTGCACGACTTAGAGACGGAAGATGGACGCAGAAAGTCACACTATGGGATCTCCGCATTGGCAAGAGATCACCCGGAAGACCACGACGAAGATGGGCCGACCTCTTCAGTGAACGAGTAGGAAGCCATTGGTCAAGCAGAGCAAGACATAGGGAAGACTGGAAAAACATAAGAAGACAAGTGAACAGCGACTAAAACCAGTGCGACAGAAACAAGCGAACAATACCAAAGTGTGCAGAATGTGAACCAAGTGAACAATTCCACTCTTACGCGGAGTAGCTCACCGCGTGAGACAAATAGAGCTCTCCCTCTATAGGAGGAGGCCTTTGCCCTTAACGGGACATTTTTAGGCTAATCATTTCATTTCATTTCAATACATTATTTTGTGTTATTGAGGAATTACTTGTCAATAAGTTTATTACGCACAATATACTTAACTTTATTTCAATCGGGAATTATGTGTGGCATTATAGGATGGTATAGCTCATTTAAATCCAATTTTAATCCACTTTATTTATTACAGATGAAAATAATTAAAATATGTCTTCATAAACCTATTGATTTTCCATCTCAAAAATTGTTTTTAGGCTTTAATTTTCTTAAAATCAGAAATATTTGTTATGCTGTATTAATACAATTCATATATAAATATCGAAATTATTTTGAATTGTATTCTTATAGTTATGAAACAAAAGGTATGAATTCTTTAAGATTGTTTGAACCAAAATGCAACACTGCTACAGTATTTAATCATAGTAGTAATTTAAGTCCAAGAATATGTAACAAATTTATATTTAAATATCCTAATCTTGTCAATTCTAATAGTTCTAGTATTAAATTAAAAAAGTTACGTATGAGTTTTGTAAATAATGAAAAATTGTAAATTTAAATTTATATATTCTTATTGCGTAGTAGACATAGGAGAAATTGTATTATATACTTCTTAATTTCAATTCAGGAATACGCCCCTGAGCACTCATTTCACCGGCATTATCACCTTCATTTCATTCAGACGCTAAATAACCTAGATGTTGATACAGCGTCGTAAAATAATCCAATAAAATAAAATTAAAATAAAACCTAACAGTAGAAATGAAAAAGGTTACTCAAATTACGGACATATTGGAGGAACACGTCATGATGTTGTTTTGTACAGTAGTTATTTCACTTTACAATTAGACTATTAATGTTCCCCATTTGTCAATGGAATTCTGTGTCACACAGTATTTTCTTTATAAACCTTGAAAAATTAATAATAATAATAATAATAATAATAATAATAATAATAATAATAATAATACTGACAATAAATATGCACTTACCATAAAAACAAAATGTGAAATATTGATGATAAAAGGAATGTGTGTTTGATGTTGATTGAGTGACTATTCCTTTTATAAATAAATAATGGTAATCATTGCTAATATTATTAGTAGGGAGCGGATTTTTATGTGCTAAAATTTTAAATATATTTATTTTTTATGTGCTAAAAAGTACGAAAATATTTGCTAAAAATAAAAAAAAAATATTTTTTTTTTAAATGACAAAAATACCTTACTTAGCTTGAAAAAAAAAATGTTATTAGGTACTCACCAACCACACTTGAGTGCTAGTAGGTGGCCGAGAATTGCAGTGAACAACAAAGGTCATCTCTAAATTCTCCATCACAAATGCATGCCGATTATCTTTGAACAACGACTTATACTGTGAAAACGATCTTTCAATATCACAGGACGTCAGACGTGCATATTTAAAGAGAGGAATGTCACAAATACATACACCGTCAATTTCACCTACAGGGACACCCTCAATACTTGAGCAACTTTACACATTTTTTATATCCACTGTTTTTCCCAAACACATTCTGGAATTTGTCCCTTAGTAATTGTGCTTCTGAACCTGGTAGCGATTCTAGTTTAATTTTCACGGCACGCACCTCCCTGTTTCAGACAACAGGTTTTTGGATGTTTCGAGTTTTTTTGTGGTGTCACACAAAAAGCTTAAATTCCCTAATAGGAAAGCCAAATCGTTTTTTAAACAACAATATTTCAGTATATCTTGAAGGACATCGATTGACGAAGCCCGATAACAGAGAATCACAACCAGATATATTGCCTTACTTGATAGACATGAGCGAGAGGCGAGAGATTTGTTTAAATTAAATAATGTTTATACCGAGCTCTTATATGTTGTGTTTTACAAACAAAGCGTGGAATGAAATCATCTTCAGCAACAATAAACATTCCTAATTATGTGCTGCAAGATCTCTCCTCCTTGTCCATGTTAATTTATTCTCTAATAATAACACTGATATGCTGCCTAGCAGTTCTCAGAACTTGAGGCGATACTATTACGAAAATAGATCACGGATACACCACACAGCGCTTAGAATCACGAAGCAACCAAGAATTCTTAAAAAAAGATACCGTACTTCTGAGTTATATAATTGATTTAATTTTTAAATATTTAAAAGTTCTTGTAAAAACATTATTTAAGTAAAAAAAATCCAAGATTTATGTGTTTATAATAGGTTTCCTGAAAATATGTATTTACATAATTTTTTTTGTGAAAATATGTGTTTTATGTGAAATAAAATTCGGGTTTTAAACTTGAAACTTCATGTTCGGAATTTTTAACTTTGTTAATTGTATTTTATCAAACGCAAAAAGAATATTTAATTACATAGGAATCCACTCCTTAATTGAATCGGTCATTGCAAAAAGGTCATGAGTCAACTTTTTTACGAAAATGAGTTATGCAATGAACATTGTGATGTAGGGGTAGCCCGACCAGTCTATGTAAGAAGATCATGAATAAACTTTCAAACAGTGCTGAAATCGAAGCTTGAAATTTCCACTTCTTGCAGAAAGGTCACGAGTCTGGCTTTTTGGTTGGATGTGCAGTATTTCCATGTCATTTCCAGAAACTCAACACACTAGAACAATATGAAATATACAGACACACGAAAACACACCCCAGCGATATTCTCAACACACAACTCAATTTCGAAACAGATACACTCTTTGGCTCTACACTACGAACGCAGCCACACAGGAAACAAGAGGCGCCAAGACCAATAACGACCAGTTCCGAAGATGACCGAAAATAGGTCGAAACATGTTAACAAGATACGTCAATAATATTTAACACAAGAAAGTTCTTATCATACATATTCCGAAGTGATAGAGTGTTAAAAGTTGTGTAATCTAGATTTATAAAAAATATCATATAAGCATGGGTCCTATTCTCAATACTTACAGAGTTAAGAAAAAAACGTAATTTACAAATAACTTTAAATTAGTGTAATTCTGAAAATATTGAGAATAGGCACTATGATTATATTACATTTTTTTTGTTCGAAATGTCTTCAGAAATAACCTCCGTAAAGGACGGTAAATCCTTGTGAATCACCCTGTATAATATGAAAATAGTACGCATAAAAGTGTTCTCATTCATGGTATATTGGTACATTAAATAATTTATGTAATCAGAACATTATTTGCTAAAAATATATTTTATTAATTGGTAAAATGTGACCGTTCATTGCAAAAAGGTCATGAGTCATTGATTTTGAAAATGTGTTTTATGCCAAACAAAAAATTTTTAATGAAAAATTTATAATGCAATATTTTCCTCGATAACGCTTTAATCATTGACAGTCATCTTACAGTATGTCGACATCTGATCATCTAATTGGAATAATAAATTATTATGTAAAATAAGACCTAAATATTACAATTAGATTTTTGAAAAGGAGCAAATAATTAAGGTTTAAAGTCTTAAGGTTATCACGATTGGTTTAAACATGCACTAAAACAAGACGTAAGTGCAAGTTTGAACCAATAAATTATTGACATTTGCGATAGATTAATTAGTTTAGGAAATTGTATATTAATTATGTAGAACTACATTTGTATATAGATCTTTTGTTAAATTATTAAGTTTTGTACTTTTGTGAACAATATCAATAAAGCTATATAGCTATATCATTGACAGTCATATGAGAATTAAAAATTAGGTAGTTTATGCTGTAGGTAGTTTTTTCTTTCTCCTGTAAAATTTCAGTTTCTTGACTCATGACCTTTTTGAAATGACCGATTCAATTATTAGTATTACTGCCTTGACAAAAACTATGTAGACATTTGAACTTGCACATATTAACATATTAGTTACTGTTCAATATATATAAATTAATTGGATTAAAGAGTATATTATACTAATTGCTAATAATAACACATTTATTAGCAATTACCTTGCCTTGTGAATATGCTGCACACGAAGACTACAAAAAATTGCCATGACGAAGTACGATGAGAACCAAGTCCTCTGTTTACTGGACTGCAGCTCCATCAATCAAGCATTACATTACTTCAGGAGACATACCTGCAGCACGTATTAAGCACTCAGTTAGGCAGGGATGAGATTCGAAGCGGAAAATCTTGTCACGTCCTCTTGTTGACCAACTTTCCTCTTCAGCTTCTGGAATTCTCCTTTGTTGCCTGTAGAACCGCTAAAGGAAAGCGACAATTGGCTTCGTTACTAAGGGATAAATTAGTGATTGATGAAACGGGGTTTTTCTGATCTACGATGACCTTTTTCCGTAGTATTCGTAAAGAGGGCTTAACCAGAGACTGAAATGAAGAGCCAAAGGCGACCAACCCACAATGTTGTATTGTTCATTATTAAGCTTTATGTTTTCCTTTGGCTCTGAGCCCTTCAAATATGCTTTGAATACAAGTGCCAACTTCGGGCGCTTATGATGTAGGAACTAATAATAATAATAATAATAATAATAATAATAATAATAATAATAATAATAATAATAATAATAATAATCGAATACATATTCTATATAGGATGAATCGTAACTAATTTCATTAATTTTAGATGGTTATTCGTTGAGATATCTTGCTCGTGTTTGCTTCTTTTCGAGATGAAAATTGTTTTATATGAAACATACCATAGCGTGTTTTGGAAAAGTCATTAATTTAATTCTCAATATGCTCAATCAATTTAAAAGATCAGTGTATTATGATAATAAATGATTGAAACATTTTAGTTTTGTCCCTTAAATATGCAGAAATTTGATCCGAACAAATGTAACTTTGTATTCTGAAAATAAATTTTAAAATGTTACATTTGTTGGGATCAAAATATATCTGCGCATTTAAAGGACAAAACAAACAGTTTTTCAATCATTTATTGTAATAATACACTGCTCTCTTAAATTGACTGAGCATATTGGGAATTAAATCAATGGCTTTCCCAAAACACGTTATGAAATGTTTTATATAAAACAATTTTTATCTCGAAAAGGAAGCAAAAACGAGGAAAATTGTATTAAACTTTTTGTTTGAAATATCTAAAAAAATAACCCTTTGAATTTAATGACATTACTTACGGTTCACTCTGTATATAAACAATACTAGGCCTATCATTTGCAACATTTAAAAATGGTCGTGAAACACAGAAAGTATATAATGTGAAAGCATTATTGAGACTCATTTATTTAATTTGTTCAATTGTGGACGCTATCAGTTTCATTCACTTCAACAAATAAACAGATGGAACGGATGGAATTTGTAATATCAACTGAAAGAAAAAAATTATCGAGTGTGTTTCGCAGAGATTAAGGGTGTTTGAGAGTAAGGTTCTTAGGAAAATATTTGGGGCTAAGAGAGATGAAGTTACAGGAGAATGGAGAAAGTTACACAACACAGAACTGCACGCATTGTATTCTTCACCTGACATAATTAGGAACATTAAATCCAGACGTTTGAGATGGGCAGGGCATGTAGCACGTGTGGGCGAATCCAGAAATGCATATAGAGTGTTAGTTGGGAGACCGGAGGGAAAAAGACCTTTGGGGAGGCCGAGACGTAGATGGGAGGATAATATTAAAATGGATTTGAGGGAGGTGGGATATGATGATAGAGACTGGATTAATCTTGCTCAGGATAGGGACCGATGGCGGGCTTATGTGAGGGCGGCATTGAACCTCCGGGTTCCTTAAAAGCCAGTAAGTACGTAAGTACAGATCTATTCATCCGTAATAATTTGGGTTTAATGACAATTTAGTAGGCTATTTATTGCACTCTAAATTTTACCTGTATTCCTTACTGAAGTCTCTTCATTACCTCCGATTTGTATTAATTAAATTACAGCAACGGTCTGAAACGAGCTTCACACCTGTAGTCTCACAACTCATAATTGGAAATGATGTAGACGGCGTGACAGAAGGAGCATCTACAGCTGGAGGAAAATATGAATAATGTTATTCCCCGTAACGAGACAAGATGGCGAGGTAGAGCTCCCCGCTTTCTGAAGAGCGGCACTGTAGAGAATTCGCAGTTAAGAAAAGACAAAAATACAGAAGACCTTATGGGTCTTATGGAACCACTATTGCAGATTCACAATCAATAAACCTGCGTTTTTCAAACTTGTGATAATCGCGGCCCGGCAAAAGGTAGGGAAACATCTTGTACCAACTTGTTTTTAGTAATAAATATGATACATAATACGTTAAAACTAACAACTTTTGATTATCGCATTTAAAAATATTTTTTCAGAAGGAAAAAAATATATGTATCATATCTCGATTTTCGTTTCTACTTTCGGTGTAATTTCATCATTTTTCATATAATGATTGAAATTATACGGAAAGTACCTTTCAAACTCAAGAGAATTAAAAGTGATAATGCTTTTCTCTTTCTCCAGCAAAATCTGTTTAAATGCACAAAGCGGGTTTTGAAGGCGCAGTGAAGTTATGTATCTTGTTAACGATAAAAGTCAAGAAGGTACTAATGCATTTGTTACTAGTTTCGGCGTAATTAAAATTGTTAGTTTAGCAAGTTTTAACTTATTGTCATATTGATAACAAGTGTGTAAATCAAGAATGAACTGTTTAGTGTTTTTTTACCTCCATTATTGAAATTTACAATAGGGTAAATTAGGGTCGGTTGGACAGTCGGGCATGTTGGACACTTTGTACTTTAATGTGTTACCTCGCCACTTGTGGGCACCACATACTGCAAGAAGTCAATGACGGAAGTAGCCCCACCCTAATTTACCCTATTTAAATTAGAAATTTTACAGTCATATCATCAAACAACTTTCTTGTCTCAAAGTTATTGTCACTTGCTTTTATTGAAGGCAATATCTGCTGATGATTATGTGCCAAAATATTTTTCGATTCGTAGTTCCATCGTTGTTACTGTAAGACGTAGTTCAACACCAACGTCCATTCCCTTACTGCGCTTTGTCTTAAAATACAGAGACTGCAGAAAAAGTTGTTTCTCAGGTATATGTGATTGAAAAAGTTACCAATAATTTTAAACCATTAATTCATTAATTAATCATTCATTCATTCTTTTATTTATTCGCTCATTCATTCATTCATTCATTCGTTCAGTCATTCATGCATTCATTCACTCATGCATTCATTCACTCATGCATTCATTCACTCATGCATTCATTCATTCATTTATTCATTCATTCATTCATTCTTTCGTTCGTTCATTCATTCATTCGTTCATTCATGCATTCATTCACTCATGCATTCATTCATTCATACATTCATTCGTTCGTTCATTCATTCATTCGTTCATTCATGCATTCATTCACTCATTCGTTCATTCATGCATTCATTCATTCGTTCATTCATGCATTCATTCACTCATGCATTCATTCATTCGTTCATTCATGCATTCATTCATTCGTTCATTCATGCATTCATTCACTCATGCATTCATTCATTCGTTCATTCATGCATTCATTCATTCGTTCATTCATGCATTCATTCACTCATGCATTCATTCATTCGTTCATTCATGCATTCATTCATTCACTCATGCATTCATTCATTCGTTCATTCGTTCATACATTCATTCATTCGTTCATACATTCATTCATTCATTCATTCGTTCATTCATGCATTCATTCGTTCATTCATACATACATTCATTCGTTCATTCATGCATTCATTCGTTCATTCATACATACATTCATTCATTCATTCGTTCATTCATACATACATTCATTCATTCGTTCATTCATGCATTCATTCATTCGTTCATTCATACATACATTCATTCATTCGTTCATTCATACATACATTCATTCGTTCATTCATGCATTCATTCGTTCATTCATACATACATTCATTCGTTCATTCATGCATTCATTCATTCATTCATTCGTTCATTCATACATGCATTCATTCATTAATTCATTCGTTCATTCATACATACATTCATTTATTCATTAATTCATTCGTTCATTCATACATACATTCATTTATTCATTAATTCATTCGTTCATTCATGCATTCATTCATTCGTTCATTCATACATACATTCATTCATTCATTAATTCATTCGTTCATTCATACATACATACATTCGTTCATTCATTAATTCATTCGTTCATTCATACATACTTTCATTCATTCATTAATTCATTCGTTCATTCATTCATTAATTCATTCGTTCATTCATGCATTCATTCATTCATTAATTCATTCGTTCATTCATGCATTTATTCATTCGTTCATTCATACATACATACATTCATTCATTCGTTTGTTCGTTCGTTCATTCAGTCATTCGTTCACTCATGCATGCATTCATTCATTCATTCTCTCATTCATTCGTTCATTCATTCAGTCATTCGTACATTCATTCATTCATTCATTCATTCGTTTATTGTTGCAGTCATTGATTGATTGATTGATTGATTCATACATTAAATTAAATCACACTCGAGTTTTCATTTTCTCTAGATAAATAAATACCTCTAGTGAGATTACTGTAGATAAAAGTGAGGATTTGTCAAGAGATTATCTGACATTCGATTAATTGTAATTGTGGAAAACATAGGGGAAAATTCTATAAATATAGTCTGCTGAATAGTTATTAGAACTCTATTAGTCAGTTAAACACTTTATTTTGACACATAAATGTTTGTCATTACATTCTGTTAATTAATCATTAGAAACATACTGTTGGAAATACTGAAAGTAGTTAACGAAATAAAGAGAGATTAAAAAAATAATTATTGTAACAAAGAGCGAATAAAAATACTATCCACAAAACTGAAGGACATATAAAGAATACAAATATGAACACTGTTTGGAGAATCAGACAACCAACTTGAAATACAAATATATACACCGCTTTTACTGCTTTGTTTTCTCTAGGGTGGAATAAAATTGTTCAGACTCTGATTCACATATGTAATTTTAAGAGAAATTTTGCAGACGAAGTGAGTTATGATTGAAAATATGAACTTTGTAATAACATAAGGGGATGAAAGTACCAAAAACCCGCACCCCACCAGAAAGGGTACTACCACAATGTAACAATAGGCTATAATTTTGTTGCACTAATTGCATACCCCGCGCACTGCTGGGTCACGTCGCTGTAGCTGCAGCTCCACGTTTCTCATTATTCCTCCTTATCTGCATTTAAATCAAGTCATCTCTGCTCTCCCCGCTGAATTCCTAGCATCAGTATATCAGTCAACATCCAATCCAATACTAGAGTCGGCCGACTCTGCTCGGCTCGGCTTGGTAATTTCTTTGTTTCGCGTCCATTCAGATAATAATCAGAGGTTTTATTTCGCAGGGTGGAGGATGGAATTCCACATCAACGTGATCTGGATAGTGGTGTCCTACATCAACTTGGACAGGTGCCTGGTACTGGTAAGACAACGAAGTTTGTGTTTTACATTGAAAATAAAAGGAAACTAGTCAATGCATATAAAATACAGTCTAAGTAAGTGAAGAAAACAATTTTATGCTCGACCATGCCGAAATGTAGTAATTATACACCTGGTAGCAGTCCTTTAATGCATGTCATTAAAGTACGCTTATTCATTAAAGTTCAGGTTTTCGATTATTCTTGGATATGCAATCGAAAGACAACGAGGGAAACGTCACGGAAGCTGGAAATCCAATACTGTCGCAGAAGTTTATGTTCTGTTACTATAATAATTTGCGTTAATTGTAAATAATATTCAAATAAATTCAATTTGTCATCTCGTTTTTCAATTCTAAATCAATTTCCAGGTTATATAAAAATTAGTTCATGTTATTCTCTAGATTATATCATGATCAATGACATTATTGTTCCTCGGAAAAAATCAATACTTTCGCGTCTGCGCACATCTCACAATTTACGACCTATGCACAAGGTCACTTCCACTCTTCAATCCGATGCTAATAAAATGAATACTTCTGAATAAGTTCAAGTTAGAAATATGGTCGAGCATAAAAAGTCGTATGAAACTTGCCTATAATGGTAATTAAGACGCTCGTATGAAAATTATGAAACTCGCTTGCGCTCGTTTCATAAACAAACGTACTCGCGTCTTAATTACTATCATTATAGGCTCGTTGCATAATGTACTATTATTAATGCTACAGAAGGTCGTACTGAAAGTCATGAGCAGCACATTGCTATAATTTCAATTTCAACAATGTAACAAAAACGGTTATATGATCACAATCTACAGACTTTGCACTTCGAAATGACTTATTGTGACGTCATTAATTTCTATCATGTGACAAATGATATAGCCTAACTCTTCATGACAGAATCAGTAGTAGAGATATCTTATCATCAATAATTGTGGGTTGTTAGTTTTCACCCCACAGCCGTCAAATATACAGCTTTAATTAATAAGTTACATGTAGAATTTATGCAGGGCTACTGGTACTTTGAATTTTCACTGATAAATGTTTATTATTAATTAATTTCTACATTCGTATAGACGATGGCCTTTTATTTTCACTTGTTCAATATTTGGTATATTGTTTGAGTTGCGATGTATTTTAAAATATTGCCATGATCGTTCGTATAGGTGAGTTAGGCTATACACAGTTCTAGTCCGGACTTGATTGAATTCGTCCGCAGCGCTTTTAAGCATGATGTCACCACGTTAACGGGTACTACCACTACTTCCCACCGCTTGACGCTCTCGGCGAATGTCTTGACGGAATCCCGGGGAATCCACTCGCTAGAGATACGAAGTGTCAATTCAGACGTCTGGGGTTTATTTAGGAGCGAATGTGTATTGGATCCATAGGCGGAGATAGGTCAATTCTCGTGAGGTGTACAACTTCCGACACTGTTTTGCTAGTTGGAGGTATTTTAGAGAGAGAGAGGGAAATAACTCGTCCGGCCTTAAATAAGGATGACCACGAGGATCCGGAAATTAATAGCAAACAAATATAATTAATTAAATATGAATATTGTTATAAAAATGAAATGTAATAATTAAGCACCATTGATTATCAATTATAAAATAAAATCTTAGAAGATGACTATAAAATTATGCTTATAAATAAAAGATTTTATTTAAAATTAGCATATTCTTAATTAAGGCCTTCTGAGTGATATAAATGAAACTGTATAATCTGAAGGGAATCTTTAAGAATTTGCGACATAATTTTTTGAATTTCAAAAGATGATATTGATAATTGTTTTAAAAAATTATATGTAGATTTTGGTAAAGAACTCCGAGCACCAAAAAAAAACCTGTCACTGACCAATTGAAGAGAGGGATGTTATACTGGGCACTAAGGTAGGGAATACAAGGCTCATAAATGGCCCTCTTTTCCTGATCAACCTGAAGAGCTTGGTTTAGATCTCTCTCCATGCGTATAGTTGGATCTATGATAATAGTCTTTTGTTGTTGCCTGTTTATTGCTATTATATCCGTTTTCTGTGAGAGTCGTCTTCAGAAATGCAGTGGACCTCTTCATGAACTTCCCAACCCTTATTCCGAAGAAAACAGGCGATAGCTCCACGGACTCTATGATGTCTGTTGTTACGCAATAACCCTCATTTCCGATAAAAGCCCAACACGTAAATTATATCAAAGGTTTTGGTACCGGTACCTATTTATTAAAATACTTTTACAGCAATATTTTACTAGAAAATAGCATATCTTTACAAATCACAATTTTTAGTTACGACGCTATTTTACTTGGAGCGCGATTTGGCCATTTTTATTATTTGTAAATATAAGTTTATATGATTATGTTTGAGACTTCGATCATTATTTTAAGTATGTTTTCTTCCAAAACAACGCCAATCCTAGTCTAAATCTTTATGTTACTGTGCATGTCACTTGAAACTCGCTCAGTCCGTAGACAGGTGGATAAAAAAACTAGCCCAATCCTTTCTTAAAACTGGACTTAACGCATTTTAAGATCACATTATGAAATTTATAATACTCTTAAGGGGTTAGGTACAGCTTACAACAGTAAATTTTTTGGAAATATTCAACATTTTTTTTTCCCTCCATTACTGTATCTTGTACAATAATGAACATTAGTTTGTGTAAAACACTGTCCTTCTGCTATATGAAAAAAAAAATTACAATAAAAAATTATTTATATATATATATATTTTTTTTTTTCAAAATTAAAAATGGCGGCAATTCACTGTGCAGTGATGATGCGTTTCCCTCATAATTCATGAACTTGTTAACTTTTTCATTTTCTCTCTCTCTTTTATTTTATTGCTGAAACTCATGTTTACAATATCATGCTCTTTCAACTACATTCCTCAATAAATAATATTTTTTTTAAATTTTGTATTAAAATAAAATATTGATATTTGAGGATTTTTTAAAATGAATTTATTTTTATCAGACAATCTATCAAAGGTAGAGATGGGATTTTACATTATATTGTAGATATGACATGAATAAATACACACAAAAAATTTCATCACAGAATGTTGGACAGTTTTTTATTTATGAGCGAAACACTTCATCACTGCACAGTGAACTGCCACCATTTTGAATTTTGAAAAAAAAAATATATATATAATTTTTTAATCTTAAACAATATTTTTTTTTAATATAGCAGAAGTACAGTGTTTTACACGTACTAATTTTCATTATTGTGCAAGATACAGTAATGGAGGAAAAAATGTCGATATTTCCAAACGTTTACTTACTTACTTACTTACTTACTTACTTACTGGATTACTTACTGGCTTTTAAGGAACCCGGAGGTTCATTGCCGTCCTCACATAAGCCCGCCATTGGTCCCTATCCTCAGCTAGATTAATCCAGTCTCGACCATCATATCCCACCTTCCTCAAATCCATTTTAATATTATCTTCCCATCTACGTCTCGGCCTCCCTAAAGGTCTTTTTCCCTCCGGCCTCCCAACTAACACTCTATATGCATTTCTGGATTCGCCCATACGTGTTACATGTCCTGCCCATCTCAAACGTCTGGATTTTATGTTCCTAATTATGCCAGGTGAAGTATACAATGCGTGCAGCTCTGCGTTGTGTAACTTACTCCATTCTCCTGTAACTTCATCCCTCTTAGCCCCAAATATTTTCCTGAGAACCTTATTCTCAAACATCCTTAATCTCTGTTCCTCTCTCAAAGTGAGAGTCCAAGTTTCACAACCATACAGAACAACCGGTAATATAACTATTTTATAAATTCTAACTTTCATATTTCCAAAAGTTTACTGATGTAAACTGTACCTAACTCCTTAATAGGTAATTAATCATATTGAAAAACCTACAGAAATGAATTTTGTGTGAGAAATCTTCAATTTTCTATAGAAATGACAGGCATTTTTTAGAGTAAAGTATTTAGGATAACTTCGAAATTTATAGAGTTAATATTGAGTTTGATGATGATGATGATGATGATGATGATGATGATGATGATGATGATGATGATGATGAGTAATTAGCGAAATAAAAATATATAAATGGGCTTTCCTAAAATGACCATTTTAACACAAAATATTCCAACGCACATTGTACAGCGGTCTCCAATAATGGAATCAAGATAGCAGAAATCAAATTTCAGCAGTGCAACATAATTAAAAGTAGCGGAAGATTAGGAACTGATACAAATTATAAACAATTCAAGGATGTGTAAAAAAAAGTCAGCAGCATGTTCAGTGTAATGTGAAGAAATAACAAAACTACTCATTTTCTGGAAAATTAAAGAGTCCACAATACCACAAACGTAGAAGCGGTGTTGCAAGCGATTCACTCACTCACTTCTGATTTCTGAGAACACGGCACTAATTTCGAAGTAAAAAGTATATTTTATGGTACTCAATTTATAATTAATAAGATGTAGACCTACCTTTACCTTTGCCTTTGCATGTCACAAGAAAAGTTCAAGGAAAACTCCAAGTATAAAGTTACTCGTCCTGATGAACTAAGGTTGTTTCTTAAATTAAATTTATTTCCATTACCGCTATTCACGTTGGCTACTACAAGCGTCTGATTTCTTGGTACAGCAATGAATATTAATTATCTAATTAAATGTTTGTCAGCGCGATGTGAAAAGTAAGTGGATAGACGCTTTCACGCGTGTTGCCTGGTACAACGTACAAATGAGGCCCCACTTTCCAGCACGCAGCTTTCTTACACGTCTTCAGATGTCCAGGAATCGCAACGGCAGATTTTTCTGCTAACTGTATTCCTTGTTACAATGCATAACAAGGGCTCTAAGAGACGGTGTTGATCTCACCAGACAGTACAGGTCTCACATTTTAATTGTGCTCTGGCATTTTCCATCGAATAAAGTAGAATAGTAAAAGCTTTTGAAAAAATCGGCGTGAAATACTTCACAATAATGTTGATGTAAAAGAGGGAGGAAAATTCGGTGCGTTGTAAAGAAGAGGTGTCGATTCGACTTTTTCCATTGCTTATTTTCAAAGGATTTCACAACGTTTAGCTCTTTGTAACGACCCCAACGAATAGGCTACCTTCTCAACACTTCTTACCTGTAGAAGAAAATAGAACCAATCTTTGAAACATGAAAGTTTTTTTTTTTTAAATAAGCAATGGAAAGTGTGCATTTAACAAGTTTGTTGTGTTTCGAAATTTTATTTATTTTTTTACTTATTTATTTATTTGTTCATGCCATTTATTTATTTATCTACTTATTTATTTAGCCTTTTTATTATTTATTTATTTATTTACTTAACATATTTATTTATGCACTTATTTACTTAGCCTATTTATTATGTATTTTATTTATTTATTTATTTACTTATGTATCTATTTACTTAGAACCTATTTATTATTTATTTACTTACCTATTTATTTATTTTTTACTTAGTCTATTTATTATTTATGTACTTATTTACTTAGATTATTTATTATTTAAATTAATTATAAATATAATTAGAAATTATGTGTGTGGTACAATAAAACGATCTCTGTGAAGAAAAAGTAGAAAGGATACACAAATGTTATAAAGCCATGGCAGTACCTATGTTGGTGTATGAATCTGAAAACTGGGCATTGAGTAGATCAGATAAAAGGAAAATTGAGAGAGCCGGAATGAGATTTTTAAGGTCAGTTGCAGGCTATACTCAACGAGAAGAAGTTAGTAACCTCACTATTAGAAATGAATTGGGTCTGCTTGATTTAAAGGAAGAAATAAAATATAAAGAGAAGAATTGGTGGAGTCATATATTAAAGTAAACATTCCGTAAAATACAGCGCAAAGTAGCAATTAATACTCAATCTATTTAAACTATTAGTAGTCAGTGGATAGCAAGAAGGACATATTAATTGCTACTTTGCGCTGTATTTTACAGAATTTTTACTTGAATCCCCATTACCCAATTTTGACTTGCACCACTTTGGCTCTGAACGGCTCATATTGTCTTTAATTTAGATTTTATAAAGGAATTGTTAGCTACATTTTAACTGTTAATTTAAAATCGCATTCGTCGAGGTACTTTCTTTTCATACCGGGATATAGCCTAACTTCCCTGTAACTTGCAACAGACGAACACACGATGAGACTCACTTGAGGTGGAATCAGAGTGACACAATTTTTTTACTTGATTATTTTAACGAAGCTATATCAAGTATGAAGCTATTTAGCATCGATGGGATTGCTGATAGCGAGATAGTATTTGGCGAGATGAGGCCGAGGATTCGCCACAGATTACCTGGCATTCCCCTTACGGTTGTGAAAAACCTCGGAAAAAACCAAACCAGGTAATCACCCCAAACGGGAATCGTACCCATGTTCGAGCGCAACTCCGGATCGGCAGACAAGCGCCTTAGCCGACTGAGCTACGCCAGTGGCTGCATGACTCTATATTCACAACTGAGAGAACATAGATAGTATCACAGTAACGACAAACATCTCTTAATAAGGCGTGATTCGAACACCTTACTGGTTCTTGTACACAGTGAAAAGCTATGCTTCTGAGCCAGTAGCGTGCCATTCCAGTATGGGTTATTTATGGCATTAGACCTACGTAACATATTATGGGACAGAAGTATGTTGTGATTCTGTTGTCAGCCGAAGTAGTAACTGAGCAAGATTTATTAAACGATCCTGTCGTATATTAAACGGCAAATCTGACTTTCGTAATGTATTAGTAATTTATCTTGCGCAATAAGCAAAGAATTTATTCACGAATAATCTACTGAATGATTTCTTTACGCGTTCTTGCAATCAGGCACAAGACACGACGTGGAGTCCATCTCTTACTTCCTGACAGTTTGTAAACAAATTTGATGAAGATTGTAATAACGCAAAACGTTTATGGAAAGTTAAACGCACGAGTAAGACACGAACCAGATGTCTAGGAACAGCTCTTCACATCAAAACACGAGTATCGTCAATACCAAAGCAACCAATTGATCAATGTAAAGAGCTACATCGTTACTTCTTGTGTTGTATAGATAGACTGTAATATTACGAGGCTAAATTAAAAACAATAAGGAAATAAAAGCCACGCGAAGAATGGTCAGTCCATGTTTGCTTCTCAGCTAGCAGGAGAGAATGAAAATACAGATCAATGATAAAATGTTTCTCTTATCTGAAATTAGCATTGGCACTTTGTTAGTGTTGCACAATAGAATAAGCTTTCTGCCGCTCATAGTAGCTCTAGATAAAAGTAAGAATGTAATTGTGTTATGATTTACCTCACAACGATGTATCAACTGATTATATATTGGTAGTGATTAATTGGCAGCTTGCAAATGGTTAGAGAGGCGAAGAGATTTTGGCGTCTTTTGAAATACTATTCGGTATTTCCCGAAAAGGATTGAGGATAAGCAAGAAAATATTAATTAAACGCGTTTACCTGTTGAAAACAGTGGTTTACTCGTACAGCTGTTATAAGCTTAATTTCATTTCACTTGTTGTATTCCATACATCTTACATCAAAATTGTAGCTTTGAGATGTGAAACAAATGAAAAATAGTATTGTGCAAAGTAGGTATGCCATTTTAAGCGGATTTATATCACTAATAAGGACTACAATGCGTAATGAATGAATGAATGAAATAGCCTATTAGTGTCCCTTAGAAGGGCTAAGGCCTCCTGCAAGAGGGAAAGCTCTGGCTCCGTTTTGCTCACGTGTCGAGCTAGTCCACGTGGGCGGAGTTGTGTACCACACATCGACAATTATGACTAAATATTGACACTTTGTCACTTAATTATAACTAAGATATTCAACACTTTTGTCATTTAGGATTGTACTCATTGCTGTTAGTCTGTTCTGTATGTTAGTTATCACATTAGAATATTTAGGCTTTGTCATTCAGGTGATTTCAGTTCCTACTCATTGGTCTACGTTTAATTAACATATTAGGATATGTATCACTTTGTCCTTGGGATGCGTTGTCTCTACTCAACTAGCTGTCGTCCTAGCTCCTTCCATCCTCTCCTACATTGTGCTACTCTGCTCCAGTGTGTTCCGATCTGCTGCCTGAAGGAGTCAGCCCATCTGACTCTCGGCATTCCCGGTCTTCTCTTTCCTTGGTAGGGGTCCCAAGTAGTTGTTGTTTGCGCCCATCTATTCCCCTGCAGCCTTACCACATGTCCTCCCCATCTCCATTTTATCCTTGCCGCTTCATGTACTATGTTCTTGGAGGATGTGATTTCTTGCAGCCTCTCGTTGTTAATCCTGTCCTTCAAAAATATGCCGAGTATTTTCCTCTCCATTCCCCTTTGGCATACTGCTAGGGTGTTTTAATAGGCAAAGCTTAATTTGCGAGTAATAATAATTATATCGATGGTAGGTATTAAAAGAACCTCGTATGTCAAAAAATGGACAAAATGAGGTTACACTTTATTTCTATCAAAACCGAGCGAGGTGGCTTATGCTCTAAGCATGGAATTCTCATTCGGGAGATCCGCGGTTCAAATCGCCGGACCGGTGAACTTGACTGTGGTTTTTCTGTAGTTTTCCACAGTTATTTAGGAAAATGACGGGTTGGAAATTTCATTGCCATGGTACATTTCACTTCCCCTTTCCTGTAGAAACAGTATTAGATTTCATATCATGTCAGTCATCTTCATCATTTCATTCCACAGGCATATTCAGGTCATGATGCATGTCTTCGTCCGCTTGCAGGAAGGGCGTCCTCTCCGAAACCGACTCTGGGTTCCGAGTCTTTCGCAATATCTCTGCCAGGATTCATTCCTTAAGAGCACTTCCGAGGGCGCTTCGACACTTTGGAAGGGCTGTCGGAATGGATCTTGTACTGCTTGATTACATTAGCCGTATGAACTTAAGACGGCGGGTTAGATAGGGGGTGAGCGAGTGGAGGTCTCATGCGGCCGGTGAGCTGGTACACCTCATTCTCATTTATCCCATAATTCGGGGTGCATAATAGGCCACTGTTGAACAGACGTGCTGAAGGATTGTTCCTAACCCACCCCTAGCCACGCAATACCACTACTATTAGGCTACTACTACTACTACTACTACTACTACTACTACTACTACTACTGCTACTACTACTACTACTACTACTACTACTACTACTACTACCACTACTACCACTACTACCACTACCACTACTATTTCTATCACAGAAGTCTTCCCGAATCTTTTGCAAACGCATATTAATCCCCTGATGGCCTTATCTCTACCAGGATAAATAAATAAATAAATAAATAAATAAATAAATAAATAAATAAATAAATAAATAAATAAATAAATAAATAAGTAAACACGTAAATAAGTAAACAAGTAAATAATTAAGTAAATACATAACTAAATAAATAAGTAAAATAAATAAATAAATGGATGGATGGATGGCTGAATGGATGGATAAATAAATAATTAAATAAATAAAGAAATCTATATTAATAATAAATCTGTAGCCGAAATTTTTCTGGTAATTTTCGATTTTCCAAAAATAATTGGTCCTAACATATATAATTAACCACCCTGAAACCGAAAATCGCTTTTTTGAAATTTTTGTTTGTATGTTTGTCTATCTGTCTGTCTGTATGTTTGTTGCCTTTTCACGCGATAATGGCTGAACGGATATCGATGAAAATTGGAATATAAATTAAGTTCGTTGTGACTTAGATTTTAGGCTATATGGCATTCAAAATACATTATTTAAAAGGGGAGTTATATGGGGGCCTGAATTAAATAAATCGAAATATCTCGCTTATTATTGATTTTTGTGAAAAATGTTACATAACAAAAGTTTCTTTAAAATGATTTCCGATAAGTTTTGTTCCTTGAAAAATTTTGATAGGACTGATAGTTAATGAGGTAAATGAGTTTTAAAATTAAAATAACTGCCATCTAAGGCCGTGTAATGAATTTAAAAACAAATGACTTCGTCTATAAGGGGCCTTGGACAGCAACAATCGAAAGCTATGAAAGATAGCCTACAGATAATGTTTCTGTCTTTTTATGAAGTAATAACGGATGTTAAATTAACCGATTTGTATAATTAATTGTTATTTCACCATTGGAAAGTGTAGTTTCTCTAGATGGACATAATGCTATAATGTTATTACAGTAACTTCTGAGTGAATCGAGGACAGGTAAGATTAAAATAACTTCTTATACACAGAAAACTTAATAGGCTATTTTGTACATTCATTAAACTATGGTTGCATGTAATAACAAATAAGAAACATAAAGGAATTGTCATTGCATTAAATGAGTGCTCTCTGGACCAAAATGATCCCATTTTAATAATTTAAATACAATTTAAATTAAGTAACGTATTAAACGATTTATCCTTCTATCAAACACGAATGTTCCCTGGATCAAATGTCCTATTTTAATTATGTAATTATTTTATATTTATTTCTAACAGGTGCAGCGGAGCGCACGGGTACGGCTAGTAAATAAATAAGTAAAGGAGTAATTAAATAAGTAAATAAATAAATAAGTAAATAAATAAGCAAATAAGTAAATGAATAAATAAGTAATTAAATAAGTAAACAAGTAAATAAGTCAGTAAATACATAAGTAAATGAATGAATGAATGAATGAATGAATGAATGAATGAATGAATGAATGAATGAATGAATGAATGAATGAATGAATGAATAAAAAGTCAAGGCTTACAAACTTCACAAGAAGAGATTTGAATATCCTCTTATGTCAGACATTTGTTTGTTATCAAGATATTAAAAATGATTTTTTCGCTGTCCTATAAAATTGAATTTTTTGACATACGAAGTTGCTGTTCAACATCATCGATATTATAATTATTTGTTTGTTATTTAATTCAAGAAAATTTAAGCTTATAGATTTATTTAGTTTAATTCGTTTCAATATAATATTGTCTATATGCGCTAAATTTGATTACCCCGGTTTTCTCAACTTTAAATGGTAGTTTATTTGCACTAAACCAATCATTCATTAGCTTTAACACTGCGAAACTTGAAAAACATTTGCTAAATATCAGAGAAACCTTAATTAGGACGATGCTAATTTATATTTATTGAATAGTATCATAATAGGAATTTTAAAATATATTAAACATTCAAAATTTAAACATACAATAATAAATAAATTAGATGAACTCCCTGAAATTGTTGCACCAAGGGACTTAAAACTTCAGCAACGAAATATTGAAACAGGCTTTTATGATGAGATTCTAGTCAGAGATATTCTTGTGCCTCTCATTTTCACAATTGGCATGATTTCTTTGTTTTGACAATCGATGACTTTAATTATTCTCAGTATTCTACTTCATAAGCATAATTTTGTTACTATTAGATTTATTTATTATAGTGAATATTTTGAAAGCTGTAGCCTAATTTTAAATGTACGAGAAAAGCATAACAAATTTGTTTCCAAATATGCCTAAAGGTAGTTATATAAAATAGAAGTAATTTATTACAGTTATATGAACACTTTTTTAATGATTGAATAAAATTAATAAAATCGGCTGAAGACCAGACATGTTTCGGATGAATGCTCCTCCATCTTCAGTGGTAGTACCACGATGCTGGTACAGATGTTCGACCGCGTAACGTAGCTTAAGGAAGACTGAGAGCATTCCTCCGAAACATGTCTGGTCTTTAACCGATTTTATTAATTTTATTCAATCATTAAAAAGTGTTCATATAACTAATAAATTACTTCTATTCTATATAACTATCTCACTCATGAGCACTGTTGTATCTGACCTAACTTATGTAATTTAATCATGCCTAAAGGTGTTGTGTCCTACACTAACCTTATGGCTTGTGTGTATGTGGAAATATTGTAATAGAACCAAAATAAGTTACCAGTTACTCTCCATCTAATCAATTATATCCGCCCTCATTGTCATCTTTCTTTCATGCTTTGTTCGTCAAAGATCTCTGCGCCGTTAATAGACTTTGTCTTGTAGAGCTGTGTATCCCAAATTTAAGAAATAGCTAGTCGATAAATTTTTCCTTGCTCAGGATAGGGACCGATGGCGGGCTTATGTGAAGGCGACAATGAATCTCCGGATTTTGTAAAAGCCATTTGTAAGTAAGATAAAAAATGCTTTGATTTTTACTATTACAATTTTTGCTACGGCAACCTTTAATATTTTCATTTTCTCGGTGCACAACAGCGGATCATTCGCGGCACACCGGTTGAAAATGGCTCTCGTGTAGACGGTCCTGAAACTTTGTATTAGTTTACTGAAGTAATATATGATATATCAATAGGGATATCTTATGCAAAGTTTTACCGTCAGATGGCAGGAGCGTTCCATGCGGCACAACATGTTGTAGGGCTATATTATATCATATGCTACAGTTAATTGCGTTCTCCCGCTTGTTGGTCTTCTGTGCATGTCAAAATTATATTTATGCTCGACCATGCCGAAACGTAGTAATTATACACCTGGTAGCAGACCTTTAATGCATGTCATTAAAGTACACCTACTCATTAAAGGTCAGGTCTTTCAGCCAATGACGACTCAGGTTACAACTGTTCAGCCAATGACAGGTCAGCTTTCTACCTTTATAAAACCGCAAGTATCGATTATTCTCGGATATGCAATAGAAAGAGAATTAGCGAAAAGTCACGGAGGCTGGAAATCCAATACTGTAGCAGAAAGTTATGTTCTGTTACTATAATAATTAGCGTTAATTCTAAATAATATTCAAATAAATTCAATTTGTTATCTCGTTTTTCAATGTCTAATTTAATTTTAATGTTATCTCTGTAGGTTCTTATGGCCTAGCAAGGTCAATGTGAACATCTGTTCCTCGGAAAAAATCAATACTTTCTCGTCTGCGCACATCTCACAACATACGGGACATTGGTCAAGGTCAGATACAAAGAAAATTAATAATATCAAGTTAGAAATATGGTCGAGCATAAAAAGTCGTATGAAACTCGCCTATAATGGTAATTAAGAAGTTCGTATGAAAATTATGAAACTCGCTTTCGCTCGTTTCATAAATATCCATACTCACTTCTTAATTACCTTCATTATAGGCTCGTTGCATAATGTACTATTGTAATTATTTTGTATAATCTAGTATAATTTAATATAATTCAGTATTTTGCTAACCTCATAATTTAATTTAATTTACTTTACCGTAAATAACAGCGTAAACTTTTATAATACTGAGCGATTCGCCTTAAGAGTTGGATGAGGAAATCTGCAGTTTGCAGAATATAGATACGAGTGAATTGAATGTTCATGAACCTAAACGAGAACTTTGAAAAGGAGATGTACGAATAAAATAAATAAATAAATAAATAAGTAGATAGATAGGTAGGTAGGTAGATAGGTAGGTAGATAGATAGATAGATAGATAGATAGATAGATAGATAGATAGATAGATAGATAGATAGATAGATAGATAGATAGATAGATAGATAGATAGATAGATAGATAGATAGATAGATAGATAGATAGATAGATAGATAGATAGATAGATAGATAGATAGATAGATAGATAGATAGATAGATAGATAGATAGATAGATAGATAGATAGATAGATAGATAGATAGATAGATAGATAGATAGATAGATAGATAGATAGATAGATAGATAGATAGATAGATAGATAGATAGATAGATAGATAGATAGATAGATAGATAGATAGATAGATAGATAGATAGATAGATAGATAGATAGATAGATAGATAGATAGATAGATAGATAGATAGATAGATAGATAGATAGATAGATAGATAGATAGATAGATAGATAGATAGATAGATAGATAGATAGATAGATAGATAGATAGATAGATAGATAGATAGATAGATAGATAGATAGATAGATAGATAGATAGATAGATAGATAGATATAGATAGATAGATAGATAGATAGATAGATAGATAGATAGATAGATAGATAGATAGATAGATAGATAGATAGATAGATAGATAGATAGATAGATAGATAGATAGATAGATAGATAGATAGATAGATAGATAGATAGATAGATAGATAGATAGATAGATAGATAGATAGATAGATAGATAGATAGATAGATAGATAGATAGATAGATAGATAGATAGATAGATAGATAGATAGATAGATAGATAGATAGATAGATAGATAGATAGATAGATAGATAGATAGATAGATAGATAGATAGATAGATAGATAGATAGATAGATAGATAGATAGATAGATAGATAGATAGATAGATAGATAGATAGATAGATAGATAGATAGATAGATAGATAGATAGATAGATAGATAGATAGATAGATAGATAGATAGATAGATAGATAGATAGATAGATAGATAGATAGATAGATAGATAGATAGATAGATAGATAGATAGATAGATAGATAGATAGATAGATAGATAGATAGATAGATAGATAGATAGATAGATAGATAGATAGATAGATAGATAGATAGATAGATAGATAGATAGATAGATAGATAGATAGATAGATAGATAGATAGATAGATAGATAGATAGATAGATAGATAGATAGATAGATAGATAGATAGATAGATAGATAGATAGATAGATAGATAGATAGATAGATAGATAGATAGATAGATAGATAGATAGATAGATAGATAGATAGATAGATAGATAGATAGATAGATAGATAGATAGATAGATAGATAGATAGATAGATAGATAGATAGATAGATAGATAGATAGATAGATAGATAGATAGATAGATAGATAGATAGATAGATAGATAGATAGATAGATAGATAGATAGATAGATAGATAGATAGATAGATAGATAGATAGATAGATAGATAGATAGATAGATAGATAGATAGATAGATAGATAGATAGATAGATAGATAGATAGATAGATAGATAGATAGATAGATAGATAGATAGATAGATAGATAGATAGATAGATAGATAGATAGATAGATAGATAGATAGATAGATAGATAGATAGATAGATAGATAGATAGATAGATAGATAGATAGATAGATAGATAGATAGATAGATAGATAGATAGATAGATAGATAGATAGATAGATAGATAGATAGATAGATAGATAGATAGATAGATAGATAGATAGATAGATAGATAGATAGATAGATAGATAGATAGATAGATAGATAGATAGATAGATAGATAGATAGATAGATAGATAGATAGATAGATAGATAGATAGATAGATAGATAGATAGATAGATAGATAGATAGATAGATAGATAGATAGATAGATAGATAGATAGATAGATAGATAGATAGATAGATAGATAGATAGATAGATAGATAGATAGATAGATAGATAGATAGATAGATAGATAGATAGATAGATAGATAGATAGATAGATAGATAGATAGATAGATAGATAGATAGATAGATAGATAGATAGATAGATAGATAGATAGATAGATAGATAGATAGATAGATAGATAGATAGATAGATAGATAGATAGATAGATAGATAGATAGATAGATAGATAGATAGATAGATAGATAGATAGATAGATAGATAGATAGATAGATAGATAGATAGATAGATAGATAGATAGATAGATAGATAGATAGATAGATAGATAGATAGATAGATAGATAGATAGATAGATAGATAGATAGATAGATAGATAGATAGATAGATAGATAGATAGATAGATAGATAGATAGATAGATAGATAGATAGATAGATAGATAGATAGATAGATAGATAGATAGATAGATAGATAGATAGATAGATAGATAGATAGATAGATAGATAGATAGATAGATAGATAGATAGATAGATAGATAGATAGATAGATAGATAGATAGATAGATAGATAGATAGATAGATAGATAGATAGATAGATAGATAGATAGATAGATAGATAGATAGATAGATAGATAGATAGATAGATAGATAGATAGATAGATAGATAGATAGATAGATAGATAGATAGATAGATAGATAGATAGATAGATAGATAGATAGATAGATAGATAGATAGATAGATAGATAGATAGATAGATAGATAGATAGATAGATAGATAGATAGATAGATAGATAGATAGATAGATAGATAGATAGATAGATAGATAGATAGATAGATAGATAGATAGATAGATAGATAGATAGATAGATAGATAGATAGATAGATAGATAGATAGATAGATAGATAGATAGATAGATAGATAGATAGATAGATAGATAGATAGATAGATAGATAGATAGATAGATAGATAGATAGATAGATAGATAGATAGATAGATAGATAGATAGATAGATAGATAGATAGATAGATAGATAGATAGATAGATAGATAGATAGATAGATAGATAGATAGATAGATAGATAGATAGATAGATAGATAGATAGATAGATAGATAGATAGATAGATAGATAGATAGATAGATAGATAGATAGATAGATAGATAGATAGATAGATAGATAGATAGATAGATAGATAGATAGATAGATAGATAGATAGATAGATAGATAGATAGATAGATAGATAGATAGATAGATAGATAGATAGATAGATAGATAGATAGATAGATAGATAGATAGATAGATAGATAGATAGATAGATAGATAGATAGATAGATAGATAGATAGATAGATAGATAGATAGATAGATAGATAGATAGATAGATAGATATAGATAGATAGATAGATAGATAGATAGATAGATAGATAGATAGATAGATAGATAGATAGATAGATAGATAGATAGATAGATAGATAGATAGATAGATAGATAGATAGATAGATAGATAGATAGATAGATAGATAGATAGATAGATAGATAGATAGATAGATAGATAGATAGATAGATAGATAGATAGATAGATAGATAGATAGATAGATAGATAGATAGATAGATAGATAGATAGATAGATAGATAGATAGATAGATAGATAGATAGATAGATAGATAGATAGATAGATAGATAGATAGATAGATAGATAGATAGATAGATAGATAGATAGATAGATAGATAGATAGATAGATAGATAGATAGATAGATAGATAGATAGATAGATAGATAGATAGATAGATAGATAGATAGATAGATAGATAGATAGATAGATAGATAGATAGATAGATAGATAGATAGATAGATAGATAGATAGATAGATAGATAGATAGATAGATAGATAGATAGATAGATAGATAGATAGATAGATAGATAGATAGATAGATAGATAGATAGATAGATAGATAGATAGATAGATAGATAGATAGATAGATAGATAGATAGATAGATAGATAGATAGATAGATAGATAGATAGATAGATAGATAGATAGATAGATAGATAGATAGATAGATAGATAGATAGATAGATAGATAGATAGATAGATAGATAGATAGATAGATAGATAGATAGATAGATAGATAGATAGATAGATAGATAGATAGATAGATAGATAGATAGATAGATAGATAGATAGATAGATAGATAGATAGATAGATAGATAGATAGATAGATAGATAGATAGATAGATAGATAGATAGATAGATAGATAGATAGATAGATAGATAGATAGATAGATAGATAGATAGATAGATAGATAGATAGATAGATAGATAGATAGATAGATAGATAGATAGATAGATAGATAGATAGATAGATAGATAGATAGATAGATAGATAGATAGATAGATAGATAGATAGATAGATAGATAGATAGATAGATAGATAGATAGATAGATAGATAGATAGATAGATAGATAGATAGATAGATAGATAGATAGATAGATAGATAGATAGATAGATAGATAGATAGATAGATAGATAGATAGATAGATAGATAGATAGATAGATAGATAGATAGATAGATAGATAGATAGATAGATAGATAGATAGATAGATAGATAGATAGATAGATAGATAGATAGATAGATAGATAGATAGATAGATAGATAGATAGATAGATAGATAGATAGATAGATAGATAGATAGATAGATAGATAGATAGATAGATAGATAGATAGATAGATAGATAGATAGATAGATAGATAGATAGATAGATAGATAGATAGATAGATAGATAGATAGATAGATAGATAGATAGATAGATAGATAGATAGATAGATAGATAGATAGATAGATAGATAGATAGATAGATAGATAGATAGATAGATAGATAGATAGATAGATAGATAGATAGATAGATAGATAGATAGATAGATAGATAGATAGATAGATAGATAGATAGATAGATAGATAGATAGATAGATAGATAGATAGATAGATAGATAGATAGATAGATAGATAGATAGATAGATAGATAGATAGATAGATAGATAGATAGATAGATAGATAGATAGATAGATAGATAGATAGATAGATAGATAGATAGATAGATAGATAGATAGATAGATAGATAGATAGATAGATAGATAGATAGATAGATAGATAGATAGATAGATAGATAGATAGATAGATAGATAGATAGATAGATAGATAGATAGATAGATAGATAGATAGATAGATAGATAGATAGATAGATAGATAGATAGATAGATAGATAGATAGATAGATAGATAGATAGATAGATAGATAGGAACTTTGTCGAAGGTGAATATTACCTCTTCAGTCATTAGTATTGTAAGTACCATACGCGTTAAAAACAGGATATGCAGCCACCAATGTGTTTTTTTTATAGGGAAGGGACTATCGAGATTGAATTCGGTATTTTTTCTGTAGTTGCAGAAAGATGAAATGCAATGTTTGATAAGCTGATATAACATGATCACAGTAGTATCACGATTATTCGTGCGTTTTGTAGGCTAAGGACATGCAGTTTTGAATACTATGTGGGATGATTTTGAAACTTGAAGTAAAAACACGGTTTTAATATAATTAGTCTACAGCACAGTAAAACATTATTCACGAAATGGATTTCACTATGGATCGTCCTGGATAATAAACATCCCAGATAATCGAGATTTTACTGCAGGCGTAAAATGCTGGCGTAAACTTCGGAGACTCCTAGAAGTATTGAATATAATACAGCTTGCTAACACTGCTCGCTGTCGAGGTTGCACATGATTGTATTAATTTTTCTTTTCCCTCTTCCAAAATTAAACTGTAGCTAGCAATTCCTTACTTGAAGTAGTTATTTTTGTTCAATAGCTAACACTTTCGAGGCGCAATTTAATTAGCTATATTTTTTTAAGGTTTGAAGCATGTATGCACTATCACCTTTACTTTTTAACTTCGCTTTAGAATATGCCATTAGGAAAGTTTAGGATAACAGACAGGGTTTGGAATTGAACGGGTTACATCAGCTTCTGGTCTATGCGGATGACGTGAATATGTTAGGAGAAAATACACAAACGATTAGGGAAAACACGGAAATTTTACTTGAAGCAAGTAAAGCGATCGGTTTGGAAGTAAATCTCGAAAAGACAAAGTATATGATTATGTCTCGTGACCAGAATATTGTACGAAATGGAAATATAAAAATTGGAGATTTATCCTTCGAAGAGGTGGAAAAATTCAAATATCTTGGAGCAACAGTAACAAATATAAATGACACTCGGGAGGAAATTAAACACAGAATAAATATGGGAAAAGCGTGTTATTATTCAGTTGAGAAGCTCTTATCATCCAGTCTGCTGTCCAAAAATCTGAAAGTTAGAATTTATAAAACAGTTATATTACCGGTTGTTCTGTATGGTTGTGAAACTTGGACTCTCACTCTGAGAGAGGAACATAGGTTAAGGGTGTTTGAGAATAAGGTGCTTAGGAAAATATTTGGGGTTAAGCGGGATGAAATTACAGGAGAATGGAGAAAGTTACACAACGCAGAACTGTACGCATTTTATTCTTCACCTGACATAATTAGGAATATTAAATCCAGACGTTTGAGATGAGCAGGGCATGTAGCACGTATGGGCGAATCCAGAAATGCATATAGAGTGTTAGTTGGGAGACCGGAGGGAAAAAGACCTTCAGGGAGGCCGAGACGTAGATGGGAGGATAATATTAAAATGGATTTGAGGGAAGTGGGATATGATGATAGAGATTGGATTAATCTTGCACAGGATAGGGACCGATGGCGGGCTTATGTGAAGGCAGCAATGAACCTTCAGGTTCCTTAGAAGCCATTTGTAAGTAAGTAAGTAAGAAGCATGTATTCAGAGTATTTCGGGACCTGAGTGAAGACAAAAGGCTTTCCCTGGTTTTCACAAATAGGAATACAGCGAAAATTTGGCATTTTGAGTCGTTTTTAAAAGTATTTAATGCACTAATACACTACGTAAATCATCAATGTTTATATACCGAAAAACAAATTCACACGCAAAGTACACGTGCGATATCTGTTGGTGCTAGTACAGGATATCCCTATATGCCATCGAGATCCGAAAACAGATGTATTCGTGTTGGTGGGAAAAGAGATCCAAGCTCTAGCTGGAATTTGAACTCACGACCGTGACTTTCACACAGCGTAAAAGTTGCTTGTCAAGCGTCGCAACTCCACTGCTATTTTATAACGTTTTACCTTAATAACGCAGATACTAGAACCCCATTTGTTAACTATTATGAAAGGTTTCATGCGTTGAGGTTTCTTCCCCGACGACGTGATTTAAAAAGTTTTATTTCTGGAGAAACACGTATCCGGTATTTTTGAGCCTCTTATAGACAAACATTTCTCTTTTATTATTGCCCCTTCAGTAACATTTTTACAGACACCCACATAAAACAGTAAAACTGTCCGATGCTTTCAGCTTTGGATAATTTATCCGGCCATTGAAATACGCTTGTGTCTTTCCACTTGTGACTTCTCAATTAAGTTGGACATGAGATTAAATGAAAACGCGCACTTCCGTCTCTGTTGCAAGGAGCTAAGCTACTGAAGCATAACGCTCGATAAACTGTGGGGTCGGTGACACAAAATGGCAACGGTACTCATTTTGCGTATAGCAGAGAGGATGGGGCACTCACTCGTCCATTAATTTTATACGCATACCTAGACACCCTAAATCTGCCACTTTATAACGTGTTCCAAGTAACACCTGCAGGCAGGGAGTGGTAATGATCTTCCAGGCTTGCAGTCCTTCCCAAAAACTGTTGGACCGTTACGGAGGGCGCGGTATGAAACGAAAAAGTAAAAGTATATGTATGATTTTGTTTGGAAAAACCGACAAAGTAAAAGTTATTGGAGAGTTCAAGAAAGATAACTTGATTTTGGGAGATACGGTGGACTCTTTAGAAGTAAATTTACCTTTAAAAAGAAGAAAAATAAAAAAATCCATGTCGATTTTATTTGGAGAAACCGAACAGAATTAACGGCGAAATCAAAAGAAAAAAAAGAGTTTCGTTTAATTTGCTATTCAATTTTATATTTCGACGAGCCAGTTGAAGAAGGAAACAACTTAAAATTTAAAGATTTGAGAAAACTGTGTTTTTTTTTTTACTTTATGTTCCTGTGAAAAAAGTCATTAACAGAATTTGGGGTAATTTCATTGCTTCTTGGATTTTTCACAGCAACATGAAACTTTAAACTCCAGGTATCTCAAAACTTTAAATTTTGAGTTGTTTCCCTTTTGAACAGGGCCGTCGATATAATCTAACATATTACGCTTCAGTATTTAATGTCGCTTTTAATTTGATTTTCTATTTGAATTGATATCCCATTCCTCATTTAATGTGATTTGATTTTGTATTTGAATTGATATCCCATTCCTCATTTTATGTGATTTGATTTTGTATTTGAATTGATATTCCATTCCTCATTTAATGTGATTTTATTTTGTATTTGAATTGATATCCCATTCCTCATTTAATGTGATTTGATTTTATATTTGAATTGATATTCCATTCTTCATTTAATTTGATTTGATTTTTTATTTGAATTGATATCCCATTCTTGATTTAATGTGATTTGATTTTGTATTTGAGTTGATATCCCATTCTTCATTTAATGTGATTTGATTTTGTATTTGAATTGATATTCCATTCCTCATTTAATGTGATTTGATTTTGTATTTGAATTGATATCCCATTCCTCATTTAATGTGATTTGATTTTGTATTTGATTCAATATTTAATTTTAGTT
The DNA here is from genome assembly GCF_040183065.1 of Periplaneta americana. Classification (NCBI taxonomy): domain Eukaryota; kingdom Metazoa; phylum Arthropoda; class Insecta; order Blattodea; family Blattidae; genus Periplaneta; species Periplaneta americana. The sequence goes on from NC_091133.1 coordinate 124,911,670, forward strand.
GGATTTGAAATAATGTTTAATTATTTTTTTAATATTATTTGTTATTTGAAAATTTATTTTATTTGATAGTTAATTACATATTTTATTCTGTTTCATGTTCAAATTGTTGCATTAGATTCATTGCTTGATTTACTTTCTGGTTAATTGACTTTATACTTGATTGATTTTTAACATATAAACTATGAAACTGACAATAAAAGTACCTACTTCATTTTTTATAAAATACTCCAAAACACAAACATGACTTATTTTTTGATGACCATTTTATCATCATATTTTACTTCAGGAATTAGGCCTGGAGCCTGTTCCGAATTCTTTGATAATTAAGAATTTAATGAGTACAAATAAGTTTGCATTGCTGACTAAGGAAGATGAACTATAAAAATAGGAAATAAAATTTATCATAGGCTATATAATGTACCCAACGATATACTCGTATTTATATGTGTATGAAACTCAAATGTTAAAGATTTTATAATTAAGAAATTCCCTCCTAATCATGAAGTTTCTCAGCGAATTCAACAGTAGCTTGCTGAAATTAAACAATACATAACTACTGCATATTTTCTTTAAAATGGTGTAGCGCTATGGAGTAACGGTTGGCATATCTGACTATGAAACGAAAGAGACCGGGTTAAAATCCTAATTAGGACAAATTACCTGGTCGGATTTTTTTTCCTAGATTTTCCCTTTGAAGCGGAGTTGCCGGATAACTTTCGGCGTTGCACGTAGGGGGCTGGTGTAGTGTATGTGTATAATCCACAGATTAATAGTACATTATGCAACGAGCCTATAATGAAGGTAATTAAAAAGTAAGTATGGATATTTATGAAACGAGCGCAAGCAAGTTTCATAATTTTCATACGAGCTTCATAATTACCATTATAGGCAAGTTTTATACGACTTTTTATGCTCGACCATATTTCTAACTTGATATTATTAATTTTTTTAGCAATGTCCCGTATGTTGTGAGATGTGCGCAGACGCGAAAGTATTGATTTTTTCCGAGGAATAGATGTCCACATTGACCTTGCTAGGCCATAAGAACCTACAGAGATAACACTGAAATTAAATTAGACATTGAAAAACGAGATGACAAATTGAATTTATTTGAATATTATTTGCAATTAACGCTAATTATTATAGTAACAGAACATAACCTTCTGCAACAGTATTGGATTTCCAGCCTCCGTGACTTTTCGCTAATTCTCTTTCTATTGCATATCCGAGAATAATCGATACTTTCGGTTTTATAACGGTAGAAAGCTGACCTGTCATTGGCTGAACAGTTGTAACCTGAGTCGTCATTGGCTGAAAGACCTGACCTTTAATGAGTAGGTGTACTTTAATGACATGCATTAAAGGTCTGCTACCAGGTGTATAATTACTACATTTCGGCATGGTCGAGCATAAAAATATTAAGAATCGTAATCGACGTTACTTAATGACATTGAAAATCCATAGGAATTATACAGGGTCAACCGTAAGTAATGTCATTAATTTCAGGGTGTTATTCTTTGAGATATTTCAAACAAAAAAGTTTAATATAATTTTCCTTGTTTTTGCTACCGTTCCGAGATAAAACCTGCTTTATATGAAACATTTCTTAGCGTGTTTTGGGAAAGCCATTGACTGGATTCCTAATATTCTCAGTCAATTTACGAGAGCAATGCTTTATGGGAATAAATTATTAAAATAATTTTAGTTTTGTCCTTTAACTGAGCAGAAATTTGATCCTAAGAAATGTAACATTTCTAAATTCCTTTTCAGAACGACATTTGTTCGGATCAAATTTCTGCATATTTAAAGGACAAAACTAAAATTCTTTCAATAATTTATTATCATAACACACTGCTCTCTTAACTTGACTGATCATATTGGGCATTAAATCAATGTTTTTCACAAAACGTTATGACATTTTTAATATATAAAAATTTGTATCTGGAAAAGGAAGCAAAAACCAAGGAAAATTGTATTAAACTCTTTTGTTTGAAATATCAAAGAATAATCGTTTGAAATTAACAGTGAGAATATCATCGAAATGATAGCCGTCCAAATCTTGGATTTAAAATATCGGCATCCTAATGAATTCAAATGAACAAAAAAGAAAATGGAAATTAATGTTAAAAAAATACATAATGAAATTTTAAAGAAGAATATTCTGTGACAAGATTTGGTAGCTATCAAAACGATAAAAATTTATTGAAAATAAATAATATACATTGAATATTATAAAGATGAATAGAGATTCTGATTGATGATGTTCAATGAAGATTTTTAAATGGTTGATGCAATTGTCTGAAGAATCCTATCAGGAACCTTTAATTTTCTGAGGATCTCCAATGTAAATTTGGGAATTGTTCCTCGCGCACCAAACATAAGTCCAATGACATTCCAATCTTGAATATTATATTTATGACTGAGATCATCACAGCATGGAAGGTAAATAGCGCGCTTCTCTTCATGTACCTGCTTTGGTTGATCTTCATTAATTTCGAACCTTACAGTGGGGTCAAGAATGAGACCAGTTTTTTATCTCGGTCAATTATTATGATGTCAGCACGCCGTGTAGATCCTTCCGTAGAAAGACACTGAACTTCCTCATATACTTCGTATTTACCTTACTTACCTACTTACTTACTTACTTACTTACTTACAAATGGCTTTTAAGGAACCCGAAGGTTCATTGCCGCCCTCACATAAGCCCGCCATCGGTCCCTATCCTGAGCAAGATTAATCCAGTCTCTATCATCACACCCCACCTCCCTCAAATCCATTTTAATATTATCCTCCCATCTACGTCTCGACCTCCCTAAAGGTCTTTTTCCCTCCGGTCTCCCAACTAACACTCTATATGCATTTCTGGATTCGCCCATACGTGCTACATGCCCTGCCCATCTCAATCGTCTGGATTTTAAGTTCCTAATTATGTCAGGTGAAGAATACAATGCGTGCAGTTCTGTGTTGTGTAACTTTCTCCATTCTCCTGTAACTTCATCCCTCTTAGCCCCAAATATTTTCCTAAGCACCTTATTCTCAAACACCCTTAACCTATGTTCCTCTCTCAGAGTGAGAGTCCAAGTTTCACGACCATACAGAAGAACCGGTAATATAACTGTTTTATAAATTCTAACTTTCAGATTTTTGGACAGCAGACTGGATGATAAGAGCTTCTCAACCGAATAATAACAAGCATTTCCCATATTTATTCTGTGTTTAATTTCCTCCCGAGTGTCATTTATATTTGTTACTGTTGCTCCAAGGTATTTGAATTTTTCCACCTACTTCGTATTCACCACGTTCCCTTAATCTGTTAGCAATTATTGAGCAGACTGTGTTATGTCTGTCAATTCGCAGTAATTCGCCTTGAGGGCAGAAACCTTACAGTTTACTGTGTATAATGTGAACAGAGGAGGAAATATATGAAAAAGTAGTCGTAAATCTAATTATAATTTAAATAAAAAATGTTGTAATGGAAAACCTTTATATTCTCAATTATGGACTTTATTTAAATGATAGCATTTTGTAAATATCCGTAAATGTGAAGGACATCTTGAAATGCCTGTCATTCCCATAAAAGTCGAGTTCAACAAGTATCCAGTATGACTGTCTTCGAGTCCCATCAGACGTTTCTTTGCAACAACATTGCTGTTTTCCTTTTTTCTTCAACCTTTTCCGGTTACGATCAACGTCATCTTCACTGATTAACAACATGTTAAGGCGCAATATTTTAGTGAAACGTAGATAATTGTAAGCCAGAGGTTTCCAACAACTTTTCACGCTCCTCTAGAAACTGGAGAGCCCATCATTAATACACGAGGGGAGTAATTAAAATATATACGAGAGACGTGCCGATAAATTTTATCGCGTGTGCACATCTGCCGACGCTTAAATAAAACTCGTAACTGAGAAGATTGCGAAATCTCACTCCCAAGATGTTATTTAAATTATATTTTGATTTGTGACTAGTTTTTCTTATCTCTGACTATATATTTTGATAATCCATGTTGAATCTTTCGTACACTACTTTTAACACTTGAATATATATAATTGATTAAATGGAGATCTTACTCGTGTTAATTATGTAAGCATGTGAGGCTTACAGCTGTTTCGGTGTTTCTTCACACCATCCTCAGAGCCTACTAGGTCTCGGCGTCATCTTGAACTTCGCTGCCTGTTGTGTGGGTGCGTTCGATTGTTGAAAAGAACACATTAAATCAATAACCAAAGGACACAATACATCTACATATGCCGAACACATAACTAATGCTAACCACACATACAATAACATAAATACAGACATGGAAATCCTACACATACAACCCAAAAACCAAAAACTCAACACACTAGAACAATATGAAATATACAGACACACCAAAACACACCCTGATCAAATTCTCAACACACAGATAAATTTCAGAACACACACACTATTTGACACCACATTTCAACACCTTTCAACAATCGAACGCACCCACACAACAGGCAGCGAAGTTCGAGATGACACAGAGATCTAGTAGGCTCTGAGGATGGTGTGAAGAAACACCGAAACAGCTGTAAGCCGCACATGCATACACAATTAACACGAGTAAGATCGCCATTTAATCAACTCTATATATATATATATATATATATATATATATATATATATATATATATATTACATATTTTGAAGTAAGCCTATATAAAATCATCTAAGGTTAAATCTCATTGACGTCTTTTCTGATTCTTATTAATTTCTTAGTTGGTTATTTAGTGACTCTGTATCAATTACAAGGTTATTTATTGTCGAGGAGATTGGTTGTAGCGAGATGGTATTTGGCGAGATGAGGCCGAGGGAAAGGCAGGATTTGCCGTAGTATTTTGTAAATTAATTAAATAGGATATTACTGGTAATATAGAAATCAATACTAAAACTGATGAAACTTTGTTTTTCCTCACTCAATAAGGGTTTCCGATTCATAGTTATTTAACAAAAAATATTTGTTTCGTGCGAGATCGTGCGTATTTGCTTGGTTTCCGCACAAAACCAATCCGCGGAAAGTCTAAAATTCCACATTCAGTATTCCCAACGTAACACACATAACAATTTCCCTCTTCTTACCGCTTGAGTGATATATTGATTTTACTGCTTCAGACTTTTAACATATTATTTTTAGAGACGTTCAATATAGTAATAATTATAAATTGGAAACTTACCACTGCAATTTAACCTAAATTGCACTGTTAATTATTGTTTTTAAATATTTGCAAAAATAAAGTAAACTCTACAACTCCACTAAAGTTACTGCATTCGTGATGCAAGTAGCATTAAGGAAGCCGTGAAAAAATCAACAAGATTCCAGACTCATTATATAACCTTACCGTTTGTTTTAATTTCGCGTTTATAGACGGGGGGGGGAAGATAGACGTATGTCACGGCCTGCTGGAGTACAGTAAACACAGGAAACATTTTAAAGCAACAATGTTTAAGATAGATATTTTTGCTTTGCAAATTTGCCGTCATTGAACAGAAACCAAGATGGAGATTTCATTGCAACTAATTAGAAATTCCTCTTTCAGGTGTGTAATAAACGATCTTCGCACAAAATAATGTACGATACACGAGCGGTATGTTTTCTTTCAATTTTCGGAAATTAAAAAGCTCAACTACGTTTCGCTTTTTCAAACTTTTCCTCGAACATGAAAACTTCAACATACCGCTGTTTTAACGCACATTACTATTGATCTCCTCAATGAACCCTAGAAGTTTGAACATGGAATTTTTTAACACTCTGTATAGGACATTAATTTTTTATGTTGGTTATTTAACGACGCTGTATCAACTACTAGGTTTTTAGCGTAGATGAAATTGGTGATAGCGACATGGTATTTGGATAGATGAGGTCGAAGATTCGCCAGAGATTACCTGGCATTCACCTTACGGTTGGGGAAAACCTCTAGGCCAGTGATGTCAAAGCAAGCGCATTTTTCTGACCTTGACGTCGTGCTCGGGCATTAAGCGCTAGGTATGCTAGGAGGAATAAGCAGCCTGTTGGATTAAGAAAACAGTGGTGCACAAACTTCAAACGGAACGTGAAATTTTCTGTCGTTATTTTAATATGGCTTCTTTCTGTTTGTTATTTTCTATATTGTCTGTAAAACAAAAGACTAACACCTATTTCTTAGCCTAATATTGCAGTTGTGTTTTAAACGTTAATAACATAATAAAGAGTAAAGAAGGAATATTCACACAAATTCCATAATAACTACAACTATACTGTACTAAGTGAATTAAACATAAAGAAAGTGTTATCCCAAAGAAAGACACTGAATATGACATGATAAGTTGAAATTGATATTGATGGTATCTTTAGCCTTATAAAAGTAATCAAAACAATATTATAGTACAAAGCAAAGTTGTCTAGGTATATGTTTTAACTTAACTAATATTACATAATAAAATTCTTATCGCATTATGCTTTTAGGTGATATTGATGCGCAACTTTCTGTTATCAGTATTTTATATTATCTCGAAATCTGCTGAAGCTATAGAGCTGACGTTTTACCAACACATGGGCACATATCTTTTGTTTGTGATGTAACAGTATTTGCTTTGTTAATTCATTTCCTTACCAACATTTTACATGCGAATATTTTTAAACATTTTAATACACTATCTTCAGTAATACGTATTTACGATATATTACATTTACGAAAACATTGTTTTAGTACCTGTAAGGCTACTAAACAAACATATCTGAAAATTTCACTTTTCTGTAAAAGTTGAGAAAATATTCCTTTTGAATAAAAAGCAAACTTGTGAAAAATGAATATTGAAATTAAAGCTTACATTCTTATAATGCACTTATACTTCTCAGAGAAATCTAAAAATTAATATTGATATAGTTTTAATAAGTTCTCTTCCCTTTATCCATTGAATCAGTGCTGACCATCTCTGTATATAGCTCGACCAAGCGGCATATACTACCTCTTTCGTCTGTCTCTTTCCTTTCTGCTGTAAAGCGCTCAGGCTCTCCAGGGCTCTAAAGCGCGCGCTTGCTCCTATGGGCACCAGTTGACATCACTGCTCTAGGACATTAATGAAGTAGCGTTCAGTATTCGGTATCTAAACACCAGCCAGTTTAGAGTAAGTGAACGTGTAAAATTACAAGTATTTATTTTTGTTAATTTCAAACATATTTTCATTCACCAGATTTTTAAATACTACCTGAGTAACAGTGCTTGACCTGCATTGTTTTGACTTGATATTACTCATTTAACGATGAAGTTGTATTTTTTTTGTAGTTTTGTTGCCATTTAAGCCAGTATTTTCTTTGACTTGTTGAAAAATAGTGGTCTGTTGGGTCAGTGACATGAATTAACAACGGTATGCAAGGAGGACCAAGATTGCTCATCAATTTATCTCCACTTCCTGATACAACCGGTTGTTTTCTATGGTACATAAAGATTGAGAGATATGACTTGCTATATGAATGCGTGCGACGTTTATAGGATGCATTCTTTTCGGTTTAGATGAAGAGCTGTGCCGGGGTATATAGTCGTTAGAGATTTTATAGATTTTGAAGCACAGTGCTTCTGTATTATGACGCGATTTCTGATGATTTACATGTTGTTACGATGTGTAATTATTCATGCCTTGTCAGATTACGTTATTGGCGATTATCTCCACAGTGCTGTTAAAATTTCTATTGGAGATTATCCGTTCAGTCTCTCTTGTTAACTAGACTTCTGAGAAATGTACAACGAACCTATTATGTTAGCGACTAGATGATATTATGATGTTAATTAAAATTGACTTAATGATGTAGGATAAACAACAGCATGTTAAGACAATCTAATCAACACCTTTTTGTTCAAAGTTTGAACCCCGACTTTGAAGGATTTGATCCCAGATTTATGAAATGAAAAACTGATTTTCTAAACATTTGAATAACGAAATGAACTGTTTGAATTCATTACTTGATGTAAGAGATATAATCTGGACTTGATCAACATTATCATCACCATTCTTTATGCTTAAGATACTTTTTCCTGCAAAAATTGAAGTTAATATTGTCAGCGCTGAAGCGATCTTTGTGTATTTCTTTCGCAATTTTGATTATATTCCCAAAATTGATATAATATGTAGTAACGTACAGTGTTAATCGTGGTTGTATTGTTTACGCATTTGTATGAGCCATTCTCTATATTTTATTCATTTGTTTAATGTGTCCCAATTTTTTATGATTTTACTATTTGTTTCAGTGGGGAATTTTATTACCCCTAGTGGTTCTAAGGAAATTCATTCCATGTGTATTCGTTTCCTAACTCTAAGTTTCTGTTTCATGTAAAGTTGGCAGTGTCATAATCTTACAAAATTTTGAAATTAAGAATTTCTTCCGAACATTATTATTATTATGAAGAGATCTTTACAAAAAATACTCACAAATTCATGAATTGTATAAAAATGAAATTAATAAATTTGTGTCCCTACAATCTAGAGGATACACGCATGGGCCCTTGAAATGAAATGAATAATGTATTTTATATTTGACATATTTTAAATTTTAATGGAATGTATATATTTGACCATGTCTATGCATATATTATGCCTTCGACAATAAAAGTTTAAAAAAAAGAAGATATTTTTCATACTACTGAATTTCTCTATTTTTATTTCTGGCAAGTAGGCATATAGAGGAAAGATGCTATGCTTGTTTGCTTCCTTATTTATTTATTTATTTATTTATTTATTTATTTATTTGTTTATTTATTTATTTATCTATTTGCCTGTTTATTCATTTATTTACTGTATATATTTGTTTGTTTTCTTGCTTGCTTCTTTACTTATTTACTTATTTATTTATTTATTTATTTATTTATTTATTTATTTATTTATTTATTTATTTATTTATTTATTTATTTATTTATTTATTTATTTATTTATTTATTTATTTATTTATTCATTTAATTATTTATTTATTTATTTATTTGTGTGTTTGTTTATTTATTTATTTATTTGTGTGTTTGTGTGTTTGTTTGTTTGTTTATTTATTTATATATTTATTTATTTGCCTGTTTATTCATTTATTTACTGTATATATTTGTTTGTTTTCTTGCTTGCTTCTTTACTTATTTACTTATTTATTTATTTATTTATTTATTTATTTATTTATTTATTTATTTATTTATTTATTTATTTATTTATTTATTTATTTATTTATTTTTATTTATTTATTTATTTATTTACTTATTTATTTATCTATTTATCTATTTACTTACTTATTTACTTATTTATTTATTTATTTATTTATTTATTTATTCATTCATTCATTCATTCATTCATTCATTCATTCATTCATTCATTCATTCTGGTAGAGCTAAGCCCAGTAGGCCTTTTCTTCCTCCGAGACAGACTTTAATTGAGTACAATAGGCTTACATAAATTATTACATTAATATAAAGATGTATATGTTGTAAATTTTTAACGTCTGAAAAAATATAGGACAAAGTAAACATTAGAAAAACACAGAATACTAAACTTATTTTGAAAATATAGAACAAAGTCAGCCATTAAAGTCATGAACAATGCTACCAACTTATAAAACATTCAGCTACAAATCATAATTTTTTTTAAATAGTTTCAGAGATATTTCGTTGGTATTTGGGTAAAGGGAGACAAGTCATAAAAATGTGTTTTGAGATAAATGAAAATTAAACTTCGAACTCTTACTGCTAATAATTTTCTACACAACTAAAACAAATCAAATGCTAGAATTATTTTGTTTTTCGCACACCCACTTGTAGAATTTAAAGGGGAGGGGGTGATGGGTGAAATTTCTATATTCTATATTTTTCAAGCTAGGTCCTTGGTTTTTGTACACATAATCATGGTGATAGAGAATGGTGTGGTGAATTTTCATTTATGTAAGTCAATTATTAGTTTCTGAGTTAATAAAAAAATGCTTTGAAAGATTTGCACATTTCAAAATCAAATGTTTCGCTCACTTTTTCAGTAAAATGTCTCAATTTTTTTTTTTACAAGACCAGTAGCGTCATGCATTAGTTTTCATATATCTTTACTACAAAAGTGAGAAAGAAATTTATATCAGCTGAATACCAAAAACAGAAATTTTCCATTGCCACTATAAACATTTCATTGCATTTCATGTGTGGTAATGAACTTCTTAACCCACTTAAATGAATGGGATAAAACACTATTACGTTACGGGGGTAGATTAAATGTATTACCACATCAATTAAAGCATTTAAAATTGGAATTTTTCACTAAAGAATGTATTACTTACGCAGAAAATTCCAAATAATTATTTGAGGCAGAGAAACCGAATTTTGATTTTTTTTTCTTCAAAATTTAACCTCTCATCTTACCTTAATAAAAGCATCAGGTGCCGAATTCGGTTTAATCCTGTTAAAACACCATTTTTATATTAGTTATTGATAAATAATTATAAAAGTAATCGATTTAAAATAACAATGGAGATAAGTTAACGAAGCGAATTTTGAGTTTTTAAAAACTTATAATACGAAATATTTATTTTCAGTCAATGACTGTACTTTCTATATATATGAGGTGCGAGTCCTTACATTACATGATTTTAATATTGTATGAACGTTTTCGTCGGTTTCATACCAACATCATCAGATACAACATTTTATACAGCAATATCATCTCTAATAAGTAGATATGTCTCTACAACCAAAATACAATATATATTAATGAGCATACAACATGATAAACACAACATAATTTAGGACATCAGTATATCTCTTTTCTTGTGTGACTACACTCTGCTGTCAATTAATTAAAAAGCACACCTGTGATTACAATACATGTACATATATAAAATTGCAGGTCTTCACTGATAAAATAATAAAAATAAAAACTATATACATATGTGAAGAGATGCATTACGTTCAAGCATATGCCGCCAATCAACATCAAAATTATTATGTTGTTTTTATCATGTTGTATGCTCATTAATATATATTGTATTTTGGTTATAGAGACATATGTACTTATTAGAGATGATATTGCTGCATAAAATGTTGTATCTGATGATATTGGTATGAAACCGACGAAAACGCTCATACAATATTAAAATCATGTAATGTAAGGACTCGCACCTCACATATATAGAAAGTAAAGTCATCGACTGAAAATAAATATTTCGTATTATACATACTAGGTTCAAAAACTTCCCGGAATTTGCTAGCATCATAGAAACAACGTACCTTAAACACTATTCTACAGCATTTCCTTCAAAATAGTTGCCTTCCGCAACAACACACTTTTGCCAACGCGTGTAGAGTTCCTGGAAGCAGGCCTGGAAGCCATTTTGTGAAACCCGTCTTAGTGCTCTCGTCGCGTTTGCGATAACCTCTTCAGCATTGAATCTCCGTCCTTTCAGATGACTTTTCAGACGGGGAAACAGAAAGTAATCAGGTGGTGAGAGATCAGGAGAGTATGGTGGGTGATCCAAAGCAGTTATGTTGTGCCTGGCAAGAAAATTCTTTACAATAATTGCGCGATGAGCAGGTGCATTGTCATGCATAAGGAACCAGTTGTTTTCTACCCACTTTTCTGGACGTTTCCTTCTCACTGCGTCCCAGAGGCGACGGAGGGTTTCTACGTACAATTCTTTCGTTACAGTACGACCTTCTGGAATGAACTCATGGTGCATGAGACCCTGAGAGTCGAAGAAAACTTCCAACATAACTTTGCTTTAAGTGAGCTTAAATGCGACAGGCTCATGTTAGTAGATTTACTGGCATGAAAAAGAACTCCTGCGGGACAAAATTCCGGCACATCCGGCGATGCTGATATAACCTCTGCAGTTGCGAGCGTCGTTAAATAAAACATAACATTTAAAATAACTTTGCCTTTGGAAGTGTGCCTAGGAAATTTTTGCTTCCGAGGAGATGTTTTCGATTTCCACTCAGATGACTGTCGTTTAGGGACTGGGTCGTACAAGTAGCACCAGTTTCATTTTGTTTAAGAAATCACCATCTTCATCAGCCATACTGATCATGTTCCCAGCAAAACACAGAACTTGATGTTTGTACTTTGCTCTGTGGACATAATTACAAAATGCGACGAACAAACGAAACACTATGATAAACAATTGCCTACAACTCAAAACCAATAATTGCCATTATCAACAAACTTTAAGGAAATGACATCATGAATGTTACCAACAAAACAAATGTATAATATCCCTTGTTATATATTAATACGAAAAATGGTAGTAAAATTCCGGGAACTTTTTGAACCTAGTAGTATATCATAGACTTTTCTGAAAACTAATCAAAATGAATTGCAAAATTTTAAAAACTTGTCTAAAATATGTGTGTCCAATTGCTTGTGTATGAAATGAAGCATTATTTTCACGCTATTAAGTCTGAGTTGCTTTATGTTTCTAGAACATCAATGACAGAAGTGAAGCTAACTGAAGCACTGCCCATCGCCTGATCTCATTAGAACAAGACAAATGTTTAACTGTAGAAAACGCGTAGGCCAAAAACTCGTTAATCTATTAGCAGTTAATTGGGTGCGATATCTATTGACGATCTGAAATTGCGTCCCACGAATTTTGCGTTTTGGCGTTTGAGATCCACGGCAGGAAAATAAGAACTAGCCCGTACGACAGATCAATTGGCGTAGATAGACACGCTCGCTCGACTGTGAATATCAATGACGCTGCTGTGCCTCGCCTTCTGTGCGGTCCGGACAGCCCCTTGCTCTTCCGGGTCCTCCTCACTTACGAACAATTGACAACCGACTCTCGGTTCTTCGCAGGGACACCTGTACGGCAACTTCGGCTGCTGAGACCGGTTCGTCCAAGTCCCGGAGTCGGGCTCTGTTCGAGTGGATGTCTACGAGTGAGATTCCTCTCACAGCTGGGAAGAAAGAGGAATGGGATGTTGACCACGTTACCGAAGAGTCTTGGTCTTTATGTTGTGGAACATACACTTCATTTTTATTGTCCAAGTCAGCGATTGTCAAACTTTTTCGATGACGTACCACTATTTTTTAATTAGTGAAATTGGTAAACAGAAATATTAAAACGCACATTAATTAAATCATTTTATATTCAAATACACATTATTGAAAATCACTTTATATTCAAACACACATTATTGAAATCATTTTATGTTCAAACACTCATCATTGAAATCATTTTATATTCAAACACACATTATTGGAAATTATTTTATATTAAAACACACATTATTGAAAACCATTTTATATTAAAACACACATTATTGAAATCATTTTATATTAAGACACACATTATTGAAAACCATTTTATATTAAAACACATTATTCAAAATCATTTTATGTTAAAACACACGTTATTGAAATAATTTTATATTAAAACACACATTATTGAAAATCATTTTATATTCAAACACACATTATTAAAATCATTTTATATTAAAATACATTATTGAAATCATTTTATGTTCAAACACACATCATTGAAATCATTTTATATTCAAACACACATTATTGAAAATCATTTTATATTAAAACACACATTATTGAAATCATTTTATATTAAAATACATTATTGAAATCATTTTATATTAAGACACACATTATTGAAAACCATTTTATATTAAAACACATTATTCAAAATCATTTTATGTTAAAACACACATTATTGAAATAATTTTATATTAAAACACACATTATTGAAAATCATTTTATATTCAAACACACATTATTAAAATCATTTTATATTAAAATACATTATTGAAATCATTTTATATTAAAATACATTATTGAAATCATTTTATATTAAGACACACATTATTGAAAACCATTTTATATTAAAACACATTATTGAAAACCATTTTATATTAAAACACATTATTCAAAATCATTTTATGTTAAAACACACATTATTGAAAATCATTTTATATTCAAACACACATTATTAAAATCATTTTAGATTAAAATACATTATTGAAAACCATTTTATATTAAAACACATTATTCAAAATCATTTTATGTTAAAACACACATTATTGAAATAATTTTATATTAAAACACACATTATTGAAAACCATTTTATATTAAAACACATTATTGAAAATCATTTTATATTAAAACACACATTATTGAAAATCATTTTATATTAAAACACATTATTGAAATCATTTTATATTAAAACACACATTATTAAAATCATTTTATATTAAACACACATTATTCAAAATCATTTCATATTAAAACACACATTATTAAAATCATTTTATATTAAACACACATTATTGAAAATCATTTTATATTCACACACACATTATTGAAAATCATTTTATATTAAAACACACATAATTGATATCATTTCATATTCAAACACACATTATTGAAAATCATTTTATATTCAAACACACATAATTGATACCATTTTATATTAAAACACACATGATTGAAAATCATTTTATATTAAAACACACATTATTGAAATCATTTTATATTAAAACACACATTATTGAAATTATTTTATATTAAAACACACACTATTGAAAATAATTTTATATTAAAACACACATTATTGAAATCATTTTATATTAAAACACACATAATTGAAAATCATTTTATATTAAAACACACATAATTGAAAATCATTTTATATTACAACACACATTACTGAAGTCATTTTATATTCAAACACACATTTCTCCTGAGGCTGCACATTCTTTCAATTGTGAATCTAATTCCGAATCCTAAAAGTCGCATAATCAGAGTTAAACGCTTTCTCACGGGACTTAAATCGCACATGGGTCTAGACTACAAGGATGACATCTTCTAGAGACGGGCACAAAATTATGGATCTGTTGAAAGAGTTAACATATTTTGTCGTAGTATTTTTCTACAAAAGATGAATGACTGGACCTACTTCCTATTTACGCATGGAACATAATTCCTGATGAGTGGCATCTCTTAATATACCGTACATTTCTCTAAGTCTAAAACAGATACGTTTATTCCTTGGTGCCAGTGGCCTATGCTGTGAATATTAAAGAAACACACTAGATCATGGATATTATTGTCTTTACCGGCTCCCTTTCTTTTCCCATTCCCTTATGGTTGTAAGAACAGTTCTCTCTTTTAATGAATATTAAGGCTTATTTTTATGAGAGCTTATTTTATTTTTACGACCATTAAAGGAAATAGAGAGAGGGATATTTTTCTTAAACACCCGGTCGCATCTAACCGGAGCCCATGGATTTCTGGCAAGATACCAACTTCTATTCTAATAATACCAAATGCCTAGCAAGTTATTTGTCAATTTGAAGTTAGTGCCATTTGAAAAGGATGGTAGGTAATCAGAAACTTTAATATATGGACTTATATTGGTTACTACTTAATAAATGTTCTGTTTTTATGGTCTTGCCAAAAGTAGTATTTCGTAAATTTCCAAACACGATTTCAAAATAGAAAGAGTAGAATTGAATCGGGTAAATATTCATTTCTTATTGTTTGAAGAAGGCACTAGTTTGGACGTAGTGTAGGTATCGACTATCCTAACTCCAATTACTACCAAAAACGTATCATCAAAATTTGTCTGCATAAACTACTTGATTATCCGACACAATTTATTTATTCTGAATTTCAAGTACTAAAAATTGATCATAAAATATATAAACATACATTATTAATCTATTTTCACAAAAATCTAATGAATTTTATAACTGACAAACATATACATAACACCAGAAATAATGTCCCAACTCTTTTAGCAGAACCTAAATGCCACACTACAGTAGGAATTATGGACCAAGATTATACAATTCAGTATTGAAAAATTATCCAGACCTAGGCAATTTACACATTCTTAAGTTTTAAAATAAAGTAAAAATATTTGTATGATTATTGTTTCATTTTTATTATTATGTAGAGCAGCTGGCTACGGACTGGAAGGTCCGGGGTTCGATCCCAGGTGGCGACAGGATTTTTTCTCGTTGCCAAACTTTCAGAACGGCCCCGAGGTTCACTCAGCCTCCTATAAAATTGAGTACCGGGTCTTTCCCGGGGGTAAAAGGCGGCCAGAGCGTGGTGCCGACCACACCACCTCATTCTAGTGCCGAGGTCATGGAAAGCATGGGGCTCTACCTCCGTGCCCCCCAAGTGCCTTCATGACATGTTACGGGGATACCTTTACCTTTTTACTTACATACTTACAAATGGCTTTTAAGGAACCCGCAGGTTCATTGCCGCCCTCACATAAGCCTACCATCGGTCCCTATCCTGTGAAGTGCCAGAGAATCAGTCCCATTCCGAGGCTTATTGTAAGTTTTCGTAACAAGCTGTTTTTTACGGTGATGGGTTGTTAGCCCTTCGCCCAACCCCCAATCTGGAGGACCACCCCTTATCGGCTGTCCACGACTGTTTATTCAATATATTCGCAGCTACCCTGCGTATCTGGAAGCCGTCTACTCTATCCGCAACCTGAGGACGCGCCATGCCGTGGCGATAGGGACCCACAATACATGGAAAATGTTATATTATGGCGTTAAAATATGTTTTTAAAAGTAGTATACCTCATTTGACGTTTTTGAAGTACTTGTTTAAATTTTGAAGTTTTTCGTTTCAAAAATTACAGAAAAACCTACAGCCGCAGAGATGATCTGAATACAGGCTCGGATTCAACAACTTTCAATATCTAAAATTAGTTATACTTACTTACTTACTGGCTTTTAAGGAACCCGGAGGTTCATTGCCGCCCTCACATAAGCCCGCCATTGGGCCCTATCCTGAGCAAGATTAATCCAGTCTCTATCATCATATCCAACCTCCCTCAAATCCATTTTAATATTATCTTCCCATCTACGTCTCGGCCTCTCCAAAGGTCTTTTCCCCTCTGGCCTCCCAACTAACACTCTATATGCATTTCTGGATTCGCCCATACGTGCTACATGCCCTGCCCATCTCAAACGTCTGGATTTAATGTTCCTAATTATGTCAGGTGAAGGATATAATGCGTTCAGCTCTGCGTTGTGTAACTTTCTCCATTCTCCTGTAACTTCATCCCTTTTAGCCCCAAATATTTTCCTAAGAACCTTATTCTCAAAAACCCTCAATCTCTGTTCCTCTCTCAAAGTGAGAGTCCAAGTTTCACAGCCATACAGAACAACCGGTAATATAACTGTTTTATAAATTCTAACTTTCAGATTTTTTGACAGCAGACTAGATGACAAAAGCTTCTCAACCGAATAATAACAGGCATTTCCCATATTTATTCTGCGTTTAATTTCCTCCCGAGTGTCATTTATATTTGTTACTGTTGCTCCAAGATATTTGAATTTTTCCACCTCTTCGAAGGATAAATCTCCAACTTTTATAGTTCCATTTCGTACAATATTCTGATCACGAGACATAATCATATACTTAGTCTTTTCGGGATTTACTTCCAAACCTGTCTCTTTACTTGCTTCAAGTAGAATTTCCGCATTTTCCCTAATCGTTTGAGGATTTTCTCCTAACATATTCACGTTATACATATTAGTTACACAAGTCAGATTAATTTTATTTGTAATCATGAAATTTGCCAATTTTGACGTTTTTTATTTTTATTTTTTCAAAATTACAGAAAACCAGACGTGATACAAAAAATATGAATACAGATTCGGATTCAGGGCACTTTGGTTAACTAGAATCAGTAATTTTTTTCTGGTATCAGAAAACATTTTTTGAAATTAGTGTTATACGAAAGGATGAAAACTTGGATGACACAACGCTGTGAAGTGAAGTCGGTACAAGCACACAACTACTATTCAGTTTGCCGCAGAGTTTTTGTAGAGAACCAATTAAGAAGAGGATGCCTGTGCCAGATAAAACAATATTATATTTACTGAAACCCAGTTCCGATACCCAAAGCAGCTGCCTGGCTGTGCTTAGGCTAGGAGTGGTCAGCAGTAATAAATCGGAGTCAAACAGCAATTAAAGCAAGGAGTTCTGCTTATAAATCTCTGTCATTTATTACTGTAAAAAGTAGGCTTCTGGAGTCCGGACCGGGAAAAGCACAACTTCCACGGTGGCCCTCGGCTTTTTTATGCTTACCGTGTCGGAAATGAAGAAAATAAACATATTCTAGAAGATTAACGTCTGCATTTCAAATGTGAAAGATTTTTAGGTATATATAAACCTTCCAAGGTTATAGTTTACTGCTGCATTCATTCCGTGAATTACTACACTGTTTGACGATTCATCACTACGGGGACTGGATTCGATTCCCCACAGAACTTATAAATTTGTGATATTCTCTGTGAACAGGTTTGCCAACTGTTCTTTTCACTGTTCAAAAGATTAGGAAATCGACGAAATTTCACTTAGTTCATGTACTTTTTCGTACCACAATTCATAGTTGCACATCATCTCACTACGTCGATCCTTTTTCAGCAGATGTACGAATAATGCGGTTAGCTCTTCAATTTGAACCCACTGGTTTACTATGTGATGTCAAATGAAAGCTAGATGTAAGGACTTGACAAATGTTGAACTTTTCAAATCTTTACCAAAAAATAAATATCCGAAGCTTCGTTCTTTCGCTTGCTCTGTTGAAGCCATGTTCGCTACAACTTACGTTTGTGAAAAATTATTTTCAACAATTAAAATAGTAAAAGCCAAATTTTGATCACGACTGACAGACAAATACCTTCGTGATCAACTACGACTGGCAGTAAGTGACATAATTCCTGATTTTGAAACTTTGTCGCAGATACATCCTGAAGACAGTTAATTTTAGGTTGTGATATTGTTCATTTATTGTTCATTTCTTTCTTCGTTACACGTACTAAACATTAGTTTGTAGCCTTGTACTGTATAAAATAATATTTAAGTGTTTGACGTAAGGAAAATGAAAATCCGTTAATAAGTCAGACAGTTGCTTCACTTCCCCTTCGGGTGTCCGTCTCCCCCCATAAGTGCTATGCACTTTGTCGGTTACACAGTGGCTCGGCGCACGATTACATTTTCGCCACTGCTGGTCTATGATGACCACGGAAGTAAGAACACATACAATATACAATGAACCCAATGAAGGTCGTGAAGAATGATTCAGCCAATATTGGCTTGGCTTTACGAAAGTTGGAACCGGGACAGGTCCATATACTGGGTCACTCTCTGGCCCATTATGCGTGCGCCTTATTTAAGCGATGATGATCCAAGTTCGACAGGTGCTCTGGATGTCATTCGTGAATCCGATGCTGACAGGTGGACCATCGATAGACCCAGATCTCGTTTCGCAAACGAATAGCCTAATAACCCTAAGGGCCCGGAACCCCAAGCTCTTTCTGTCTTTATCGGATGTCAGGTAAGCCATCCTGCCTCAGTTTACAATGTGAAAGAGATTTAATGATGGAAAGTTTAATGTCTAAAGGGTTCCATACACGCTAAGACTTACCTGGACCTAAATCTGTGCAAATTTAAATCCACAGGCAAGTCTTCTCTTGGCCTTGAGATAAGTCTCCAGAATTATAGGACTGCTTGGAATTTTTCTACTTTAGCGCTCTCCAAATTAAACGGCAGAAAAATGAAGCATAGAAACAAACGATACTGCAAGAATCTAGTCGAGATATCATTGTTACGTTTTGAAACTCTCTGTATGAAAATGGAGGCAAGCTATGAAAGTTCAGATTTAAGGAACTGTTATTATGAATTTTTGTTAGAATTTATAGAAATGTGTAAATATTTTCCACGGAAAATCAAATAAGTTTTAATAACACTTGTAACAGCGAAACTACAGATATAATATTTAAAAATTCCGCTAGGGATTCATTTAGAAATGAACGCAGAACTATAGAGGAATAGTATTTCTCCAGCGATCGCATTTATCCATGGGAAATAACTTCAACGACCTCTTATGTTTTCTTGGTGAACTAAGAAGTGTAGGAGGTAAGTCTGAGCACGTACGGGCATACTCCCGGAGATGTCTGTACAGACTGTATGCCCTTAACACATCTGTAGGATTAATAAACAATTATAATTACCCATTTAATATAAAATCTGAAAGTCCTACATTTTTAGTCATTTTAATTTTGTAATGGGTTAGTTAGCACTCTGACTTTTGAATTAATTATTTTAAATTTTTTAATACAGGAAACTTTTTTTTTACTTGGTTATTTAACGACGCTGTGTAAACTACTCCCTTATTATTTATCGTCGATGGAATTTATGATAGCGAGAGGGTATTTGGCGAAATGAAGCAGAGAATTTGCCACAGATTATCTGACATTCGCTTTACAGTTGGGTAAAGCCTTGAAAAAATCCAAATCAAGTATTCAGCCCAAGCTTGAATCGAACCCACGTCAGAACGCAACTCCGGATCAGCAGAGAAGCCCGCCTGAGCTTTGCCGGTGGCTACAGAAAGTTTTGCCATTTTTAAGTTGATTATTTAACAACGCTGTATCAACTACTAGGTTATTTAGCGTCGATGGGATTGGTGATAGCGAGATGATATTTGACGAGATGAGGCCGAGGATTCGCCATAGATTACCTGACATTTGAGGAAAACCTCGGAAAAAACACAATTAGGTAATGAGCCCAAGCGGGATTCTAACCCACGCTCGAGCGCAACTCCGGACTAGCAGGCAAGCGCGCTACCGCATGAGCTACGGCAGTGGCTTCAGGAAGTATGGTGCTGCTGCATAAAAATTATTTGGAGATTTTCGCGGCAATATACTTACATTTTCTCAAAATAGAAGAAGAATAAAAGAAGGTAAATGAAGATGACGAAGAAGGTAAAGAAGAAATGAAGGTAACCTAACATAGGAAACGTCGATGATGAAGATGAAGAAGGGAATAAGATGCTGTCGAGAAAGATAGAGATTATATAGAAAAAGAGAAAATGGAAACATTGTTGATGAAAGAGGAGAAGATGATATGATAATGGTACAGCATGAAGGGAATTTGGAATGAGGCTGTAATAGTGACTTATGTAAGAAAGAACATTTTACTGAAACAAAAAAGGCAAATCAAGTGACTGGATGTCTTAATGATACAATTTTGAAAAATAAACATTTCTAAATAGAAACCAATTTTGAAAAATAAACATTTCTAAATAGAAACCAACGTCAGAATCTACAAAACAGCAGTAAGACTCTTTATGACATATCAGGCAGAAATAAGACCAGATACAACAAAAACAAAATGGAAACAGCAGAAATGAAATTACTTCGCAAAATTGTAGGAGAAATTTTATGGGACAGAGAAAGAAGTGATGGTGTAAGAGAAACGTGTGAAGTTGAAAATATTAATGAGGAAAAAACAAGAATGGAATAATCATATAAACAAGATGGATAGTAACAGAATTGTTAAAATTTCGGGATCTAATCTTCCTAAAGGTAAAAAAAGACACGGACGACCCACAAAACGATGGTATGACGACTTCGGATGAGGCAACGAGAGCTGAAGAAAGAACAGGCTAAAAACCTATAGGCTAACGGAACAATGAAGATGAAGAAAAAGAGAAACATTTATTAGGTTAAACTATTTCAAGAATCGAAATCTGAACGTCCGAATAAATACGTGGTATCTCGAGATTGCAGCTTTAAATAAAGGTAGCTCGTAAGAAGAGTATCCTACGTGCTTAATCGTCGTGGCTGGTAAATACACTTAATGACTATTGACTTATGCAAATAGAACTAGTCTGCAAGTTGCATATTCACACGTAAGTCGGGAATGGTCTGGTCTTGTCGCACTGCGGACTGACCCGCTGTTGAGCTGCAACTTCTTGATACGCTGATTCACAGCCGTCTGACTCCTCTTCGCTTGTTCGCTATAGTGTGCAGACACTGCACACGGTAATTGCATGCTTTCCAGATCCTACACACAGAGCTACTCGAATCTGAATGCTTTTATAATAGCCATTTCTTGTAGTTCCAGATTTTTGGATTTTTTTGCAACGTGCCTTAGATGTAATAGGTACCAATATTTCGGAGCTATGTGTGAATTCCAGCATCAGAAAAAGCACATGAGAAGGAGCACATAGTATGTTGTCCTTTAATAAAAACCAATCTCCAGCATTAATAACTAGGGAACACCTTTCTAGTTCCGTACCTATTTTGTTTGCTACGTCCTAGACTATGTTATTCAGATATCTCTACGTTTCACGTACACAGGATCCCACTATTAAAATTCTATAGGACCTAAAATGCCTAAATGGGCCATAAACTCCTATAAATGCCTAAAAGCTATGTGCCTGTAAAGCTCCTTTTTATTATTTTGCGTATATTTAAAATAAAAATGCAAAAATGCTCCAAAAAACTACAAAAATGCTATTTATATTGTAAAAAAATAATCTTACATACAAATACTTGTCTGGCAAGTCCGTTCCATATTGAGAAGAAGATTTTTACCTATTTTTTTTTTTTGGTACCGAAGTCCGTTTGGAAAAGTACATCCTAGCATAACAGGGGTGGTAGGTTGTTCAGGTTAGGCGGACGCTTACAAATTAAGTTTTCGAGTCAATGCACGTCGTTATGCGAAATTAAACTGCCAGTCAGCAATCAGCCTCTTTCACTGATAGAATTGGAGTCTTCGGTTCAGTAGCACCCACTGTCAGCACCGGTTATTTGTACATAAATTCCACCTAAAGTGGAATATTGACGAAAATTGAAATTATTAATTGTTAAGGTTATATATATATATTTTGTTCTATATTATAGAAATCAGCTCAAAGAATTTGAGTGACCACAAGGGTCCTGAATACAATAAACATGTACAATATAATGTGATGTGATACATTAAAGAAGAAAAAAAAGAAAGTTAATTGTTGAAGGTAAATATAAGTGGTTTAATTGAAATAGAGATGATGATGTAATATTTGAAGAGAATCCTTGATAATATTTATAAGAATAGACATTACATAATCAAAAGGGATGTGAAGTTCCTTAAGATAATTCCATGTGAATTTTGTAATAGAACCTCTACTGACAAACAGCGAACCAATGACAGACCATTGTTTAAGAGGGACATTTGATTTTTGAGAAAGATAAGGCAGACAAGGTTCTTATAGGCTATAGACTTCTTCTCAATATCAACTTCGGTGGCCTGATTTAGGTTTCTTTCGAAACGGATAGTAGGGTCAAGAACAAGAGCCCGTTTTAAGCGTCCGTTATTAGCAATAATGTCTGCCCGTCTAAAAGAACCATCTGATGATACACAATGTACTTCCTCATGAATCTCCCAATTTAAAGTTTTTAACGATGTCGCCAACTTCTAAAAGTTCTCAATTTGATTTTGTAAAGTCCTACATCTATCTTTTTTTTTTGCACCTAGAAATCAGTTTCCTATTAATAACAGATCTAGTAGATACTTGTCTCCTTTTCATTGCTTTCCCTGATGGCGGAATCCGGAAAGTTGAACACAAGCCCAGACCCCAAAAATCTTCGCGTCTAAGCCTTAAATCATACCAGATATTTTTATACTTATTTATGTCTATAACATGACAAAACCCAATTACAATAATACAAAATTTTATTCACTTATGTTACGAAAATGAAAAAAAAAAAAAAAAATGCAAAAGGATATGAAAAAGATATAAATACAGATTTAATAAAGACATAATATCTTAAAGGTAAAAATGAAAATTGAACAATAACAAATAGACAGCAATATTATGCTAAATCGTCCACACCTGTGGAGTAACGGTCAGCGCGTCTGGCCGCGAAACCAGGTGGCCCGGGTTCGAATCCCGGTCGGGGCAAGTTACCTGGTTGAGGTTTTTTCCGGGGTTTTCCCTCAACCCAATACGAGCAAATGCTGGGTAACTTTCGGTGCTGGATCCCGGACTCATTTCACCGGCATTATCACCTTCATTTCATTCAGACGCTAAATGACCTAGATGTTGATACAGCGTCGTAAAATAACCCATAAAATTAAAATTATTCTAAATCATCTATCTTCAATGTTTTAATAACATACACATTATATTTAATATATGAGATGTTGATATCTAGACTAATGTTTACTTCCTTACAAATTGATTTTAAAGAACTCGGAGGTTCATTGCCGCCCTCACATAAGCCCGTCATCGGCCTCTACCCTGAGCAAGATTAATCCAGTTTCTAGCATCATATCCCACCTCCCTCAAATCCAATATTATTCTCCTACCTACGTCTCGACCTCCCAAAGGTTTTTTCCTTCAGGTCTTCCAATTAACACTCTGTATGCATTACTGGATTCGCGTATACGTGCTACATACCCTGCCTATCTCAAGCGTCTGGATTTAATGTTCCTAATTATTTTAGGTGAAGAATATAATGCATGTAGTTCTACGTTGTGTAACTTCAATCCTCTTATCCCAAATATTTTCCTAAGCACCTTTTTCTCGCTCTCTCAAAGTGAGAGTCCAAGTTTTACAACCATACAGAACAACCGGTAATATAACTGTTTCATAAATTTCAACTTTCAGTTTTTTTTAATCAGACTCGATGACAAAAGATTCTCAACTGAATAATAGCATACATTTTCCATATTAGACTAAATTTAGCTCACGAAATATTCTCCTTACAGTAATATGAACAGCACAGGAGAAAATGTATTAAGTCCAAAATGATCGATTTTCTGTTTTAGATATCATCTAACAGCTCAGGTAGTTTAGATTTGTGTAGTTTAACCCTACAGAATAACAACTTCATTAGTCCAAAGAAATTTGAAGAAAGATAATCCAGAGACAATAGAATATAATTGGTCTTGAAACTTTGAACTTGGTATCCTGTAAAAACAGTAAAATATGCCATTAGATTTTTACCCTGTATACTCTTCATATTTCATCTTGTATGATAAAATAACAAGGTCGGTACAGATTTTTTGTCCAGCTCATAAGCGACACCAATAAGGCTTCACTCAGAGGCAACTAAGCCAGAAGATAGTGGGGTAGGGTGGCCAGATCCTTTCTCCCTCCATTGCTTACATCGCTGACTTGTAATAGATTACACTAATCATACTTCAAATATACGGTATACAAAGAATTGTTCTTCCTCTGACATATACCGTCAAGTAGTGAGATATACTGTCTGACGATAGATGTATGAGCCAGAACCTCAATCGGAGAGCTACAGATAAGAGTGTTAAAACTTAAAATATAGCATAACTGACTTTTTTTAACTTATTGTCAATAAAAACAACTCTTTTCTTAATATTGGCCGAAGAAACTGAAATATTTATTTTTATGTAAAAAAATAAACATTGTCTCAAAATGTTATTTTAACCATAAGGTAGCTGCCCTTAAGAAAAGGATTACCCAAAGAACACAACATACTATAATTACATAAACAATTCCAATACACAACATACTAGTGATGTAAAAGTTTCCAATGCAGGTAAGCCAAACAAAATATACACTATCTACCAAAAAGTAATTGGGCACCCAGGATTTTACGTGCTAGATGCCATGTTCGGTGGCTACTATGCAGTGGTATGCAGACAATAATGTTCACCGGTTGGACTGCCCTGCACAGAGTCCTGGTCTCAATCCCATTGAGCACCTTTGAGACGAATTGGACCGGCGATTGAGGTTTCGGGAAATTCGGCCAACTTCCATTGTCCAACTGAGTGCCATATTGCAAGAGGAATGGCGACGCATTCCAGTGGATATCCTACACAAACTAGTGGAGAACATGCCTGACGGGGTGGCTGCTGTTATAGCAACAAGAGGTGATACCACGAGGTTGTAAAGGGGCAAAAACTGTGCCCAATTACTTTTTGGTAGATAGTGTACATAATATTAAAATTATTAGGTCTATATAATTGAGAATCACAGAAAATTTGAGCATTAATTTCGTACCTACTTGAATGAATTTAACCCCAGATCTAGTAATAAAGTTCGCGAACATGTAGATATATGGCATATTCATTGCTAATCTTCTGTAACGCGTGCCTTCTTCAGGCCTAGCCGCTGTATTTGGTGTTACTCACAGACTGCTAGTGGTGCAATTTCCTTCGGGTACTCCGCGAAAAAGACACGACATTTTTTGCAGTAATCTTGCATCACGACACTTCATCTGCTCACGCGACTCTGTCTGTAAGGAAGTTTTTGGCGGAAAAACAAATTGCTGTGCAAGTGTATGCTGCCTAATGACCAGGCTCTGTCACTTTTTCTGCTTCCGTTATTAAAAAGGATGACACATACTTTGTCGTTACTCGTTTCAAGCGTTTCGTAACAACTGAGATATTTTCCATTTTGAATCTTGCGTACACTACTTTTAACACTTGAATATAAGTAATTGATTAACTAGTGGACTTAATCGTGTTAATTATACAAGTCCACTAGTTAATTACTGAGATATTTTATCATTTTGGAACTGTATTAAAATAAAACAATACAAAATATTTTAATCATTTCTAATATTGTTTTTTTATCTATTGCAATCGGGATTTAAAATTGATGGGAATGCTAAAATAAATTGGGGCCTAGCAGATTACAATAATCTCTGTGGATATTCTTAACTCTGTAAAATTTTGCTTCAGTGTTCACTCACACGCAAGAAATGTTCTCAATACTTGCAACGCAAAAATCCTTGACGGGGGACGAAACTCATATTATTATTGTTGCTGTATTATTCTCATATTGATATTGTTATTGTTGTAAAAATACATAATATTTTAATCATTTCTAATATTGTTTTTCTATCTATTGCAATCGGGATTTAAAATTGATGGGAATGCTAAAATAAATTGGGGCCTAGCAGATTACAATAATCTCTGTGGATATTCTTAACTCTGTAAAATTTTGCTTCAGTGTTCACTCACACGCAAGAAATGTTCTCAATACTTGCAACGCAAAAATCCTTGACGGGGGACGAAACTCATATTATTATTGTTGCTGTATTATTCTCATATTGATATTGTTATTGTTGTAAAAATTGTGTAAATGTCTTTTCTATTATTCTATTCTATTAATTTATTATATTGTATTAATATAATTCATACATAAAAATCGAAATAATTTTGAATTGTATTCTCATAGTTATGTATGTATGTATTTATTTACACTGCAAGTGGGCAAGCACCCGGTGGCAGTGGTATATACAATATTAACAATGCACAATAAAATGATAAGCAATACACAATAAAATCTACAATACACAATACAATTTACAACACATATACAATTTTATACACAATATAATAAGAATACACAATACAATTTAACACAATAATAATAAAACATAAATAAAATACCTAATTTTACAACACAACCTACATAATTATGTATAGGTCCTACATAAGTTTCAATAGTCTTTCACTTATTCTCATCTCATTCTCTGTAGTGGCACTATGACGCATTTCACTGACACTTTAGCACACATTTCACTGACACTCTGTAACACATTTCACTGACACTATAGAACACATTTCATTGACGCTATAAATTATCACTGATCGGAACTGTTCACTGCACTGTAAAACCATAACTTCACTGACTCACCTCGCTTCACTGATACAACAGTTCAAATAAGTCAAATAATTACATCTTTATGCATACTTATAAACAGAACTACATTTAAACTAAACATTTCTAGTCTAAGGCCCTCTTACACGCTATTTTTAAATAATTTACAATTCAAACCAAGGAAGTAAACTCGTCAGGCTAGATAAACAAAAGGTATGAATTCTTTAAGATTGTTTGAACCAAAATACAACACTGCTACTGTATTTAATCATAGTAGTAATTTAGGCCCTAAAGAGATAGGTTTGGAAGTAAATCCCGAAAAGACTAAGTATATGATTATGTCTCGTGACGAGAATATTGTACGAAATGAAAGTATAAAAATTGGAAATTTATCTTTTGAAGAGGTGGAGAAGTTCAAATATCTTGGAGCAACAGTAACAAATATAAATGATACTCGGGAGGAAATTAAACACAGAATAAATATGGGAAATGCCTGTTATTATTCGGTTGAGAAGCTTTTATCATCCAGTCTGCTGTCAAAAAATCTGAAAGTTAGAATTTATAAAACAGTTATATTACCGGTTGTTCTTTATGGTTGTGAAACTTGGACTCTCACTTTGAGAGAGGAACATAGGTTAATGGTGTTTGAGAATAAGGTGCTTAGGAAAATATTTGGGGCTAAGTGCGATGAAGTTACAGGAGACTGGAAAAAGTTACACAAGTACGTAAGTAATTTAGGCCCAAGAATATATAACAAATTTATATTTGAATATCCTAATCTTGACAATTCTATTAGTCATAATATTAAATTTAAAAAGTTATGTATGGATTTTATAAAAATTGAAAAATTGTAAATTTAAATTTATATATTCTTATTGCATAGTAGATATAAGACAACTTGTATTATATACTTCTTAATTTCAATTCCGGAATCCGCCCCTGACCACAAGTTCTACTCTTTCAGGGGCGAGCTGAAGTTTTTCTGTATATATTATATTTTATGTTACAATTATTAGCAAAATAAATAAATTAATTAAAACAACAATCTATCTCGTAGAATGCAGAATCGGTACACAAACAGTTTTGTTAGAAAGGAGATGCGCACCACGACTTTCTGTTGTTTGCCAAAACTGAAGTCCGCTCTACTCAAATTTTAACCGACGCTATTTCGAAACACGCATACTTGTCACTTCACAGTAGCTCAATAATAATTAAATTTCATGGTTATGCGATACGCAAGTTACATTAATAATTCCTAACACTAAATATTAATGGACTTGTACATAAGTAATTGGTAGAAGGAACTGAGAAATAGTAGCCTATCTAATTACAAAATTTGGAAAAAGTAAAAATTATCACAGGCTCAACTCTGTATATTTCAGAATAGTACGCTATGCTATTATATTTGATATTTGTTTTCTTCATGTTAGGAAAGTATAAAAGTTATTTCTTCTCGTACTATATAATAAATTCTTTATATTACAAAATTCTTGAGTTATCTGAACCGCGTTTATTATAACATCCTAAAACTACGTTTAAACCGAATTTACATCACCACCTCTCTAAATAGATTTCATGCAACACAGTTCTAAAGACGTGTTATTTTTACGATTATTTTGTCACAAATAGTTCTCGGCTGTTTGCGAGATACAGTTTGGTTACACAGAGTCTGAACATTGAGGTCTTAAAAATATTAGCGATTATTACAGTATTTCGACTTCAATATCGCAGTTTGCGTATTGTTAAGGACACAAGATACTCTTCCCACCATTTTCTTAATGGCGGTAAGGTCACTCTGCCGCTAAAAAATTTGGAGTCAAGTAACCGGAGCGCGTAGCTAGTCGGTTGTCTCATGCTGAGGTTACGACAGCCCCTAGTTGTATATCACCATGATGTGGTACAAACCATCTGGAGGACTTTACCAGGTATGTTAATGAATTAGTAATATATGCATAGTTTCCTTAAAGTCTACGTCCACCTTATCGAGACATTTTTCGGTGGACGTCCTGCTGCTATTCCGTATCGTATCGCATCACTTTCTAAGCTAAGGTTTGCTGTCATACGTTGCAATCGTGTACCAATCCTCTGTCTTATCATTAGAACATGCATTTATAGTTTCTTCCGCATTATGGTCCATAAGCGAGCACCCATTCACACATTATAAAACCTATCTTATTTCTGCAGCTTGCAACTTACAAGGAAGTTTTAAGCAAACATTCTGATGAAAGTAGATAAATAAGTTAAATTTTTTTCTTTCACCACGTTAATCAAGTCAAAACAAGTGCTTATACAAATTCATTCATTCATTTATTATATTCCATAGATCTTACATGAGCAATGAAGCTGTAAGATGTGGAGCAAGTCAAAATTTTACAATATTACAATTACAATTTTTACAAGTTTTTACAATATTTTAACAATTTTTACAGTTTTACAATTTAGTAAATTTTCTACAATTTTTACAATGTTGTGCAATTTTTAACAATATTTTGACGAGATGTAGTGAGATGAGGTGAGGTCCGAAAATTCGTCAAAAGATTACCCGGCATTTGCTTTCTGGTTGGGGAAAACCTCAGAAAAACCCAACCAGGTAATCAAATCAAAAAGGTGAAATGAAGTGATGCCGAGGACCCTCCATAGACCATCCGGCTTCACTCCCATTGCTGTGGAAAACCTCGAAAGAAACCAAAGACCAAAGGGGGATCCAACCCAAGCCCGAACGCAGCTCCGGATCAGCAGCCCAGCGAGTCTGCCGACTGAGCTACATCGATGGCTCTACTAAAAGTATACAATACATAGCCAATCAGATTATTAAATTTACAAACGCAAACGATCATTCATCAGTTGAGCTATATGTATAATATAAAACAAGTAAGTTAATTAAATTTAAGGCATAAACAATTCAACCAGTTGTGATATACAGAAATTGATAATACATATCATGCAAACTACTTCAAATTACAAACACAAACAATTCATCAGTATAGCTATACAGATTACTATTCAATTTAAAGCATATACAATTAATCGGCCAAAACTATACAAACATATACAATACAAAGTAAGCAGATTAATTCAATTTACAAGCATACTTTCATTAAGCTATACAAATTTGTACATAATCATAAACAATTCATCAGTTGAGCTATATAGACTACACAGTTCACAAAGTGCAGTCGTAGAGAACGGTTGTGTAGTAAGCAGCATATACAAGTAGGTTAGCGTGTGAAGAAGGTATGGGCGACGACCTAAATTCTTACAGGGCGCGAATCGGGTGCTTCAATGCAGGGCAGTGTTGCAGATGTTCAAAAGGTGAAAATGCAATAGTGTCTGATAGCATCAACATATTTGTGGCCGCAGCTGTTTTATCAGTTCTACTGATTATTGGAAATGTGGAGTTAAACCCTGGTCCTGGAGATACAGAAGGAAGAGTCTACAGTGATGAAGTGTTTCAAAGAGAATGGATAAACTATATGAAAGAAACGAGAGAAGACAGACTAAAGGCAAGTTTTCTACTAAACAAAGTAGCAAGTGATATAGATACATTAGTAAACAGATACACTGAAGTGGAAAAGAAGTTAAAGGAGGTTATCCAAGAGCAGGTGGTGTTAAAATCGATAGTTAAAAAATGGGAAAATGACAGTAGAATTAATAACATTGTAATTTATGGTGTTGAAGAGCGCAATCATGAAAAAGGAATTGATACTGGTTTCGTAGTGTTAGAATTATTAACTAAGTATTTCAGTCTAAACTTGGACATAAGTGCGATTAATAACGCGTATAGAGTCGGTAACGGAAAAAAAAGACCAATTATTGTGAAATTGAACAGTTACTTTATCAAAGAGCACATCATTGCCAATACGCGTCAACTCAAAGGCACAAATATATTCATAGAAAATGACTTTGCAAAAGAAATTAGAGAGAAAAGAAAGAAACTAATTCCAATATTAAAAGAAGCTCGAGGTAAAGGATTGAGGGCAACTTTAGTAAAAGATAAAATGAAGATAAACGGAAACATAGTTAACGTAGAGGCCTTAAATAATCAATTCACTGAGGATTTATTAAGTTGCTGCAACAACAGAAATAACGAAATAGAGACTTGTGGAAATAGAGCATCATCGATACCACACGTAAACAGAAGTGCATCACGAAACAGGAAGTCTAGAAGCGTAGAGAGGACTGATAAGAAAAGTAACTCATCAAGCAGGCAGAAGGAATCAGAAATAACAAATAGAAGAATTGATGAGCTTACGGCAGTGAATGATATTAGAGCATACCTAAATAAACTAGACAGCACTGTTTTCACAGATCCCTTTAGAAGAAAGAAGAGTGAAGAAGGAAAACCTTGTATGGAAGAAGAAGCTGGAACCAGTGAAGATGCTGTTTGGGGAGCTGGGGCACAGACTGAGAGAACGACCAGTGAGGGTAGTCCGAGGCGCGCAAGTGAAAATACATCAAGGAGAAGCGATTGTGGATCAACCGGCAAAGTCAGCGCAAGTGAAGACCAATTAATAAGAATGCCACATGCCGTTGGTAGTCCGGGGTGCGCGAGAGGAAGTGCTACAATTTGGAGGAGCTGTGCGATACCGACCGATGAAGTAGAAGCAGGTGACGAACAGTTAATAAGAGGTAAAATGACAAATAGAAACTCTAACAGAAATAAAGCAGATTCAATCAAAACTATAGATACTGAACGAAACTACCTACTAAGAGATAGGCATCAGCAAAGATTAAATTTTCCTAAAATCAGAAAAACTTATTATTAATTAAATAAGGTAAGAAGACAGGTTTTGAAAATAAGATAGAATTACGTCAAGGTTTTTTTTAAATAATAATAAAAAAAATGAAAATAGAGAACTAAGGTAGTTATTAAGGTATTCCGATAGTTATATTAATTAGTAAAAGTTCAGAAGAAATTTTGACTTTATAAATTGGTTAACTAATATATTTTAATTTCAATAAGAATGCAATTATAATAAATTTATTAGATCATAATAGAAATCATAATAGAAATGAATCGATAATGAGTACATGCGACATAATGATGAAACTAAATTGAGGTTGATTATGTAAGCAATTTGTCAAGCTTGTTTTTATGCAGGCATGCGGTAGTCTTCGTAGAAGTTACGCAAACGTTTCTGCTGACATGAAAATATTGTAAGAAAGAAAGATTAACCTACATATGGAATGTACCGATTCAGCTATTTCAGGTTCATGACTTACAGTATGTCGACATCTGATCATCTAATTGGAATAATAAATTATTATGTAAAATAAGACCTAAATATTACAATTAGATTTTTGAAAAGGAGCAAATAATTAAGGTTTTAAGTCTTAATGGTTATCACAATTGGTTTAAACATGCACTAAAACAAGACGTAAGTGCAAGTTTGAACCAATAAATTATTGAGATTTGCGATAGATTAATTAGTTTAGGAAATTGTATATTTATTATGTAGAACTACATTTGTATA
The DNA here is from genome assembly GCF_040183065.1 of Periplaneta americana. Classification (NCBI taxonomy): domain Eukaryota; kingdom Metazoa; phylum Arthropoda; class Insecta; order Blattodea; family Blattidae; genus Periplaneta; species Periplaneta americana. The sequence goes on from NC_091133.1 coordinate 124,944,551, forward strand.
TAGATCTTTTGTTAAATTATTAAGTTTTGTACTTTTGTGAACAATATCAATAAAGCTATCTATCTATCTATATAGACTACTATACAATTTACAGCATATACAATTCATCAATTGAGCTATACAGACTACCATTCAATTTACAGCATATACAATTCATCAATTGAGCTATACAGACTACTATACAATTTACAGCATATACGATTCATCAGTTGAGCTATACAGACTAGTATTCATTTTGGCCACCAGACCGCAATTACGAGAGCCGTCGTAAAAAATAAATTCGCGAGGGGCTGGTAAGAAAAAGAAAACACAATTTCATTGGAAAAATTTATTGGAACAAACACAGCAATTGTTAAGCTATTTTTCAACATATTCCCTACCGGAATTGAGACATTTTTCATATCATAGGATCGACAGAGAGGTGCAGACGGCTGTCAAACGCTGGTTTCGATCTCAGGCGGCTGACTTCTACAACACAAAGATACAAAAATTGATCCCACGGTGTGAAAAATGTATCAATTCCAGTGGGGGATGTGTTGACAAATAGCGCAACAATTGCTGTATCTGTTTCAATAAATCTTTCCATGCAATTGTGCTATTTTTCTGTAAACTGCCCCAGGGAAAAATCACTTTCTGGACGGCCTCGTAATTGCGGTCGAGTGACCAAAATTTGTATAAGCACTTCTTTTGACATTATTAACATGTTGGAAGAAAAAAATAACTTTCTTATCTGCCCCTATCAGAATGTTTACTTGTGAGCCGATTTGGCCTGTAATGGAGTTGGCTTAGCTTCAGATTGAAACTCTTATCTGTAACATTTGAAGGATATCGAAAAAGTGTTAAAGAACCATGAAATACGTTTTTCTGTCACAGCAATTGAAAATTCAATTTCTGCTAATGTAGGCTTCAACATATTTTGATTAATGTAACATCAAGACATATTGTGTATGTGTGTGTGTGTGTGTGTGTGTGTGTGTGTGTGTGTGTGTGTGTGTGTGTGTCTAATGCCTACCCACTTGACTTGCGTGATTCGGGTTCCGCATACTGCAGATAGATGGCAGGACTGTGACCCATTTTCAAGTTGCACACCACTTCGGCGGGTCACGTTATGCATGATGTGTGTCTGTGAAGAGTTATGTCGTGTACTAGGGTGAGTGTATGTGTAAGTGTAGTGTAGGGAAGGCTGAGGATAATGATGAAGGTGAGGAAGGGAGAAGGGGAAATCCGGTGCCGGCACGTAGCCTATTCCTGTCGAATATCACCAAGAGGGCCGCCAGGCTTAACGTCCCCGTCCGATATTGTTGTGGACTGAAATATAATTTAACAGCTAAGTGAAAAACGTTAAACTCTGTTAAAACTTCAATACAGGCTGTTGAACCTAGGAGTCTGTGGGAACGCTAAGCATCAAGTATTTCTTTTTCTCTTTCTGTAAAAATGTTTTTCCACTTAGCTACTCAATTATATTTCTCGCTATATAAAATGATGAAATTTGTCCGTTCTTCTCTTTTTAAATTTCACAAAATTCTGTAGCACCCATTTTGTTACACCCTGTACACAGAGTATTGAGAAGGGCAGGTAACTTGATCTAGATTTATAGTTGCATATGCGTCACTGCCACCTGTTTTCTGGCTCGATCAACAATTTCAATGGCATTTCGGTCATTCGGAACAACTCCTCATTTTTGACATGCTCTTTCCTGAAATGACAAATGAGTGTAATGACGTAATCTGCACTTATAACATAGTTACTATTCATGTGCTGTATTATGAAAAGTAACGAGGCTGATGTCAGGAAATAACTCACCGTTTCTTTCCGCGTTTTCTCACAGTATGTGCTGGCTATCGAATTACGCGAGAAGCAGATATATTGCTCTTTTAAATAGACCCTTCATAAATGACAGGAAGAAAAATTGAAATGCTGATGAATTACGTCAGTAATTTTGTGCGTTATTAACGTCGCTTTCGTTGATAATACGTGGGAAATGCAGATTGACCCAAGACTGTCTGGGTGGATAGGCGTTGCACTCCACCCAGCGGGTACGACAATTACGCTCTGAAAACAATCCGCCCAGGCTGCGACTGACGAAGTGGATGTCATAAACTTGGCCGGTCCACAGGAACACAGCTCGGGCGGCGCCCAGGCTGGTTTCCGTTCCTTCAGTGAACTTGACTCATCGTTACCATGTTCATAATGCTGCATTTTACAGATTAACGCTGGATTTTAACACCAAGTCGTGTACAGTAAACTGTGATTTAACATTTTCTTAATTATTTTCCGTGTTATAACGATCTTCGTAATAAGTACATCACCTCCAAGCCGGAAGCTAAATTTGATTAATTTTTTGGAACCAGAGGTACAATTCCCAAAGTTACGCTTGACTTCCTGACAGACATTAAAACTCCTGTTGTTGTTTTTAATTGGTTATTTTACGATGCATTATCAACTGCTATGATTATCTAGCGTCTGAATGAGATGAAGGTGATAATGCCAGCGAAATGAGACCAAGGTCCAACGCCGAAAAAACGAAGTATTTGATTTTGTCTCGTGACCAGAACATAGTATGAAATGGATATATAAAAGTTGAAAATTTATCCTTTGAAGAAGTAGAAAAATTCAAATACCTTAGACCAGCGGTGACCAAAGCGGGTGTCGTGATTACATCGTGCAATCACAGACATTCAGACGGATACGAGGAGTTTCCTGTACATTGCTGTTTTTTTTTCATTCACGTACTGAAGGCAAGCAGTGGCGGTATCATGTCGCTCTACAAATTCTGTCTCTACAAGCAATAAGAGGTGGTTTCGTAAAGAATGAGAAGGACTTTTTTATTGTTCTGTCGGACAAAATGTAATATATTTGCTTTGTTCAGCAGTTCAATTAGGAGTACATTAATTGCCACACTGAATAATGTATTATTATTATTATTATTACTATTATTACTATTATTACTATTATTATTATCACTCCTTTCCATAAAGTATAATAGTATTAATTCTTGTAAACTAATCATTGTAATCTATGTTCTTTATTTTGTTGTTATCTCTTTTATGTAATGTGTACCATAGTTGTTCATTTTAGTGCATTAATTGTATCACTCTGCTGGGCTTTTATTGGCCAATGGCTGTTGTCCAGCACATAAATATCAATAAATAAATAAAATAAATTATTATTATTATTATTATTACTATTATTATTAGACTATTATTATTACTAACCACTAAGTATGTATGTGTTTCTATACTGTAATTCTTCTGTACGTGCATGAATATTGATATTTTTAGATCTTCTCCCTAGAAGGATAAAATTATTAGGTTTTATCTCAATTTTAATCTTCATAATTTTATGAGGTAACTATTTATTAGTTATTCATTTAATAATAATATTGTAGAAATGATCTAATATTAAGTGCCAAGGAACTGTTAAACGGCAGGAATTGACATGTCTTAAATAATAGCCAGGAAGAGAAAGATGATACAAACAAATGTAAGGAAATCAGCTACCTAATGGGATTTGAAATATCTCGTGCTCTAAAGCCTTTTAATAGAGAATTTCTCAAAAGTGTAATGATTAAAATAGCTTAATTAACTTTTGCATAAGAAGATTTTAATTTTGAAAAACTACGAATTTCTCGACCAAGTACTGAGAGAAGAATTTAGAAAATTCCTGATTATATTCAAGAGGAAGGTTAAAAAAGAAGCAAGAAAAATCGTATATTATTCACTGGCTCTTGATGACAGCAGTGACATTACTGATACAGCAAAGCTTGAGATTTTTATCCGCGGGATTGATCAACATGTCAGTACAGGAACCACCACTGGTTGTAGTTTTCATGCCAAGTACCTTTCCTCCGTCTCCTTACTTCATAGGCTGTCTGTCGCATGTAATCACTGCAGCTCGAGTTTTGGTCACCGCTGCCTTAGAGCAACAGTAAAAAATATAAATGACGCTCTGTAAGAAATTAAACGCAGAATAACTATGGAAAATGCCTGCTATTATTCGCTTGAGAACCTTTTGACACATAGTCTGCTTTCAAAAGAACGGAAAGTTAGAATTTATAAAACAGTTATAAAAATTAAATAAAATTACAACAATTCACACAATAATTGAATAGCCTCCCAGAACAAGGTTGTAACCAGCAAATACGAAATTCTTAAAATATGGGGGGGGGGGGAAAAAACATTATACCGTACATACTTTTAATTGTTTAGAGCAAGGTTGACAATCAGACATGTGTGCTGAGTATACCTTATTTTATTTCAAGGAGTGCAGTTCGGTGGCTCCTTTGAACACCCATTTACAGATTTATGACTTTCTACACAACAGCTCTGACAATTCCATCCTGTCCCCTAATCCCAACATTGCACAGTTGTCACAATCCTGATGACCTTCGAAATTATGCAGTGAAACTGACGGGATTCTTGGAATTCGGAAACGATGCGGCAACTCTGCCTCCACGTGGATTTGACCGGCACCTGTCAATTCTTCTGAACGAGGGTTGTGATTGGTTACTAACAAGAGAAGACAAGATTTCCGTCATAGTAAGGAAGACATTTATTTATGACAACCAATTAGTAGGGGGCAGTAGAAGATCTGTCGGCAATGTCCTTTCTATGAAACTGCACTCCATGAAATAAAATAAAGTATACAAGCAATACACATAGCGCATCATTAACAACCATTATTCACGAAAAATTCAACTTATGAGAAATGAGGGTTACAACCTTGTTCTGGGAGGCTATTCAATTACAAAACTAAAATTACTAAGACTATTACACTTTTACTAAGTCACACTACTTTTCACCAATAAAACGGTACGAAAGGACGTCTTTCAACCAATCATAGCTGCTTATCGCACAGTTTTATCGCGTCCCTAGCATTTGTTTAATTTTATCGCGTCCCTAGCATTTATTTAATTTTATCACTACCCTAGCATTTGTTTCATTGTTTGCCAACATTTCAAACTGCACCGGTCTGGACGCCAAAAAACAGAAAGTTACAAACCACTCCAGTCGATGCATAGCACTTTCAAATATGACTCGCATTGGCATTCAAGAACAAGAATTAATAAAGATCACTGGTCATATATGAAGAGCGCCATTCGGAAATCCTGAATAAGTTGAGGGATACACCACGTACATCAACGAGTTCACTTCTTTTACGCACACGTCCAATATAAGATCAACTGAACTACCAACCACTAAAAGATTCAAATTTGAAAATTGTACTTTCAGTAATTGTTTCTTTTAAAATTATTCATGTTTATTTTTTATTTCATCATCGTTAATTAAAACGTTTCTTGTTTATATCATCATCCCTAATTAAAACTTTTTAACACTTGTTTATATTATTTAGGTTATATTTGTTATAGCTTCTGCTATATGCTATTATGGATAGTCACGTATCAGAGATTGTTTAATACTAAGATTTATTGAAAATCATCTGTCAAGTGACGTTGATTACTGGGATCCGGATGATTGAAGTGGAATGCAAATGTTTTAATAAAAATGAAACTGAATCAACAAAGCCTTCTTCACTAGTGACCGTCCACAGAATTCAATGAAGATTCCATAGTTGGCACAACTGATAACAAGAAAACATAATCATAAAACACTAATATGTTTTCGCGGGATATCAGCCGAGTTAAGATTTTGGAATGCTCCAAGCTTTCGACTGCTATCTCTGCAGCCATCTTCAGGGAAGTGATGTCCGAACAGAAAGTCGAAAGTTTATATAGATGTTAGGCTGTCTCAGGTGAAACGGGATTGGTTGGCGGATCGGCCAATCCGGGGCCGGGAATTGTCATCGCTCGTAAGCTCCGCCCCTCCCGGGATTCCTGCGTGAAGTTTGGCGGGCGGCGAGCCCTGTTCCGCCGGTTGGAATCGGTTGCCGTCCTCGGTCCGTGATCTTCATGACCTTGATTGTAAGAGGGCCTGAGTTGGTCTAAGGCCGGCGGAGCTTACGAGCGATGACAATTCCCGGCCCCGGATTGGCCGATCCGCCAACCAATCCCGTTTCACCTGAGACAGCCTAACATCTATATAAACTTTCGACTTTCTGTTCGGACATCACTTCCCTGAAGATGGCTGCAGAGATAGTAGTCGAAAGCTTGGAGCATTCCAAAATCTTAACTCGGCTGATATCCCGCGAAAACATATTAGCGAACCAACGCCGAGAAAGCCTGAAATCATACATAATCATAAAACACTACTGCCATCTAGCGTAATGTTGAGATGGTACAATAATACATTTGAAGACAGTTGTATTTTCGTAAGCCTATTAATATTTTATTGTATTGGAGTACTTTGTTACTTCTAATCCTTATATACTTTCTTCTAATCGTGTAATAGTCAATTAAATCCCACTCGAATTTTGATTTTCTCTAGATAAATATGCTCGTGTTCCACTCGCAGATTTATCGATAAGATCAAAACCTCTAGTTATATTACTGTTGATAAAATTTGGATAAATCAAGCAGAGGGTATAAGTTTGAATGAATGACTATTTTGGTAATAAGAAAAAGAAAAATGTAAAAAAAGACGTGAATATTAAACAATTTGCTAATTTTATTCCCAAATCTATCACAATTAAAATTACATAATGACGTGTCAATTAGAATTTATAAAACAGTTATATTATATGCTGTTCTGTATGGTTGTGAAACTTGGACTGTCACTTGGAGAGAGGAACAGAGGTTAAGAATGTTCGGAGAATAAGGGGCTTAAAATATTTGGTCTAAGAGGGGTTTCATACTGATTTTGTGTATGTGCAAACCCACTGTGTCATCACGCAGAGTTCCCATGCAGTCGCTCGCTCCGGTTTCCGTAATATCCTCGAGGCGAAGAGATGTAAAAAAGACTTAGGCCTAATTTGTTTCAGTAGCAACTCATTTACATCGCAGATGGGAATTCACCGGCAGTAATGGAAATATGTTTTATGTAGTCGTCAGCGTCTCCATTCGGGATAAATAAGTTAATGTATTTCTTAATACACCGCTGAAAGATTTATACAGTTCAGGAGCAAAAATGTACGAGTATACTTCTTCAGGTTGAGTAATTTTGTATAAAAACGACTCCCAAATCTTTCCGGCTATAGCGGCCTTCAACAGATGGGTACTTTATGTCTATATAGGCCTATGTACTTGTAATTCACTCATGAGTAACTAGGGAACTAAAGTTTATTACTGATTTTTTTAATCGATGTAATCAATCGATAAAATGTTACCTGCAAGGTAATCGCAACGCAATTTAATAAGAAATATAGACGATTAGAAATGAGACACATTGAAATGGAAAATATGCCCAAACTTTAAAAATATAACTCACGTGGCTGTCATACCCGTGATTTGGTTCCTAGTCAAAACACTCACACGACGCAGGAAAATAAAGTTCCAAACCTTGTATTATTTGAAAATATAAAAAATAAAAATTGCATTCTAGTTAATAAATACGACGAAACATTTCACTCGTATGTAAAACGCTATGTAAAAGAAAAGGTACTTTTATATTTTGTCATTTATTTTGAAAGTGGATGAATACTGAAAATAACACCAAGGTAATCTGTTATTGTAATACGCTTATATTCTCCATGTATTCTCCTTGTTCTCCTTATATTCTCCTTATTATCCTTGTATTTTCCTTGTTCTCGTATTCTCTTTGTTCCCCTTGTATTCTTCTTATTCTCCTAGTATTCTTCTTGTTCACCTTGTATTCTCCTTGTTCTCCTTGTATTCTCCTTGTTCTTCTTGTATTCTCCTTGTTCTTCTTGTATTCTCCTTGTTCTTCTTGTATTCTCCTTGTTCTTCTTGTATTCTCCTTGTTCTTCTTGTATGCTCCTTGTTCTCCTTGTATTCTCCTTGTTCTTCTTGTATTCTCCTTTTTCTTGTATTCTCCTTTTTCTTGTATTCTCCTTGTTCTCCTTATATTCTCCTTATTATCCTTGTATTTTCCTTGTTCTCGTATTCTTTTTGTTCCTCTTGTATTCTCCTTGTTCTCCTTGTATTCTTTTTTGTCTCCTTGTTCTCCTTGTATTCTATTTTATCTCCTTGTTCTCCTTGTATTCTATTTTGTCTCCTTGTTCTCCTTGTATTCTATTTTGTCTCCTTGTTCTCCTTGTATTCTATTTTGTCTCCTTGTTCTCCTTGTATTCTATTTGTCTCCTTGTTCTCCTTGTATTCTATTTTGTCTCCTTGTTCTCCTTGTATTCTATTTTGTCTCCTTGTTCTCCTTGTATTCTATTTTGTCTCCTTGTTCTCCTTGTATTCTATTTGGTCTCCTCGTTCTCCTTGTATTCTATTTTGTCTCCTTGTTCTCCTTGTATTCTATTTTGTCTCCTTGTTCTCCTTGTATTCTATTTGTCTCCTTGTTCTCCTTGTATTCTATTTTGTCTCCTTGTTCTCCTTGTATTCTATTTTGTCTCCTTGTTCTCCTTGTATTCTATTTTGTCTCCTTGTTCTCCTTGTATTCTATTTTGTCTCCTTGTTCTCCTTGTATTCTATTTTGTCTCCTTGTTCTCCTTGTATTCTATTTTGTCTCCTTGTTCTCCTTGTATTCTATTTGTCTCCTTGTTCTCCTTGTATTCTATTTTGTCTCCTTGTTCTCCTTGTATTCTATTTTGTCTCCTTGTTCTCCTTGTATTCTATTTTGTCTCCTTGTTCTCCTTGTATTCTATTTTGTCTCCTTGTTCTCCTTGTATTCTATTTGTCTCCTTGTTCTCCTTGCATTCTGTTTTGTCTCCTTGTTCTCCTTGTATTCTATTTTGTCTCCTTGTTCTCCTTGTATTCTCTTTGTTCTTCTTGTATTCTCCTTGTTCTCCTTGTATTCTCCTTGTTCTCCTTGTATTCTCCTTATTCTGCTTATATTCTTCTCGTTCCCCTTATATTCTTCTTGTTCCTCTTGTATTCTCCTTGTTTGCCTAATATTCTCCTTGTTCTCCTTGTATTCTCCTTGTTCCCCTTATCTTATCTTTGTTGCCATTATCTCACACTTAATTCTTTTGCTTTTCCCTTGTTCTCCTTGTCTTACTCTTATTCTCTCTTGTTTCATGGCACATGTAGTTCTACATAAATATAGTCTATAGTAAAGCTATGTAGCTGTGTATTTTTTTCTCGTACTATGCTGGATCTCACATTTTATTTTTCACAAAATATGTCCTCTTTTTACTTCTAATTTCTTTAAACATTATTTCTTTATAATGTTCTCTACCCAAACAATCTCACCGCGGTAAGTACACGCAGTATTTTTCTCCATTGTTAGTCGCATAATAGCCGAATCATAATGTAACTGTTATTGCCGATGGCCGAGGCAGGACTTCTTTGAAGTCGGACTGCTATAGGAGGGCCAGACCCGCCGAGATGTGCTGTTTGCTGGGCGAGAGGAATTCAATAGATACCATCCGAGAATCCTCGGTTAATTAGCTGCCTGCGTGCATGGACATCCTTCTCTCTTCCTTCACCTTGAAACTACCAGTTTTTCACTTTACTTTTTTTCTCCCTCTTCTCCTTCTTTCCCTTTCTGTTAATTCCAATTTTCGGTTTCTTCATAGACCATTGGGAGATGTTCCTTGCTACCTGCATGCCTCCATCTGTCTGATGGGTGCCGGTGATACAAAATTGCTGCCCTATAAAGGTTCCGCGTCTGAATGCATGGCGTGTTAATCTGGTAAAAAAGACTTTTGGGTTAATAAATCTCACGTAAATATTTTTGCAGGTACCTATTTTGGCTATAAAAGTAATAAAGGAATGAACATAGTTGCTGTTGGAATCGTAACTGTAATATCGACGACTTTGTTTTATCATTGTGGACGTGAAAACAGATATCATTAATCTTTAAATAAATTCAATGTACAGAGAGTACTTCAAATAATGGAGTAGCAGTTCAAAAAACCTACTGTCGAATCCTCAATCGACTCATAAAATGCGCCAGGGAATACATAAAAATATATGTAATGTTTAGTTTTTAACCGACCACTTCATTTCGCCATTGAGACGTGAAGTACAGACACTACCGATCTTTAAATAAACTCAACAGAGTATTTCAAATGATGCAGTAGAACTCACAAAAAAACTATCTTCGAATCTCTATCGAGTCGTAAAAACTACAAGAGAATACATGAAAGAATATATATAATAAAATATAACGACGAAAAGAAATCCATTTATAATCCATGTACTCCCCACTTGTCCACACCTGTGGAGTAACGGTCAGCGCGTCTGGCTGTGAAACCAGGTGGCCCGGGTTCGAATCCCGGTCGGGGCAAGTTACCTGGTTGAGATTTTTTCCGGGGTTTTCCCTCAACCTAATACGAGCAAATGCTGGGTAACTTTCGTTGCTGGACCCCGGACTCATTTCACCGGCATTATCACCTTCATATCATTCAGGCGCTAAATAACCTAGATGTTGATACAGCGTCGTAAAATAACTCAATAAAATAAAATAAAAACTCCCCACTTCAGTGAGAGATATAAAATGAATATTAATACATGGGAAGTGAAAGGACTTCTTTTCGATGCTAGGAGAACTTCATTTAACTTAACGAAAATCATTCTCCTCACTCTTAAATTCTCTAATGAGGTCATTAACAAAATTTGCTTAATGGTATTGAGAGATTCATTGTCCATTTTACACAGTCACTTGTATAACACTACATAATGTTATTTACTTAAATTCAATTATTCTTCATTGTACTTCTATCTCATGTTTTTTCGAAATCAATTTGTACTTTATTTGTAAGTTTATCATTGTTTTATATTCTCTTCGCAAATCAAATTGTACTTTATTTTTAAGTTAATCTTTGCTTTGTATCGTGGATCCTAGTGGTCTACCTTAGATGTTGGCCAGATGTCCCAAATTGTGGAATTAGTAGTAGTTAATTTAGTTTTTAACATTTCAATATGTTCGAAGCATTCCAGCAATTCTATGAATTAATTATGCAATTAAAAAAACTGAATCTTATAATTTCAAAACAGGAACCTAAACTCAGTGAATACTTTACCTAACCTCCCACTATATGACCTGAAAAACAGTCAAAACTAAATACAATTAATACTCTTCTAGCTAATCCTCCTCCTTCTCGTGAATAATTTTTCTTCTCGCACATTACTAAGTCTGAAGTAAGGAGGGCTCTTAAAAGCATTAAATCTAAAGCACAAGGCACTGATAACATAAACATAGTCTATATCAATTGTCAGACTATCTAATCGAATTTAACCTTTTAGACCCTTTACAATCAGGTTCCAGAAATGGTCATAGCACTTCTATTGCTCTGTCGAATGTTACTCGCAGCCATGGATAAACGATAGGCTACTATACTAGCTTTATTGGATTTTAGCAAAGCCTTTGATTCTGTTCATTTCGATCTACTATTGACTAAACTTCAAACGCTACATATTTCTGGCAGTGTTAGCACATGGATGCACTCCTACCTTACTGGCCGCCAGTAGTGTGTCATATCTAATAAACGTTTCTCATCGTGGCGGACTGTAGACACAGGAGTTCCTCAAGGTTCAGTATTAGGCCTCTTGCTCTTCTCTATTTATAGAAACGGAATTTCTATATCATTGAAGTACTGTAGATATCAAATATATGCAGTCGACGTTCAGTTGTATATTTCAGCCCGTCCTGATGCAGTAAATGATAGCATCCATAGTCTCAATGAAGATCTTCACTCCATCTCTTCCTAGTCTCAACTATTTGGACTTAATCTAAACGCATATAAATCAAAGGCTATTCTGTTCGCGAACCATAGATTAATTCCTGTTGCCAAGACCTGAATATTCCACCTTTGAAACTGAATAAAACAATTATCCCGTTTAGCTGGACAGTAAAAAATCCCGAAGTGCATTTCTAATCTAATCTCAATTGGGATACACATATTAAATATACATGTAAGAAGGCATTCTCTATTCTCCACTCACTAAAAAGATTGTATCAGTCTTCATCTAAATTAAAACACGCTGGTGCAGATACTCATTCTACCTCACTTCGATTATTGCGACGTTTTGTTCAGTGATCTCAGGACTGATTCCTCCCAGAAACTACAGCGTGTTCATATCGCGTGCGTCCGCTTCATTTGTAATGTTTCATTCTGTGACCATATCTCACTTTCTTTCGAGAAGTTATCATGGCTTAGGTTACATGAGAGGAGAAATCTGTACTCACTTATATCGAATTATGCACACTTCATCCCCCTCTTATTTATTTGCCCGTTTTTATATTCTCTCTCGCTATCATAATATTAATACTCGATCACAACGCGACAACACGCTAGAAATTCCACTTCACACATCATCTCTGTTTTCCTCATTCTTCGCTGTTGCTACCTCTCGTCACTGGAACTCTCTGCCGCCTGAAGTTAAGAGCTGCCGAACCTTTAAGTCTTTCAAATCCAAGTTAGAAAATTTTCTTATGACGAGTTGCCAAACTAACTTACTGTTATGACAAGTGTTGTATTGCATGTTTCACGTATTCAATACATTTTTTTATATTCTGGTGATATTTATCTTATTTGATCTGTTTTTGTTTTCATCATATTTGCCGATAATGGTAGCCTATACCTATAATGTCATAACTTGAGCTACTTAGCCTATAATTTTCCTTACTGTGTGTATGCTTTGTACTTCATTATTTTATTATTGACTAGCCGTACCCGTGCGCTCCGCTGCACCCGTTAGAAATAAATATAAAGTAATTACATAATTAAAATAGGACATTTAATACAGGGAACATTCGTGTTTGATAGAAGGATAAATCGTTTAATATGTTACTTAATTTAAATTGCATCCAAATAATTAAAATGCGATCATTTTGGTCCAGAGACCACTCATTGGTGCAATGACAATTCCTTTAACATGTTTCTTAATTTTTATTACATGCAACCATAGTTTAATGAAGATTGACATTATTTAGATTTAAAGTGTATACTTCATTTTACTTGTTAAAGGTTTCCATTGAATTATGGTAATAACTTAATTTTAACCCTTGTTTTCTACGTATTCAGTAAATGGCGTTTGGCCCACTATGGTTCTGAACCCTTCAAATAACTTAAATTATATAATATAATATAATATAATATAATATAATATTATATTATATTATATTATATTATATTATATTATATTATATTATATTATATTATATTATATTATATTATATTATATTATATTATATTATATTATATTATATTATATTATATCAGAAGTTACTGTAATAACATTATAGCATTATGTCCATCTAGAGAAACTACACTTTCCAATGGTGAAATAATAATTAATTATACAAATCGGTTAATTTAGCTTCCGATATTACTTCATACAAACACAGAAACATTCTCTGTAGGCTATCTTTCATAGCTTTCGATTGTTGCTGTCAAAGGCCCCTTGTAGACGAAGTCATTTGTTTTTTATTTCATTATACGGCCTTAGATGGCAGTTATTTTAATTTTAAAACTCATTTATCTCATTAAATATCAGTCCTATCAAAATTGTTCAAGGAATAAAACTTATCGCAAATTATTGTTAAAGAAACTGTTGTTATGAAACATTTTTCACAAAAATCAATAATAAGCTAGATATTTCGATTTATTTAATTCAGGCCCCCTTGTAACCCCCCTTTTAAATAATGTATTTTGAATGCCATATAGCCTAAAATCTAAGTTACAACGAACATAATTTATATTCCAATTTTCATCGAAATCCGTTCATCCATTATCGCGTGAAAAGGTAACAAACATACAGACAGACAGACAGACAGACATACAAAGAAAAATTTCAAAAAAGCGATTTTCGGTTTCAGGGTGGTTAATTATATATGTTAGGACCAATTATTTTTGGAAAAGCGATAATTACCAGAAAAATTTCGGCTACAGGTTTATTAATATTATTATTATTATTATTATTATTATTATTATTATTATTATTATTATTATTATTATTATTATTATTATTATTGTCTCATATTTTTATACTTTGTATGTCTCATTTATTTTGAATTCTATGGGAAAGCTCAGACTTCGGGTGACATTTTATTAGGACTATTTCGTAAATAAAATAAAAATGTAAATAATACATCCCTAAAATTCGCTCACAAAATGCCAATAATTGTATATTTATGAATATCAATTACTGCAATAAAAAAATTAGATGTTATTCAGTAATGCCAATTGAGAAAAGCGAAATACAGGTTTAACAGTGTTAATTACATGTACTGCGATTTTCTTTTGTTATTTTAACAAATACATTTTCATTATTTGCTGAAATCATAATTTAATTTAAACATTTTATACTACAATTACAAATAACCGGATTAATACATTAATTAAATGAACAATTGTTGAAAACGCAGTTATCAAATCTGAACGAAGGAGAGTCATTTTCTTTAGATACAGTGGACATGGAATTAGAAGATGAAGATGTAGATGTGGAAGTAGGATTTCGCACTTTACTTAGTACTTCCACATGATGTTTCTGGTTAATCTGTAGATAAGGCTTAAGTGCAGATGCATTGGTATGTCCCGTGAATTTGATTAGTTTGCTCTGTTTTTATTGTGCTATTTGGCTTTGAGTTTTGAATTATTAATTCAATTTCACACAACACCAAAAAGTTTTGGAATGTCCTCCATTTTTTACTTATGATTACTGGTTCTTACGTCATTGTTACATGAATGGATTCATATTCATTAATTTACGGGAAATAGTTGGCGACACTGACTAAACAAAAGAACGACGATATGATAAATTGATTGTGATAGAGTTCCAAGAATTTTTGCGATGTATGACTGTAATTGGTTAAAATTCAAAATTCCATTACACTTCATTGGTTGAAAATGGAATGACGTCATATAAACTAAATAGTCCAATTAATTTCATATTTCATAAAAACTATTTAACCTATGTGTTTCCTCTATCATTTTACTGGCTATATTAATTTGGTGAAAAACCTGCACAGTTTCAATTGCATAAACAACTCTTTATAGTGTTGAAAGCTTACTGTTGTTAAAAACTAAAAAATATTTGCAGTTTCACCTTTGTTCAAATGAACTCCTGAAGTTGCTCGCTCTGCAAAATGAAGTAAAAAGGTAAACATTATTAGATTCTCGGAAACATTTCTTGTTTCGCGTGGATTTAGGGAGACAGCTACCGTAGGTATAAATTAAGCTGTCTGGAGTGGTGTAAAACAGGTGGAATGCTAACAAAGAAGTGCACACAGAGATGTGAACCTTTGTACATCTCCAAGAAGCATCCGTGGCGAGTCCATTAGTGGTTTGTTACGCAGTGAAAGTAGCTTGATATTACGATTCTGTACATGACTCGATATTTACAGCCAGTGGAATCGATTCGATGTCACATTTATATCCTTGAATTGCTCTAACATTTTCCTCATTCTTAATTTTCGTAGCCTTCAGAACTTGATCCAGCACTAATTTATGATGCGAGAACATGTAATGCTTATAAACTACACTTTTACCTCCTTTCCAATAGTAATATTGCTAACTAAAATAAATCACTAACAACAGAATCGTTAACGAGTTCAAATCGAAATCTCTCTTCAAACAGCACACATATTTTTTTTTTCTTATAAAAGGGCCCGAGGACTTGTTCCGTAACCTATGGTCTATTGTGCCGACCTCCTTTTTATGGAATGATTATTGAAGTCTCAGGACTACATTCCTGTAACTATCGTGATTCACCATTTGTTGCCATCTATCGATTCAGCTACAACATCTTGGTCTGATTGAGCTCATACTCTTCGTCCCCCTACAATTTCAATAATTACCTTATAGCAATGCCATTTGTATGCAAGTCATGGTATTACATCCTTCTGCACCCTACATTGACCTGAAAATCGCGTTAGTGTTGGTATGGTGATTCATTATTTGGTGCTTCAACACTCTGGTCCGATGGAGCTCATGTTCTTCGTCCCTCTACGACTACAGAAACTTCCTCATAGCAATCCCATCTTTATGCAAGTTACCGTACTTGATCCTGCTGCATCCTATATTGACCTGAAAATGCGTTAGTGTAGGCTAAGTATCGTGATTCACTATTTGGTGCCTTCTATCGATGCAGATCCGACATAGTTCGCTTTGAAAGTTCCTCTGTTCCCCTGGGACGTATGCAGCTTCCTTAGACTAATGCCATCTGTATGAAAATTGCACTACTATATCTGCAGCATCTCCGTTCGACCTGAAGCTATTAAAAGATGGTAAATGAAGCTCAACTTAATGAAGGCTTCGAGTCAGGAAGTCGGACAGTTATCGAGTTACGAATTTACTTCATAAATAAAAGCTCATAGAAATGGTCTGATACCAGGGAATAAGTAACAACTACATATTTAATCCATTTAAATTTTTCTGTTTTTTTTTTTTTTGTCCAAAAGTGCATATCTTTCTATTTTTCCGATCATTTTACCTTCTTTCAGTCTGTCCTGGGTTTTACTTGAGAGCCTAGAGTTTTTTTCCCTGCAACATATTGAGAGGGGACTAATATTTTATTTATTTTTATTTTGTAAAATTGTTCTTCCTATTTTAAAATCAAATTTGTCGGGTTTAAATGACCCAATTTTCCTGATATTTGAATAGCCTATGTACAATCTTTATATTCTTCATCCTATACAGTTTCAGTTGCTAGAAATTGGAACTCGCTTCCGAGTGATATAAGGGGTTGTTGGACAATAACTTCATTTAGGTCAAAATTACATAAATTCTTACTTAACAGATGAATTACTGATTAATATTTGTTACTTATAATGAAACTAACATCTCTCCATTCTTATTATTATTATCATTAATTTCTCTAAATAGATTTACAAAACCTCTAATGGCAATTACATTAATAATCTCATTATAGAAATAGAAATATATATATTCTCCGTGTAACATAGTCTTAGTAAGCTTATATTAAATTAATTTTCATCATTTTACTAGCTATCTCAAATATTAAATTAATTACAATTCATTGAATTAAATTAGCTCATAAATTAAGTTACTACTTTACCTTATAGATTTATCTAAATTTAAATAAATGTGTAGTGAAGAATATTGCTGGAGAACCTTTTAAGTGTAGTGTAAATATTTGTAATTTAAATTTATGTATTGTATCGATTAAGGCTGGTTGAGTGGAAGAGAAGGCCTTATGGCCTTAACTCTGCCAGCGAAAATAAAACATTATTATTATTATTATTATTTTATTGATATTTAATTTTTCGCACTGTCAGCTTCATTTTTATATATAATTGACTTAAATTTATAATTTTATTTCTTTAATTAAAGCAATAGGAAGATATTTGAGGAATAAAACTAAAAATGAACATTTTATGGCACTTTTTACTGTATGATGTACAAACCATAACTATTCAATAAAGAGAACACATGTAAGCTGATGATGATTTATCTTAATGCTTCTCCATCCAACGTTATTGAATTGTTGTGTCCGAAACAGTTTTCGCCCTTCACATTCAGTGTTCAATAAAACACCAGAAATATCAATCCAATTTAAGAAACGTATGTAAAAACTGGCCTTGGGACTTAGCGAAAATAAATTGTGCTCATACGTGCATATACTTAAGTGCTAGTAGGTGTATATACGCAAAATGAAGTACCTATCTAATTCATTCTCTGGATTATAATATGTCGTATCATTTGACAATTATATTTTTTTTCTGTGACTGGGAATAAATGTCGGTTTCTAGGTTACCAAAATTACGACGGAAATACAGGGTGATTAAAAAATAATTGTGCAAAAGTAAAGAACTCAAGCGAGAGTGACAAAAAAGTGGTAAAATATCGATTATTCAAAATAGTGAAAGGGCAGGCTCAAGATATTGTGTTTATTTGCTAGTTCATATCATCTCCACCAGAAACGTAGTGTAGTGCTACACTAGATAGCGACATCGAAGCAAGCAAGAGGAGTTTTGCACCACGGAATTTTCACGAATGAGGGGCTGTTGTGACAGTACAGTGAAACTTTAGGATTGAATTAGGTAAGAATGCACCACATAGAAACTGCATTGTACGCTGGATAACATAATTCGAAACTAGTGGCTGTTTATGTCCTAGGAAATGTCCGATCCGTCTACAGACTTCGGAAGTACAGTAAATAGATACGAGCCGTAGCCCTAGCAAGTCAACAACGGGGGCTAATAGGGAACTCCAGGTGCCATAATCCACGGTGAGGCGTATCTTATGGAATCGTAATAATATCCTTCCAGATCGTTGGATCGGCCATGAAGAATATAATGACTCACCAATGTCACTCTGGCCTCCGCGATCGCCAGACTTAATCCGCGACTTCTTCTGTGAGGGTACACCAAAGAAACTTGAACAACCTGAGACAACGCATCACAAAGCAGTGGAGTCAATATCCGAAGACATGCTGGTATGAGTCTGGACAGAACTGGAGTACAGTCTCGACGTTGTCGTGTCTCCAACGGGGCTCCAATCGAGGTTTTGTAGTGAACAGGTAAAATTTGGAAGTTAATGCATCTTTTCATGTGAATACAGTTGTGTTAAAGCCACCGACGTGGCACAATCGGTTAAGGCGCTTGCCTGCAGACCTGAAGTTGCGTTCGGGCGCGGGTTCGAACCCGGGTTGGGTTTTTTCCGAGGTTTTTCCCAACCGTAATGTGAATGCAAAGTAATCTATGGCGAATCCTCGGCCTCATCTCGCCAAATATCATCTCGCTATCACCCATCTCATCGACGCTAAATAACCTAGTAGTTGATACAGCGTCGTTAAATAACCAACTAAAAAAAGTTATGTTAAGTTCGTTCAGTCATGAATAAATAAAGTTTACTTCTGCACCATCCTTTTTTAATCTCCTCCCTAAGGAATGAAATAAACGTAACAATGAAACTTATCAATCGTTGTTTCTAAGACAGTTCCTTTGGATTGATAAGAATAGAATTTATCCACGGAATTATTCGTTCAGTTGAAGGATAAGAAGAAGAAGAATAAGAAGAAGATGATGATGATGATGATGATGATGATTACCTATTACTATATATTCTAAGGAGGCAGTCATTGCTATTTATTACAGGCTCTGTCAATTACAAACGTTCTAATTGTCATAATTGTAGAAAATCTCGTTAATGCGTCGATTTGAGTTTGCACAGGTAACCTAGAAGTTAGTAAATAATCACTTACTTCTCATGGAGATAGAAGAATGCGATATGTTATAGCCAATCATTTATAAAGAAAAGTTGTCTGGTAAGTTTCATCTATACGTTACATGAACTGAAATACTCTGGAATGTAGAAAGTATACAGATGCGTGTAATGGAGACTGCAATGCACGGATAAGACACAAACTCGCGTTAGGGCAATCTACAACGGTCACGAGCTCCTGTGATGGTATGTTGTTAAGAATCGCACCTCTGCCAGTTAATTAAGACAGTAGCTTATTAGATAACGTATAGCTATTTCAGTTATGTACTCAGAACAATTTAATATCCCTTATGTTAACGAGAAGGAAGCATTGCAAGGTTTCCTCAAATTTATCCGTGCAACATTGCCCTAATGAAAACTGCGACAGCAACGAAGGATATTAAATGTTATAAAAATATTTATAAAATATACATGCGTGAAATGAAATATTGCGAAGTTAAAGAAATTTATAAGCACTCATAACAATATTCCGAATGCGTAGAATTCTTGTAATAGGCAGGGATGCATAACTGAATGTGAGTCATTTCTCTAAGTTACATAATGTCACTTAGTCTCAAGTAAACGTTAGTTCACACAACGAGGCGTGTGGAATGCAAGGAATGTAAATCTAGTGCAACTTGTGGTTAACACATCGTAACAAACAGATCTCATTTCATTAAATAGCTAATAGCTAGATTCATGTGACTGGTATCGAAGTATTTGTGTTCGATTCTTTACGTAACATCAAATAGAAAGCGAAGCTCACTGACTGTACTCGTAATTTAGGGTGGTCGAAAAACTGTTATGATTAAAATGAACTATCACAGTTCCACAGTTCCGACGGGTAGCGTTAAGTTGTCTTTATGATATACTACAAGATGTTCCTTTCCATGCCCAATTTCTGTGCATCTAAGGCCAAATGTGGTGTCATTTTTTGCAATTTTTTCAGGAGAGAGAATTTAAAGTTTGAACGACTGTACAAAATCATATCATGTTTCATAACAACGGTTTAGAGAGAAAAATAATAAGAGATATACATGTCATCTTTTGCCACACTAAAGATACCATCAGGATGCACAGCATATCGCAAAATCTCATTTCCGCCAAAAATTTACATATACCATTTGCCTTGGAAACATAGAATTGTGTTATAGAATGTAAAATAGACTACCGGTATTTTTAATTCCAAGGAAGTTGCGTTTCAAACAGAAAGTGCAGCATCATGTCGATATAATAATAATAATAATAATAATAATAATAATAATAATAATAATAATAATAATAATAATAATAATAATAATCAATTTATGGCATTTCAAAACCTGAGAGGTTTTTAGCCTCATTCACGATATATCGCCATTCGTCTCTGTTCCCTGCATCTTCTTGTCGTCCTCCCAATGTACAAAGATTATCATATACTTGGTCCTGCCAACGGAGACGAGGTCTGCTAAGAGGTCTCTTACATCGTGGAGAATAATCGAAAGCTTTTCGTAGAAGAGAGTCTTCATCAGCCGTAGAACGTGTCCAAGCCAACGTAGTCTTCGACTTTTTATTAAGGCTATTATGTCCGGATCTTTATAAATATCCCTTAGTTCCCTGTTGTTCAAAATTCTCCATGTGTTATTTTCTTGGATTGGACCAAAAATCTTCCTCAAGATCTTGTTCTCAAAAGTAAAAAGGGATTTTGTTGGTTTTTTTTGTTAATATCCAAGGTTCACAGCAATATAGGAGAGTTGGTAGGATTAATAATAATAATAATAATAATAATAATAATAATAATAATAATAATAATAATTATCATAATAATAAAATAAAAAACTAATGATTATTATTGCCGTTCTCGCCATCATCAAAATTTGTCACTAAGTATTCGAATATTTAAATAAGTCATAAACGCGGAAATTATTCTCTTAGTCTGTTGCAGAACCTTTGCACTCCCAATACCAATACCTAGGTACGAAGAATACGGTTAAAGTGCACTGTAGTCGCAAAACGTAGTGTATCGGGGTCGTATTCAACACAAAGTCTACAGAACGGGTAAGAATTTGGAGAATCCGCCGAGTTTCTAGACTTGGAAGCATGCCACGTTCAACACAACACACGCCAGACACACAAACTCTCATTCTGTCTGCAGGCCTACGGAGGATTGTCCAATTTGCAGCGGAAATTGACAATAAAAACTTTCAGAAACTGTGAGCTTTTATGACTTTCTGGCTTTTGCGAAAGAAGGAAAAATAAACTTCACACGAAAATTAAATCATTTTCCATTGCAACTGCTTATTCGGAGAATAAACTGAGTTCCTCTTCTCACTATTATTACTACTAGACTATTATTTTGTGCCCCTTACTGACGAACACAATCGAACTGAATCCAAACTTGACTCTAAATATAAATATAGAAATTTCACAATAAAGGAATTCTTAGTAAGGCAATTATGACGCCAACCATAATGCATGCAACGGTTAACGAGCACAGTCCTGAGTTCGACTGCAGCTTATGTTATGGATATTCATCCCACTAATTGAAACAAACTGTAATACCGAAACCGGCCTGAGGCATAACTCTAATTTCTGCCCAAGACTACGCAATTCTTATATTAATAATTATGCATACCGGTACTGAAGATTCATTAATAGTTTTGGGTTTAAAAAGGAAGCATACAAATTACGAGCCTGGCTCTTACGGTAGTGGCTAGAAGCATTTTTATTCTATAATTTTAATTTGTACTCACTTTGTCTACCAGCTAAATAGATAAATAATTAAAAAAAAACACAGCAACTAAAGTAATATGAATAACAAATTTATCATGTAGGCGTAATATTACACTTAAAGGCATTGGAATAGCGTAAATCCATAAAGACCCAATTGTATAAAACTCCCTGACTAAAGATCAACTTTGATCGAAGATCGGAAAGTGAACCGAGTTCAGACACTTCTTCTATTGTATCAAACTTTTCTGCGATCAAATTACCTTGGTTCAAATGCAGTCTAAGTTCACGTGAAAAGGATTTGGCAACATCGCATAAACAGGTGAAGTATGTGATGCGCGGACCATGTTGTTCAGGTGTGTTCAGTGTTGCCAATCTAGCGACTTTAACTCTTTTTCAACGACAATTTCTTTTAACTTTTATATTGCTTAAATAGGGATTTAGCGACCTTTTTAGCACCCCATAGTGACAAAATTTAATCTTTCTTTGTTAATAATGAGAAATCTAGCGACTTTCCAACTACTTTTTGGCGACTTTCCGTACACTCTGTTGGAGACACTGGTTTGTTTTGTGCATTGTAAATAATGGCGGACAATAAGAAGAAGATTGACCGTTCTCCAAATTGTTATCATGTTATGGTGTTCGATACTGCTAAACATAATAAAGCTTTATAAAACGACAATTTTCGTTTAGTAATACAGTTAATTGAAAATTAATTATTTAATTAATAATTAATGGTTGTTATGAACATAATATAATTATAGATTATGTTATTTCATACTGCTGAACACGATAGAGCCATATAAAATATAAGAATGTTTGTGTATTAAGGCAAGAAATTGAAAAAAATATATATAAATGTATCTACCATATCTATTAATAATAATAATAATAATAATAATAATAATAATAATAATAATGGATATTTTATTTGCACAATCTGTCACTCGTATATTTCAAACTGAAAAAAAAAACTGAACTTGGATTATCTAACTTAATCGGAGAAATTTCTTCAGTCAAAGTTGACTTTAGTTTAAGAAAAATTAATCTCAGATTAGACTTTCTACAACACAAAAATCCAAGTTTAACTAGAACGAGGATCAATTTAACCTCTGATCTAAGATTAAATGGTTCATACAATCGGCTCTAAGTCTTTCCATTTTGCATGTTACATAATATTTTTCTTGCATCTGATTCCATATTATCCTGTTTTTCTTCAATATTGCTGAAGACATTGAGATGAAGATTTTTTGCATTGAAATCTTTTTTATTTATTTCCAACCTTTCTTTTTTTTCTAAAGTCTGCCCATCCGTCTTTTTTATTTTCGATGATTTAAATATATATTGAGGTTACCTCTGTTTACGATGACATTGTAATATAACAAATGAACTCTCTATTAAGGTCACTGCTTAAATTAACAAGGCACATGGCCTTCGAAATTACGATTTTACTATGATTCCGAAGACCATGATGACTTAATTGGGAATTAAATTAATTAATTTTTTAATGTGTATTAGTTTGGTGAAATACGAACGAATTAAATACGATTTAACTTCCATATTTAAGTTAAATTACAATTAGTTAATTGTGGATTAGTAATATGTTGGTGAAATCGGCTCTTAACTGACTAGATGACTCAACTTAGTTATAATTCTTTATAATACAGTATAGATTAACCTGAATTATATTAGCTCATAAATTAAGTTATTACTTTTCGTGTAGGCTTTATCTCAAATTAAATAAATAATATATTTGTCGTTAAAATTTAACTCATGATTACTGCTTAGAATCTTTAGTGTATTGCAAATATTCTTAATTTAAATATGTAAGCTTATGTCACTATTATGTTGATTGAGGCTGGTTGAGTGGAAGTGAAGGCCTTATGACCTTAACTCTGCTAGCGAAAATAAAACATTCTACAAGAATCTTGGAATAGAGCTGTACTAAGTTATTGTGCACCCCTGCAGATGGCTGCTGTGTTATGGAGCCGATTCGCGTGATCTGGTTCCCAATGCTGTTCAATTGGAGGTGCAACTATCATACTAATTGTCTCATGTTTCGGATCATTGAGATTTCTAACTAATCCGCTTTGAGATTAAATCTATCACATGTTGTCTTTTTGTAGCGGCGGATACTCTACCTTGGCTAACAATCAATGGGGAATAAAAGATTCCTTACTTCTTCTCAGATGATGATACTCAGAGAAAATACAATAACGAGAATTTTTTGTTGCTCGAGTAAGTCCATACAATACAACAGGGAAGTACAAAGCCAATAATATCGCAAAAGAATGGGCAATTTTATTTTCCAGAAGCTTAACTTTTGTTTTGTATCGGCTTGCGAGTAATGTAATTAGAGATCTGGTGGCTTTTCTGCAAAATCTTTTGAGATACGAAAGTTTTGTATTATGATTTGAAATCATTAGGTTTGTTATCTTGTGTTTCAGCGTGTGAAATATATGAACCATTTTATGTACTTCAGTATGTATGTATGTATGTATGTATGTATGTATGTATGTATGTATGTATGTATGTATGTATGTACATTCGACTTAAAATTCACAAAAGATTATGAAAATGTTCCTTTTCATACATACAGTTTAACGCAGATTTCAGATATATAATAGCACAGTCTAGTACATACAGTCACGAAGCTCAATACGTAGGGAATATGCATCCATAGATAGTTGCTAACCACTAGGATCGCTACTGTCGCCTCATCACAGACAATGTGAAATAGTATCGGCACAGTCTATTGTTTCTAGCACCCTCACAACTCAAGCTTCGTGACTGTATATACTAGACTGTGATAATAGTAGATTGCTCTACTAGGTTGGTAACAGAGGAGAGGAAAGGTTTGAAGAAACGAGGCGCTTGCGCAAATTTTTTTAATTCCCGAGACTCTGTTGTACACTTAACGCCCGTCTATTGCATATTATTCTTTGCACAATCATAATTTATTTTTATTTTATTGTTTATGTATTTTAGTTATATATTAATTTTGAACTGAACATTTGTCATTTTGTTAATGGCAATGTGTAATTATCTAGGTGGCTGTGTTTTTATATTCTTTTGTTTTATTTGTTGGAAACGATTGTCTTTTATGTGTATGCATTTTCAAATAAATAAAAAGCTATTGTAATATACGAAATTGAGTTGTAGCAATATTATTCAAACTTCACGTATAATTTCGATGTTAATAAATAAAGTTACAGCTTGTTACAGCCGTGTTGTAAGCAATTTAGTTACTGCGCTGTTATTTCCAGCCACAGCCTGCTGGATCACATCTTATGGTAGCTTACACTGCCTGCCCAATCAACGTTTATGCGCAAGTAAAGGCTACGTGGCAGATAGTGACTTTACATATACTGATAATGTTAATACTAAGCAATATTCTGGTTAAGGCAAGGGTCCACGTGACCTGGAACTTGTAATGACATGTGTCTTTATTGACACCATCAAATAAATAAATAAATAAATAAATAAATAAATAATGTTAATAGCGGTTACAGTCACTGTAATAGCGGTAGACACTGCCTGCCACCTAGCGGCAAAACATGAAGTTTACGCACCTACAGGATGCGATCCAGCAGGCAGTGTTTCCAGCGTTTTCGTAGTAGGCCTAATCATTGAACGTGTAGTAGCTTCAGGTTACATGACATGCAACAATATTGGTAAGTATGCAAAAAGAGCATGGTTGTGCAATATATATATATATATATATATATATATATATATATATATATATATTTTTTAGGGTGTAATTTAAACTTTATATGGGTATTTTAGACCATTTCCCACCATTGTAGTTATGCTGCTTTTGCACACAATTTTATATAATCAATGTCGCCAACATAAGAAACAGCTCGTCAAAAGTAATAATCCTCTAAATACTAAATTCGGTAGGAAACGTTGGTTAATATGACGAAGGCTAGGTTTTGTTTGTTAAAAGAACTTGTTCTTATTCGAATAATCTAATAAAAATAATGATAGATGAAGTATAGGAATTTTTTCCACGACCTACATTAATTTTCAAACTGACATGGTATAGTTGCGTCTGTTGGTAACTCAAGAAAAGGCAACATGGTGGATGTCAGTGAAATAGTCTAAAGTTTCTTCACTTATATTTTTGTTACATTCTGTATACATAATTATTTTTCTAAATAATTGGCATATTTCTTATTTATTACAAACAACTTTTGAATATAACATTTATGGCAAGCATACAACTAAAGATTATGTATGTATGTATTTATTAACACTACAATTAGGTATACACCCGGTGGTAGTGATATATAATATACAATAATTACAATTACAATTACATGAAATTATGAAGTTTTGACAATAATAGAAAACTTTATATCAATTATAATTGTGCATATTTTGTTGCATGTTCTTATGACATTAATTTCTTTGAATAATGATCAGAGTTTCTTTCTTTAACATCCTTTATGCCGAGTAAACGACATAATGGGGAATGTAAGCTTTCGGAAGCATCATGTCTCAGTATAAAATCGATATTTCTTTGTAGTATCAAGACTCAAAGTCTATTATAAGTAAGCAGATCTCCGTTGAATGAGATACTTGCACAAGTCCGATACAGTTTTCATTTACATTTCGATTGTACGTCAGGCCTCATAAAAAGTTCTGCACGACCTTTCAGAACAGACATGATGCGACTGAGTTGCTATCTAAAAAGTAAGGAAACTTAAAGTCTAGTACGAATTTAATGAAACCACGTTGTTTGAGAGTTATTTTTATAGTAATGGTTTTGCTGTCGTCTTAAAATTATATGGTCGTCAGAAGTTGTGTTTTTCTTCGATCTTCGCTGGTACAGACACTCTGTCAATATAGATAGGTACACCTGACTGTCGAGGGATAACAATTCATCCGGGTTTACGGAAGAAGGGCATAAGTCTTAGTACCTCTGTAGGCTTATAAAACAACTTTAAAGACTGATTTATGTACTAAAATGAAGTAATGTACAGTAGTTCTGTAGTCTAAATTAATCTAGATGATAGCGTGATTACCATGCTCTACCTCTAGAGGGAAAACAGGTTCGTCACAGTGCACACAACTTTAATATGTGTACCAACCTTTCTGTAATGAGGAGAAGAGCGGAGAAAACAATATTGTATTTTTGAAACCTAGAGATACCATAGAGATAAATTAGATAGCTTAATAACGATCACCAGATCGCTGGGTGATGATAAAAGGGTTCTATCTGCAATTTTTGTTATTTTCATTCATTTTATTTTATTATTATTATTATTATTATTATTATTATTATTAAATATGGGAAATGCCTGTTATTATTCAGTTGAGAAGCTTTTGTCATCTAGTTTGCTGTCAAAAAATCTGAAAGTTAGAATTTATAAAACAGTTATATTACCGGTTGTTCTGTATGGCTGTGAAACTTGGACTTTCACTTTGAGAGAGGAACATAGATTAAGGGTTTTTGAGAATAAGGTTCTTAGGAAAATATCTGGGGCTAAGACGGATGAAGTTACAGGAGAATGAAGAAAGTTACACAACGCAGAGCTGCACGCATTGTATTCTTCACCTGACATAATTAGGAACATTTAATCCAGACTTTTGAGATGGGCAGGACATGTAGCACGTATGGGTGAATCCAGAAATGCATATGGAGTGTTAGTTGGGAGGCCGGAGGGAAAAAGACCTTTAGGGAGGCCGAGACGTAGATGGGAGAATAATATTAAATGGATTTGAGGGAGGTGGAATATGATGGTAGAGACTTGATGATTCTTGCACAGGATAGGGACCAATGGTGGCTTATGTGAGGGCGGCAATGAACCTCCGGTTTCCTTAAAAGCCAGTAAGTAAGTATTATTATTATTATTATTATTATTATTATTATTATTATTATTATTATTATTGCATTTTCAGGTACTATATAGATGTTCTATGTTGTTGTTCTTTAGTCAACTGTCCGAAAACAAGTTTCAATCTCACAAGTGATACCAACACGGCACCACTTATGAGGCAACTAGGTCAGGAAATAAATGGGATAAGGTGGCCAGCTCCTTTCCTCCTCAATTGCATACATCACCGATTAGTTACATATTGCACTAATCGACTTCAGATGAATAAAAACAATTGTTTTTCCTCTGACACATATCGATAAGTGAGATGTACTGTCTGATAATAGATGTACATATCAGCCAGAACCTCAGTCAGAGGTAAAGATCGCTCTATATGGACATTAATAATGGAAAACGACATTTTTTAAACTTGAAATAATTTAAACCGTTGGTAGAAAAAAGTTGTAACCGCTACTACCTTCTTGCAGTAAGAATAAAACCTTATATCTGAAAAAAATCAGGTTAGGCATCATGTCATTCGTATCATTTGCTTGATACTTCGAAGACCGCATTATTTCCCGCATAATTTAAGAGCTTAATCCCAAAACGCGGTCAGTCCATTTCTATGAAAGGACTGGGCTAGTTCTTTATCCACTGGTCTTCGGATGAGCGAGTTTTCAAATGACATGCACAATAACACAAACATTTAGACAAGGATTGGCGTTGTTTTGGAAGAAAATACGCTTAAAATATAATAATAGAGATCTTAACCATAATCATAATAAAGTGGGGCTACTTGACCACCGCGGGGCTACTTGGAACAACGTGACATGTTGAGACATATTTAATATCTACATTTTCAGTTATTTGTTTTTATTATTGTGTTTCATTTTCCATTGTTACAGGTAGTTACTTACTTACTTACTTACTTACAAATGGCTTTTAAGGAACCCGAAGGTTCATTGCCGCCCTTACATAAGCCCGCCAGCGGTCCCTATCCTGTGCAAGATTAATCCAGTCTCTATCATCATACCCCACCTCCCTCAAATCCATTTTAATATTATCCTCCCATCTACGTCTCGGCCTCCCTAAAGGTCTTTTTCCCTCCGGTCTCCCAACTAACACTCTATATGCATTTCTGGATTCGCCCATACGTGCTACATGTCCTGCCCATCTCAAACGTCTGGATTTAATGTTCCTAATTATGTCAGGTGAAGAATACAATGCGTGCAGTTCTGTGTTGTGTAACTTTCTCCATTCTCCTGTAACTTCATCCCGCTTAGCCCCAAATATTTTCCTTAGCACCTTATTCTCAAACACCCTGAACCTATGTTCCTCTCTCAGAGTGAGAGTCCAAGTTTCACAACCATACAGAAGAACCGGTAATATAACTGTTTTATAAATTCTAACTTTCAGATTTTTCGACAGCAGACTGGATGATAAGAGCATCTCAACCGAATAATAACACGCATTTCCCATATTTATTCTGCGTTTAATTTCCTCCCGAGTGTCATTTATATTTGTTACTGTTGCTCCAAGATATTTGAATTTTTCCACCTCTTCGAAGGATAAATCTCCAATTTTTATATTTCCATTTCGTACAATATTCTGGTCACGAGACATAATCATATACTTTGTCTTTTCGGGATTTACTTCCAAACCGATCGCTCTACTTGCTTCAAGTAAAATTTCCGTGTTTTCCCTAGTTAATGGTTAAAAATGGTGTGAACTTGTGAAAAGACCTCATATTCAAAACCCTACATCAATTACAAAAAAGAAGATATGGAAAAAGGGATAGAGGCAGTTAGGGGAGAGATGTCGAAGAAGGGGGGTAGCAGAAAAATTTTAAGAATCTCGGGCGACGTTAGTACGGAAGATACTTGGAAAGAATCCGGGACCTGTTGGACATCCAACAGTTCTAAATAAGATTGAAGAAAAAGGTATTGCAGAAACCCTGGTAGTAGTGACTATTTTTACTTTTACTTATTTGTACTTTTAATTAGATGATGTTAAGGTCACTTGTAATTTTTTTTAAATAGAATTTCTGAGAATAAATAAAAGTTCAATAAATCTTACTTTTCCTTTAAAATATTATATTATATACACACTATATTCACAAAAGGTAATACACTTAACTGTTTTTAGGCATGAAACGTTTGGTATGCTTGTTAGGTGCTCATGTTACCTCGTAAGGCAAATGCCGGGCAATTTTTTGGCAAATCCTCGGACATCACCTCATCTCACTACATCTCGCCAAAATATTGTAAAAAACTGCACAAAATTGTAAAAATTGTAGAAAATTACTAAATTGTAAAACTGTAAAAATTTGTAAAAATTGTAATTGTAATATTGTAAAATTTTGACTTGTTCCACATCTTAAAGCTTCATTGCTCATGTAAGATCTATGGAATAAAATAAATGAATGAATGAATGAATGAATGAATGAATGAATGAATGAATGAATGAATGAATGAATGAATGAATGAATGAATGAATGAATGAATAATCTATAGTAGAAGTCTTCAGAAGATTGTATAGTTGGCACAACTGGTAACAATAGAACAGCTGATTGTAATACACGACTGCCATCTAGCGGAATATTTGTAATGATAAGATAGTACAATAATACTTTTGAAGACGGTTTAGTATTTTAGGAAGTCAATTAATATTTTATTGTGCTGGAATACTTTATTTCTTTTAATCGTGTAATAATCAATTAAATCCCACTCGAATTTTGATTTTCTCTAGATAAATCAAAGTCTCTAGTGAGATTACTGTAGATATATCTCAATTTCTTCATCACCAGAAGAATAATACATGTATTTTTTACAAAACAAATCTCAGCCAATTTTAATATAAATAATATAACCTCCAATTCAGTTAATTACCTAAGAATAGGCTAAGAATTTGTTACAAAAATTTGTAACATACAATTTGTAAATTGTAAACAAATGACAATTGAATTTGTAGTATTATGGCCTGGAATCTGTACAGTAATGTTCTACTTCACTTACAAAGTTACAAGAGTATCTTTGTGAAACACAAAAACTTGTAAATATGTAGATTTGTAACTTTTCTCACCTGTAATTTACACTTCCATGAAATAGGCTATTGGTGTCTATAGTCTTTTCTACTTTTCATTCTCAAAACCCGTGTTTTGTTTAATACAGTGGTTTAGATTTTTCTATGAATTTATGAAGTGTGAGTTAAGCATATCTTGACATGCTTTCACCAAAATTCCGTCTAATGTTTCTATTTACTTTATTATGTTTGTAAATTGAATTAATTTGTTTACTATGTGTTGTATATGTTTGTATAGTTTGGCTAATGAATTGTATATGCTTTTAAAATGCATAGTAGTCTATATAGCTCTACTGATGAATTGCATATGCTGTAAATGGTATAGTAGTCTGTATAGCTCAACTGATGAATTGTTTATGATTATGTACAAATTTGTATAGCTTAATGAAAGTTTGCTTGTAAATTGAATTAATCTGCTAACTTTGTATTGTATATGTTACTATAGTTTTGGTTTATGAATTGTATATGCTATAAATTGAATAGTAATCTGTATAGCTCTATTGATGAATTGTTTGTGTTTGTAATTTGAAGTAGTTTGCATGATATGTATTATCAATTTCTGTATATCACAACTGGTTGAATTGTTTATGCCTTAAATTGAATTAACTTACTTGTTATGTATTATATGTTATAGCTCAACTGATGAATGATCGTTTGCGTTTGTAAATTTAATAATCTGATTGGCTATGTATTGTATATTTTTAGTAGAGCCATCGATGTAGCTCAGTCGGCAGACTCGCTGGGCTGCTGATCCGGAGCTGCGTTCGGGCTTAAGTTGGATCCCTCCTTTGGTCTCATTGAATGGTTTCTTCCGAGGTTTTCCCCAGCCGTGGGACTGAAGCCGGTGGCGAATCCTCGGGCCTCACATCATCTCACTACAGCTCCCCAAAATATTGTAAAAAAATTGTAAAAAATTGTAGAAAATTACAAAATTGTAAAACTGTAAAAATTGTAAAATATTGTATGTATGTATGTATGCAGTGGGTATATACCCGGTGGCAGTGGTAACTATTAATAAAGACAACAGTAAATACAATTAATAAAAAATACAATTAATAATAATACTAATAAGTAATACTAACAATAATTAATAATAATAATAATAATAATAATAACAGGGAATATCCTAAATTAAATTAAGCACGATCACTTAAAATAACATTTAAAATAAATCTAATTTGTATCTTAAACCTAAGTTCGAACTAAAACCCACGAGTATGATATGTTCATATTTGCACAAGTACCTTTCGGCACTACACTCATTTCGCTGTCAACTCACTCACTGCACTGGAACTACGACACATTTCACTGATTCTATCCTGATTTCACTAACACTTCAAAAACATTTCACTGTTCAAATACTTTGCACTGCCACTATAAACTATAAAGCTTCACTGACAGGAACACGTTTCACTTACACAACACACTTCACTGACACAACATAATTCTTCACTGATACAACACTTCAATAACAACATATCATTTACACCCTTTAAATATTGTGTATAATTACCGTCTATTAGTAAAGTCCTTAAAGCCTATTTTTAAATACATTTGTGGTTGTTGGTAAAGCCTTTAGTAAATCTGCAGGTAAAGCATTCCAGTCCATGAAAGTAAGATTGAGAAAAGAAAACTTTCCAGTGTCCGTCCTCTGTCTTCTTTCCCTCATTTTATAAGAGTGGTCGTTCCTTGAAGAGTAATTTGCCGGCTGCAACCTATTTTTTATTTCTCTCCAGGCAGGCTCACCTCTGTATGTTTTGAACAGTGCGCATAATCGAATTCGCGTTCTCCTGTCCGTGAGTGTGTCCCATTTTAATGGTGAATTTTTCCGACAACACTTGGGAGCCCGTTTTTTAATCTTTTCCAGTGTCTCAATAATTGTAAAAATTGTAAAAATTTGTAAAAGTTGTAATTGTAATATTGTAAAATTTTGACTTGTTCCACATCTTAAAGCTTCATTGCTCATGTAAGATCTATGGAATATAATAAATGAAATGAAAAATGAAAAATTTATTTTATTATCTAAATATTTTTACAAACTATACTTGTAGTTCTTCTAAGATATTTGAAAGCAGACTTTTCAGTGCATATTCCAGTAAAAGGGTGTGGAATGATTTATTTCTCAAATTCTTGTACTCCGCATCACTTCTTAGAAGGACGTAATTTATATCCCTGCACTTTCATCACGACCGAGTTGTTTCATTACGCATTGTAATCCACTTGATGAATGGTGAGAAATAAATGTTCCATTTCCTAGTGAAAGGATATATATCGAGTATGTATATTACATAAAAACACAACAAATCTAAGCAAGTTTAAATTATCTCGAATCTACTCCTTCCTTACGTTATGGTATTTCGATTAACATCAAACGGAAATAGCATGGAGTGTAAACAAGTCCAGAGTATGACAAGAAAAGTCGCTCATGTTGATGTATGAAAGTCTCTGTTTATCTCCATGCCAGTTGTCAATGCCAACCAGCGCTGATAGATTCTGGTTCACAGATCCGAGAAGAAAAGGTACAGTAGGATCACAAAAAATAAACTGGACTATGTTGCATGTTTTCTGTTATTTGCGTCGTGTCTATAACTTTCAGCGGTCTGTCTGTCCGTCCTTTGTTTTGCCGAGATATCCCTCTCTTTCCCGCCATGTCTGCGCTCTTTCTTTCTTCATTACGTGCAGAAGTAGTACACAGCAGTAATACGTCTTTGTGCTACAGTTGCCCGGGGAAACGTGAATAGCTGTAATAAATATATCATTTACGTTCGATGTTAATTGCAATATTTCAATCTTTAACAAAGTTGCTCACGTTTATCAGGTCACTTAGTTTAATGTTTCATTACTCTTATGCCTGGTTTCACCAAGCGTCTTTAAATCAGCCGAAACCTTTTCTTTAATTTCAAAGCCATTTCTAAAAGTTGACCGTTTCACCAAATTCCGTTTCTTTTAAGCCATAGTTCCGCTATGGCGATCATCACCGTCTTTTGCGTATATATTAATAATAATAATAATAATAATAATAATGATTTATTTTAGCTGGCAGAGTTAAGGCCGTAAGGCCTTCTCTTCCACACAACCAGCAAAAAGTGTATATACATATGCATGAACTTACAAAGAATTCAACAATTTGATTTAGATGAGAGTTACATGTATACAAGAGTTATTTACGAATTAAACAACAAAATACTATGAACTATTAATTAAACACTGAAATAAACTGTGTAGCAGAATTAAACTAAAATACATAGAATGTTAATATATTTCAAATTATATTAGATAATAGAAAGAGATTATTATGAGACAATTTTGAAAATGCAGCACAATCAGGATGATGTCTAAAGAAAAAAAGCAACAGTGTAGTCTGTAATATTTTAAATCAGTATGATTGGAGTGAAATGCTAATAAGGTTATCTTTTAAGCTGTTCTTAAAGGTGTTATATTCGTCCCTAGTCTAACAACACTAAACACAGAATTTTTTTGTATCTAAATACTGGCATTAAGTCTACTTTATTAGTAATTAACTAGCGGACTTACTCGTGTTAATTATTTAAGTCTCTGCGGCTTACAGCTGTTTCGGTGCTTCATCACACCATCCTCAGAGCCTACTAGATCTCGACGTCATCTCGAACTTCTCTGCTTATTGTTTATGTGCGTTTGATTGTTGAAAAGTGTTGAAAAACGCACCCACACAACAGGCAGAGAAGTTCTAGATGACGCCGAGATCTAGTAGGCTCTGAGGATGGTGTGATGAAGCACCGAAACAGCTGTAAGCCGCACAGGCTTACATAATTAACACGAGTAAGTCCGCTAGTTAATCAATTACTTATATTCAAGTGTTAAAAGTAGTGTACGCAAGATTAAAAATGGATCTACTTCATTGTTTCCATGTTGTATTTGACATATTGAATTAACCTATGTTGATATACATTTTACTACTCATGCCTACTATTTCACGAACTTTCTTCCTCAACATTCCCTTTTTTTTGGGAGGCATCTTTGCATTCTTTGAAATTCATGTTGTACAGGGCAGGTGACTGGAAGCGTAATTAATTAAAATTTCATCGTCTGTTTGTGGAAAAGTTGTTAATTACACGACTTTCCCAGCCATATTGCTTTATCGTTATTCTTTACTTACTTACAAATGGCTTTTAAGGAACCCGCAGGTTCATTGCCTCCCTCACATAAGCCCGCCATCTGTCCCTATCCTGAGCAAGATTAATCCAGTCTCTATCATCATAACCCACCTCCCTCAAATCCATTTTAATATTATCCTCCCATCTACGTCTCGGCCTCCCTAAAGGTATTTTTCCCTCCGGTCTTCCAACTAACACAGTATATGCATTTCTGGATTCGCCCATACGTGCTACATGCCCTGCCCATCTCAAACGTCTGGATTTAATGTTCCTAATTATGTCAGGTGAAGAATACAACAAGCGTGCAGTTCTGCGTTGTGTAATTTTATTGTATGGATTCGTAACAAGCTGTTTTTTTACTGTGATGGGTTGTTAGCCCTTCGCCCAACCCCGAAGCTGGAGGACCACCCCTTATCGGCTGTCCACGACTGCTTACTCAGTACATTCGCAGCTACCCTCCATATCTGGAGGCCGTCTCCTCTATCCGCAACCTGAGGACGCTCCATGCCGTGGTGATAGGGATCCACAATACATGGTTATCGTTATTCTTTTGTTTTCTAAATTAATGAATGACGATTCATCGTTGTCAATTTGAGGCCACGTCAATCTATATTATATTTACATCTAGAGCTAATTGAAGGCGTTGATCACCATAGCGAAACCATAGCTTTAAATTTACGTATGTTTACTAAAGTGGAAATTTTTTGTTTGCATCTTGCATAATTACCATATTTGCATACGAGTAAGACTTCGGTGAATGTGATTGGTTGCAATGTTCACGGCCGCCCAAACAAGGAATTTCAAATTTTTAGTATCCCCTTCCCTTAAATGAGGAATACCGGTATTCAAAAACCGATAAAATAAGCTTCGTTACCTGAAGAAATAGTTGGTATCACGATATTCAGCCAGACCGCTCTGAAGTATTATATATTATATTCCCCTACATATTTCTTTTTATTTTCGTAAATAATAAATAGGATTAGTTGTAAGCCATCAATCTGTATCATATAAGTTTTATGCTTCTGTCTGACAACTGTGCCCCTTATGTAAATCAGGTATTAAGAGAGCAGAATTTGAAAGTGGTCTGCACAAGAAGTTAAATGTGGAGCTTCGTGTATGCGTAACCTACGTGCGTGAATGCGTGCGAGTGAGCTATTAAGTACATACACACGCAGATCTGTGCCCGATCGCTTCAGCATGCAGCAGCTCTCGAGGTCATCTGTTACGAACTTCCCTTCCAGGAAAGATTCTTCTTCCAACTACACTACTTATTTTTATAGACATCTCGAATAGAGACGATTTTTTTTTCTGTTTGCTCCTGCATCTCAACTGCTCATATGTGCTAATGAAGACGGTGAAAGATGGTACAGCGGTTATGAACTGTGAGTTATTTCAGATTAGGTACCAGGTTCCAGTAGCTTGCCTTTGGGCGATTTTCCAAAAACCGGGGCGAAACACAGTATGTGCAAGAAAGTCGTATTTCTTTTTCTGCTTCTGTATCTTTTTCGTTGCAATCACAATGAACATCCACAATCATCAATAGCACACTACAAACATAACTCCCACTACAATAAAAACCACTGTTATCACACACCTATCACTAACACATCCAATACTATAATAAGTATCACTATAACTAGTATCAGGAAAATTGCAATATCAGCACAACCACAATACTATTACTTCCATACTAATGGCTTTTACAGAATCCACAGGTTCATTGCTCGCAATCGGTCCTTATCTTGGGCAAAATCCAGTCCCTACCATCATATCCCACTTCCCTCAAATACATTTTAATTTTATCCTCCCATCTACGTCTCGGTCTCCCAAAAGGGCTTTTTCTCTCCGGTCTTCCAACTAACACTCTATATGCATTTCTGGATTCACCCATACGTGCTAAATGCCCTGCCCATCTCAAAAGTCTGGATTTAATGTTCCTAATTATGTTAGGTGAAGAATGCAATGAATGTAGTTCTGCGTTTTATAACTTTCTCCATTCTCCTGTAACTTCATCCCTCTTAGCCCCAAACATTTTCCTAAGCACCTTATTCTCAAACACCCTTAACCTATGTTCCTCTCTCAAAGTGAGAGTCCAAGTTTCACAACCATACAGAACAACCGGTAATATAACTGTTTTATAAATTCTAACTTTCAGATTTTTTGACAGCAGACTGGATGATAAAAGCTTCTCAACCGAATAATAACAGGCATTTCCCATATATATTCTGTGTTTAATTTCCTCCCGAGTATCATTTATATTTGTTACTGTTGCTCCAAGATATTTGACCTTCTCCACCTCTTCAAAAGATACATTTCCAATTTTTATATTTCCATTTCGTACAATATTCTCGTCACGAGTCATAACTGTTTTATAAATTCTAAATTTTCTTTTTTTTTGTTTTTTTTTTTTTTTAAGAGCAAACTAGATGACAAAAGCTTCTCAACCGAATAATAACAGGCATTTCCCATATTTATTCTGCGTTTAATTTCCTCTTGAGTGTAAATTTTATTTATATTTGTTGCTGTTGCTCCAAGATATTTGAAATTTCCACATCTGCTACAACTGTTCTTACCACCTCAAATAGTAAGTAGGTCTATCATTATCATCACCATTACTATCACTATCACCACCAAAGTCGCTACCATAACTGCCATCTCAACCACAAAACATAATAAAATTTATATGTAAATGCTGGAAGTAATATAACTGCAAATTTTAACAGTTTATCCCTTGGATAGAGTACAACAAAGAAGTCTCATATCATATTAGTCCGAAATGAATACTTTTTTCAGAAAAAAAATTCCTCTATACGTAATGTTTTACTCGATATTTCTATTCTTATCATTTGAGAAACTGGTAAGTAGAGACCTAAATTTTTTGTATCCATTTTCATCAAAATTATCATCTATTTTTCTAAATTTAGCATCTATTTTTTCAAATTAGCATCTACTTTTTTCAAATGAATCTTCGTGCATTCTAGCTTTCATTTCTCAAAAAATAATATTGTGAACAGTTCAGCGTTTTTCTCCATCGAATTACATCATCTGCCTGAAACAACAGCACTACACTGTGATAAAAACACGTTCACTGTCAACATTGTTTGCTGATGTCCACAATACTTTCAGACAACACTCTGGAAATGCTTTATTCTCCAACGCAGCAATTGGAGAATTTATAGAAAACTGTCTCAGGATCTGAAGCATTGAATACTGCTGGAGGGTCCACACCTGTGGAGAAACGGTCAGCGCGTCTGGCTGTGAAACCAGGTGGCCCGGGTTCGAATCCCGGTCGGGGCAAGTTACCTGGTCGAGATTTTTTCCGGGGTTTTCCCTCAACCCAATACGAGCAAATGCTGGGTAACTTTCGGTGCTGGACCCCGGACTCATTTCACCGGCAATATCACCTTCATATCATTCAGACGCTAAATAACCTAGATGTAATATAACCCAATAAAATAAAAATATATATATATATATATATATATATATATAAAATACTGCTGGGCTCTTTCATGAACAGTTATAGTTGTTTGCCCCATTTTACGAAGGAGCACATGTCTCACAAATTGAACCAACTCTGCCAATATAACTAGAAAAACTATCCATCTCTGCTGCGATCTCAATAGCAAATGGCCGAGGAAACCGACGCGATGCATTTTAGCCAAGCTCATATCGAATATTGAACTTGATAATCGATATTACGATATGTTTATCAATCGTCTGATCTTCATTATCAATATATGAAATTATCAAGCACAATGAACTGTGGAGTTCAGTGTTGTGTCGATCTAGCGTGCTCTTACCGGAGTAGCTGCGAGTTGGAAGCTGGACTAGAGATAATGAAATTCAGACCAGAGGCAGAGCGGCCTCTGTATGGTTATTAAGTAGCCCTAAAAAGCTATAAAGTGGTGAGCTACCGTGCCTTCTCATAACTGACGAAAATGGGCTGGCGTATTGTTCTCTCTCTCTCAAAGAATGAAGTACAAAAATTTTGTTATATGACAATACGCCTATAAAAACAGACTTTGCACGTCACTGATTTTGGATTCCTAAAATAGATGGTATTTAGGTTATTTCGACACTTTATCAATTATTGGACCGATTTGAGAGTTATTAGTTCTAACTTAACATTCATTTAACAGTCAGTTAAGGAACAATAAATACAGAATGATCAGGATAGGAGATCTACTTGTAGGATTTAGTGAAGAACTGTTTTCAGAACATGGGAGGAGTGATAGTAGGAGGAAGAAGTATAAAGTGTATAAGATTTGCTGATGATATGGCGTTGTTAGCAGAAGAGGACATGATACTAACGGATATGCTACTGGAGCTAAATGACAGATGTGAGCAGTATGGAATGAAGATAAATGAAACAAGACGAGGACCATGGTTATAGGAAGAAAACTAAAGAAGATAAACTTGCGAAATTGTAAATGAGGCAGTAGAGCAAGTGGACAGCTTCAAATACTTGGAATGTACTATAAGAAATAACATGAGCTGCTGCCAAAAAGTCAAAAGGACAACAGCAATGGCAAAGGAAGCTTTTAATGGAAAAAAACTAAGGAAGAGACTAGTGAAGTGCTTTGTGTGGAGTGAGCATTGTAACGGGTAGAAACATGGACATTACGACGAAGTGAAGAGAAGCGAATAGAAGCAATTGAAATATGGATATGGAGAAGAATGGAACGTGTGAAATGGACAGACAGAATAAGAAACGAAGCTGTGTTGGAAAGAATGGGTGAAGAAAGAATGATGCTGAAACTGATCAGTAAGAGAAAAAGAAATTTGCTGTATCAGTGGCTAAAAAGAAACTACCTACTGAGGGATGTACTGGAAGTAATGGTGAACGAAAGAAAAATTGGGGGCAGAAGAAGATGTGATATGATAGACTACATTAAGATATAGGGATCATTTTTTTTCAGTAGGTTATTTTACGACGCTTTATCAACAGCTTAGGTTATTTAGCGTCTGAATGAGATGAAGATGATAATGCCGGTGAAATGAGTCCGGGGTCCAACACCGAAAGTTACCCAGCATTTGCTCACATTGGGTTGAGGGAAAACCCCGGAAAAAACCTCAACCAGGTAACTTTTCCCGACCGGGAATCGAACCCGGGCCACATGGTTTCGCGGCTAGACGCGCTAACCGTTAGTCCTCAGGTGTGGACTTGGAATGTGTTGGGTTTGCAATGATCTACTACTATGAATTAATGACTCGAAATAAAGATCACCACTTCCTGTAACTTTAACGTACATGCTTCATGACCAGGTCGTCCTACTTCAATTCTCGGCATTGCTAACGAAGAAAATTATTCATGCCATAAATGCACAATGGGTCAATTTAAACTTAGGTTTATGGATCTATCTCGGGTTCGATCCTCGAAAAGCCAGTCAATTAGCAAGCCAGCGTTCTCTTCTAGTGTGAGTTGGATTTTGAAGACTCCCAGTTAGTAAGTCTTGTCACCTTAATTCAGAAAATTGTTGCCGGCATAAATAGTTAAATACGCTTTTCATTAAACTGCAGCTGAAGTTCGTGAAATGCGATCATAAAGCAGATGGTTTGCCATTGAGCACGGACATTCTTATCATAAGTATGGAGATAATATCACTTAACTCGTAAAGTGTGAAACATATGTCACCTCGTAACAAAAATGTTAATCTTTCACATATTTTCATTTGTTGCAGGCATTCAAACCTGCTAAGGTCATTGCCTCAGGAAAGCATGAATCGCCATTCACACAGCTTGAGCAGCCAAAGAGTACAAGAATATGGCAAATTTTTACTTGCATTTCCTACACAGTGACATTACAGGCATCTATGAGTATTTTACTAGCCTTGAATTACTTTGTATTCTAACATAACGAAAACTTTCTGCACTGTCATCACGTTTTAACACTTCAACCTACAAAAGTGTTACTAAGAATTACCACAAGTTTGTACAAAGCAACACCCAAACTGAAGTCATGTCTTGGGTAAAGTGTTTTCATAAATTCTCACCGTCGAACCTAAGTGTGTATAAACATTGTTATTGTGGTAATTCCATTCGTCAGTCGTTACTTTAGACTGTGTAAATAAATTATATATTTTTGCCATAGAAATTTGCAAGTTTTCTCAATGATATAAGTAATGACCTCAGTCTAGAAGAGCGGGTGGTCACACTATGACGACGGTCACCACAGTAAGTCCTCATGCATTTGGTTGCCTGTAGCAGTTCACACTCGTTCAATCCAACTACATTTTTACTTACTTACAAATGGCTTTTAAAGAACTCGGAAGTTCTTTGCCGCCCTCACATAAGCCCGCCATTGGTCCCTATCCTGAACAAGATTAATCCAGTGTCTAACATCATATCCCACTTCCCTGAAATCCATTTTTATATTATCTTCCCATCTACGTCTCGGTACGGACAACGTCAATACGGAGTTAATAAAAAATTCACCTGACACCTTCTTACAACGACTATTAATAATAATAATAATAATAATAATAATAATAATAATAATAATAATGGAGAATAATATGGGCGAATCCAGAAA
Organism: Periplaneta americana; assembly: GCF_040183065.1. Classification (NCBI taxonomy): domain Eukaryota; kingdom Metazoa; phylum Arthropoda; class Insecta; order Blattodea; family Blattidae; genus Periplaneta; species Periplaneta americana. Next base: position 124,985,968 of record NC_091133.1, read on the forward strand.
TGCATATAGAGTGTTAGTTGGGAGACCGGAGGGAAAAAGACCTTTAGGGAGGCCGAGACGTAGATCGGAGGATAATATTAAAATGGATTTGAGGAGGGTGGGGTGTGATGATAGAGACTGGATTAATCTTACACAGGATAGGGACCGATGGCGGGCTTATGTGAGGGCGGCAATGAACCTTAGGGTTCCTTAAAAGCCATTTATAAGTAAATAAATAATAATAATAATAATAATAATAATAATAATAATAATAATAATCCTCCTTGGCGCTATAAGGTTGTAACAGCGCGTGCGATAAAACCTGTTTAACGACAACGCAATGTCACATTTCCCAGATCCTCAAAACAAGGCAAAAGCAGGTGTAATTGGATACATTGTTAGTCAAAGCAAAAGATTCAGTCAGTCAAGCTGTCAGAAGTGATTCAATTAGTGACAGTGAAAATATTTTCTTTAAAGGTTTCTAGAAGTTTATTATTCAGTAAAACAGGTGAAAGACACCCAAAAACAAAATACTTACTTACTTACTTACATACTTACTTACTTACTTACTTACTTACTTACTTACTTACATACTTACTTACTTACTTACTTACTTACATACTTACTTACTTACATACTTACTTACATACTTACTTACATACTTACTTACATACTTACTTACTTACTTACTTACATACTTACTTACATACTTACTTACTTACATACTTACTTACTTACTTACTTACTTACTTACTTACTTACTTACATACTTACTTACTTACTTACATACTTACTTACTTACTTACTTACATACTTACCTACTTACTTACTTACATACTTACATACTTACGTACTTACTTACATACTTACTTACTTACTTACTTACTTAATTACTTACTTACTTAATTACTTACTTACTTACTTACATACTTACTTACTTACTTACATACTTACTTACTTACTTACATACTTACTTACTTACTTACATACTTACTTACTTACATACTTACTTACTTACATACTTACTTACTTACTTACATACTTACTTACTTACTTGCTTAATTACTTACTTACATACTTACTTACTTACATACTTACTTACTTACATACTTACTTACTTACATACTTATTTACTTACATACTTACTTACATACTTACTTACTTACTTACATACTTACTTACTTAATTACTTACTTACTTACTTACTTACTTACTTACTTACTTACTTACTTACTTACTTACTTACTTACTGGCTTTTAAGGAACCCGGAGGTTCATTGCCACCCTCACATAAGCCCGCCATTGGTCCCTATCCTGAGCAAGATTAATCCATTCTCTATATCATATCCCACCTCCCTCAAATCCATTTTAATATTATTTTCCCATCTACGTCTCGGCCTCCCTAAAGGTCTTTTTCCCTCCGGCCTCCGAACTAACACTCTATATGCACTTCTGGATTCGTCCATACGTGCTACATGCCCTGCCCTTCTCAAACGCCTGGTTTTAATGTTCCTAATTATGTCAGGTCAAGAATACAATGCATGTAGTTCTGTGTTGTGTAACTTTCTCCATTCTCCTGTAACTTCATCCCTCTTAGCCCCAAATATTTTCCTAAGCACCTTATTCTCAAAAACAAAATACAGTAAAGTAGTTTGTGTTACACTACTGTATTGAATTTTATCTAAATTATACTGTTATTTTATGTGAATAAAAGGCTGTGAAACGAATTAATCTGAGTTTGGATTGCTTTTTATGGAGAAAGTCGCTTTGATATAAAGAGCCCACTGCAAGAATGATGGATGTCATTTGGAATACATTTTGCAGGAGAAGCAATTGAAAGTTTGAAATGCTTAGTGCTCAAAGCTTAACTGTGATTTCCCGATCATTACTGGACAGTGACTATCAGTGTTAATGCCATATAACTCTCTATGTGCATTCCACAGAGTGATTTATATAGAACTGACACATTTCTTTCATTAATTGTTTCAAAACGAATTGCGCTAGCGACAACTTATTATACCTAAAATGTAGAGGAATTTTGGGAGATTATTTACCTCTATAGCAAATGTTGTCCGGCTTTGTCAAATCCGGAGATCTCGGTGGCCACAGGTTCCTGGAAATTATTCGGTCATCACATAACCGGATAAATGGAACCATGCTTCATCTGTGAACCATGTGATGGACAATATGGCAGGATTTTGCACAATGAACGTCTGAAACCAACGACAATAAGTCACTAGATGCGCAGATGTTTATGTTTTATTCCTATTGTTGGCAGCTGTTTTCGACATTTTGTGTCAACGTGAAAATGCAGTACACATTAAATCAACGACTCTTCCTTGTGAAGCAATACTGGATTACGAATTCAATTACAGCTACTCAAAGGGCATACCAGAGAGAATTTGGTGTTCGCAATCCTCCCAAAAGAAACACAATACTGGGACTGGTAAACAAATTGGAAACAACTGGATCTCTGGTGAGTGAAAAGGGCAAGCATCGTTCATGTAGGCTTCCCACGGTTGTTGTTGATGTAAGAGAACGACTGGAGCAGTCACCCAAAAAAACATTAAGACGTTTGTCGCAGGAGACAGGGTACACCTACTCAATGTGTCAGAGAGCCTAAAGCCATATAGGGTTACGGTTGTTCATCAGCTACAGGAACCAGATAAGGATAAAAGATTGAATTATTGTCGTTGGTTTCAGACGTTCATTGTGCAAAATCCTGCCATGTTTTCCATCACATGGTTCACAGATGAAGCATGGTTTCATTTATCCGGTTATGTGACGACGGAATAATTTCCAGGAACCTGTGGCCACCGAGATCTCCGGATTTGACAACGCCGGACAACATTTGCTATAGAGGTAAATAATCTCCCAAAATTCCTCTACATTTTAGGTATAATAAGTTGTCGCTAGCACAATTCGTTTTGAAACAATTAATGAAAGAAATGTGTCAGTTCTATATAAACCACTCTGTATATGTCTAAGCTATGCATTGACAGTTTTGGTTCATTTTCGACAAGAAAGTGACATCCATCATTCTTGCAGTGGACTCTTCATATGCAAGTGTTTTGGATTAAGAACACGTTTTCGAAACGAATTATGCTCGTAATCCAGTTTTTACTGTATAGCTTACCCCCCGAAACTCTTGACTAGTTGATGTGCATAGCCCTACATCCAGGTAAGCAGTGGTAACTCGTACATTGCTGCCAAATTGTCCGTTATTGGAGCCACGTCTTTTCCTGCTGTGGGTTAGGAGAGCGTCTTGCTTTGTTAACGTTATTAGGCGACCAGCTAATCAGCGCAGAATCTGCAGGTAATGCGTTTCTCTCTTAACTCTGGACAGTAAACTGCATACCATCCAGTCCCGTGAGACCACAATTTTTTACGATCTTAGTCCTAATTGGACACTGTCGAGGGAATCAGGTTTTGGTATCCAACTAAGAAATACAATAGAAATGTCACCGTGTGGTTTACAATTATGCAGGCTGACGTTTGCTTTTATTAATCTGGCTATCTTTACTATTGTATTTCTGTTCTTTAATTACAAAGTAATAATGTTGCAATTTACATTCGGACAGTGCCATACACTACGTATACTTTTGATTGCTTTGCATGCAGTATTTGAAGCGAGAGTTGCTCTATATTGATTTAACAAGGGTCCGGCAATTGGTTTTAACGAATTTCACTATGCTATTGTAAAATGAATATAAGGTTTAGAAATATTAAAATAACACAGAATATGGCTTGAAGAATTGAATTTATTGTGGGATGTCATTACCCTAGCTACCTAGCTTCTCGTTTTCAACATTTGTCCTCATATCACGAAATAGATACTCGCTCACAACACCATATCACACTCTCCATTCCTAAACACAGAACATCCTTCTACTCTTCATCTTTCACCGTCTCTGCAGCTCATCTCTGGAACTCTCTACCATAATATGTCAAAGACTGTCGGATATTGTCTAGTTTCAAAAATAAATTAAAATTGCACTTTTTGAATTAGATTCCTTTCAGTTATAAGCCCTTTTCTCTGCTATAGTTTTGCAAAAATATAGGCTATATATTTCTTTTTCCTTCCTTTCCCCTTTTTGTTCTCTTTATCAGCCGATGAATTTATTATCATAGCCTTTTTATAGTAAATTTTATTTAATTTTCGTATTTCTTTTCTTTTTTATTATTATTTTATTACATTGCATTTTGATATATTCTTCCTTACGTTTTTCCATATTAACCATTGTACTACATGAGTTGCTTTCACTATATTGCAATGTATTTTACTTTCTTTTTCTTCTATTATGGTATTACTTTCATGTTGTTTAGTGTCGATTTTATTATCCTATTATTATTTTTTTTTTCTGTTCTTTAACTTTTTGTTAAATTTTAACTGCTTGTATACTTTGTGACCTGGTAGAGTGTAAGTGAAGGCCCTATGGCCTTAACTCTGCCAGTATAAATAAAAATTATTATTATTATTATTATTATTATTACTATTATTATTATTATTACTTACTTACAAATGGCTTTCAGAGAACCCGGTGGTTCATTGCCGCCCTCACATAAGCCCGCCATTGGTCCCTATCCTGAGCAAGATTAATTCAGTCCCTACCAATCATATCCCACCTCCTCAAATCCATTTTAATATTATCCTCCCATCTACATCTCGGCCACCCCAAAAATCTTTTTTCCTCACGTCTTCCAACTAATACTCTATATGAATTTCTGGATTGTCCCGTACGTGCTACATGCCCTGCCCATCTCAAACGTCTGGATTTAATATTCCTAATTATGACAGGAGAAGAATACAATGCGTGCTAATTATTATTATTATTATTATTATTATTATTATTATTATCATCATCATCTTGGATATTTATCTTTTGAAGAGATGGAGAAGTTCAAATATCTTGTCTGTGGTGTTCGGGTAAAGGGGTGTAAGTCATTTTTTTGTCCAGGTGGAATTTTGTTCCCCAGATGAAGTTAAATTATACAAGTGGGTGTGCAAAAATGAAAGAATACTAGCAGTTGATGTGTTTTATTTGTGTAGAAAAATATTTGTAATAAGGGTTCCAAGTTTAATTTTCATTTATCTCCGAACTCATTTTTATGACTTATCTCCCTTTACCCAAACACCACAGAAATATAAATGATACTCGGGAGGAAATTAAACACAGAATAAATATGGGAAATGCGTGTTATTATTCGGTGAGAAGCTTTTATCATCTAGTCGGCTGTCAAAAAATCTGAAAGCTAGAATTTATAAAACAGTTATATTACCGGTTGTTCTTTATGGTTGTGAAACTTGGACTCTCACTTTGAGAGAGGAACATAGGTTAAGGGTGTTTGAGAATTAGGTGCTTAGGAAAATATTTGGGGCCAAGAGGGATGAAGTTACAGGAGAATGGAGAAAGTTACACAACGCAGAACTGCACGCATTGTATTCTTCACCTGACATAATTAGGAACATTAAATCCAGAAGTTTGAGATGGGCAGGGCATGTAGCACGTATAGGCGAATCCAGAAATGCATATAGAGCGTTAGTTGGAAGGCCGGAGGGAAAAAGACCTTTAGGGAGGCCGAGACGTAGATAGGAAGATAATATTAAAATGGATTTGAGGGAGATGGGTTATGATGATAGAGAATGGATTAATCTTGCTCAGGATAGGGACCAATGGTGGCTTATGTGAGGGCGGCAATGAACCTCCGGGTTCCTTAAAAGCTAGTAAGTAAGTAAGTACAGTAGAACCTCGATTATCCGTCACCCTATTAACCGATTGGCGGATTATCCGACTGTCTTTCTCTCGCTCTTTTTTTTTCTAAAGAAACATACGAAGTAGATTGTATTGTACGTTATATTAATATATATATTTTTTTCTAGATAGTGTTATTACAAGCATTTACACTTAAACACTTTTGGTCTACTGTTCGAGTTGCCGTACTCTACAACTTCTATAATAAAATGTATTCCATGAGTGTTAAAAGAAAACGTGTTATGCTAAGTATCGAATAAAATGAAGACCAATATTTTTGTTAAATTATTAAAACTAATGAAAATTATCTTTTTTTCTATTATCATATAATTAAGTGGTTTGGGAAAAGAGAAACTGTGTGTCATCTCTCATCACAATATGAGACTGATGTTACAACTGTGAGCAATTGAATAAAAATCAAAAATAAAGTGTACACGAGTACAGTATGTAAATCTACAACATGAGACCTCTATTATTTATATCTTTCCGCTGACAGCCATTACAAGGAGTTTTCTTAGGCCTTAAAAATATGTCGTTGACAACCGAACTTAAATTAATGAACTTCTGACTCACTACCAAACGTGTTAAACACAAGACCACGGAGGAAATGACAAAAATTCAAGTGTTATTCACTTAATTTACGAAAATATTTTCTTACGGATTATCCGATTTTTTCGATTAACCGTTCCGTCAACCCCCTTCATTACCACGGATAATAGAGGTTCTACTGTATTATCATCACCATCATCATCGTCATCATTATTATCACTATTGGAATTCACCAGCGAGAGAGTTTAGTCCGGAGGTTTGTTTCGTGTGATGCTGAAGCATAGGATAATTTTGTAAATTTGTTATAGATGGACATTTCAGTAATTGCGACGAATGTCGATTGTTTTCCTTGTCGCTGGACGCGGCGATGACTTGCAAGTGCCTCGGAATGCTTGCGGCAGAGGTGTGAAGACGAGGACCTCCCGAAAACCGGCAACTCACCTTCTTTAACGATGGGGCTGATCCGGGTCGAGTCAACAGAGCTGTGACTCACGCCCGCTGTCTACAAATTAATAGGCACCGAGTCGAGTCTTCTTGTGAAATAACATCGGTTATGAATTAATTTAATTCGTTTTGTTTAACAATCTTCGAGTGTTGGTACTTGAACAAATAGGTTTCGAGATGAGAGTAAAATTCTGAATTGCTAGAATTAGAAAATATTTGATTGTGGGGGTTGCTTTAAGAGGCAGCAGTAACCGGCTTTTTATTTCAACATTTCTGTCGTTATAAATAAACACACAAGGTTATTCAGCTCGGCATAAGTGGTATAAGACCGAATCCAATATTAGAGAAGATCTTCACAAAAGAATTGTATATAAACACTTGTCTTTGGCTTGAATTTACTCAGGTGCTCGCTGTGGTTACAATTGAAAGCGGTGATTTGCAATTTCTTTTAAACTTCTATAGGATTTGCTTTTCATAAAATGGAAGTTTCGTGTTCTCCGTGCAATGAATGTTAATATCATGTTACTCAATTACAGCCGGCTGTGATGTAACGCTGTATGAAAGCCGCAGTCGTGGGTTTGAATCCCGCTTAGGACGTGGATGTTGTATGTTTCGAATGCTATAATCGGTTTTGTTTTAAGTGGGGAGGTTCGTCATCGTACACGTCTCAAACGAGCCGAACGTCCGGAATTCAAGTTGATTACCCTAAAATTTGGCCTTAAATTCAACAGAGGAAATTCTCTTCAAAATATGTGAGTGATTCTCAGTCAATAAATTAGTATTAAATTGTAACAAAACTAACATAATTCAATTTAAATCCTGTCCAAATTCAACCTCGCAAATTTCTAGCGCAATAATTAACAATAGATCCCTATTAGAAACAATAACAACCAAATTTCTTCGCTTAAAAATCGATAATGTGTTAAACTGGAAAAATCATATTAAAGAAATTACCCCCCAAACTAAATTCAGCATTTTTTGCTATTAGATCTATGCAAAAGATAGTAAATATCAGTACCTTAAAAACAATATGTTGTTGTTGTTATTGTTTTCTAATGCCAGGCATTTGACAATAAAGTCATTTGACCTCTTGCACTCCAATATTTTTCAAAGATATTGTCATGGTTAACCACTGACGCACAGATTTTGAGGTGTTCCGAATCCATTTCTTGGTTTGAGTTGCACAATGGACAGCTAGGAGACTGAAATATTCCAATTCTATGCAGATGCTTGGCCAAACAATCATGGCCTGTTGCCAATCTAAATGCAGCTACAGACGATTTTCGTGGTAAATCGGGAATCAACTGTGGATTATGATGCAGAGAGTTCCATTTTTTTCCATGAGATTGTGTTATCAAATTTTGTTTGTTGAAGTCTAAGTATGTAGATTTAATAAATCCTTTCACAGAGTAATACGTAGATTTAGTAACAATAGCCTATACTTTGCATACTTCCACTCGGTAATGAGTTTTGGAATAATATTCTAGGGAAATTCCACAGGTAGTAACAGTATATTCCTATTACAAAAAAAGGAATTAGAATAATAGTAGGTGCCAAATCTAGGGAATCTTGTAGGACTCTTTTCAAAAAACTACAAATAATATCCATGGCTTGTCAGTATATCTTTTCATTAATAATCTTTCTCGTATGTAATTGTGAAAACTTTGTAAATAATGCAACAGTTCATAGCATAAATACACGTCAAAAAAAGGCTTTTATACTCCATCGGCAAGTCTATCGTGCTATCAAAAAGGAGTGCGTTATATGGCAGTAAAAATTTTTAATAGCCTCCCTATCGATATAAAAAATTAAACTCAAAACATAGATTATTTAGGGCCAAATTAAAGAAGTACTTAATTTTTCACGTCTTTTATTCTGTAGGTGAATTCGTGACATTCAATAACACTTCATGAAATTGATACTAAAACTTTGTGTTGTACTAGTAGACTATATTGTAAATCTATTCTGTATATATTTCATCTAGACTGTGACTATAAATTAAGACTTTATAATAGTATTACGTTTTTTGACTTGTTCCATATTCTAGCTGTGAAGCAATGTATGAATACCATGGAATGTTAATAAATACAAATACAAATACAAATACAAACATTACTTGATTTGGTTCCCGATCACAGAAATGTAGTATTTATTTCATTTTTGCGCTTTAGCGATTAGAGACTATTGATTCAGGTCAGAATTATTATAGTTATATCGAGAAATGCCACATGAGATCTTTCTATGTTACGCATAATCATTGAATAATGATCGTGAAATTATGAACACCAAGTAGTTTTATCTAAAGTACTCGCACACTTTTACATTACTGTCTCTTAATTGCTCACTGCTCCTGACGAAACATTTTTTCGAACGATCCATAACTGTGATATTCTGAAGAAACTTGAAGAAAAGCGGACACATTGTTTACGAGCTCAAGCCAACAGAAGTATGACGCAATGTTTCATTTGTACACCGGCGTTGAAGGATATGTGACCTACAGTTTTCTGATCGTGTAAGCGAACTTTCTAACCATGGGATAAGTCAGACTCAAAGATATACATATTTATTTTTAACAATAGTTCACAAAGTCAATACATACACTAAACAATATGTCCAAGTTACACACAACTAGCAATTTCATAATACAATTCTAATAACAGATTTTCTGTCAATACTAATTATTTGGTCTAGCTATCTTCTAATTCTTTTGATCTATTTCACATTTACATATTGTTTTAGTGGAAGTTTCGACAAATACATCTTGTTTATTCTTACGACAATCAATCTTTCTTATCTAAATTTACCCATTCATTTCCAGTTTCTAATTAATTATATCATTTCTTTTATTTTTAACTAAAAACAGAAAGGAATCTATTTGTTTTTGTCAGTTCAGGTTATTATTATTCATTAGTTTTTAATTGCGATTTCTTTGTTAATTAATAAGAATTTTTCCTTTATTAATTTTTCACGAGTTTCTTTAGTAAAATAACACACAAGGAGTATATGAATATTATCATCTTCTCTATTTTCGCATAAAAGGGCATATTCCTCTTTTATTTCTTAACCTCCAAATCTCTAGTCTGAACCAAGCTAGTCCAAATATTTCTTTCAGTTTCATGTTATCTATATATTCAGTCCGTCCCCATACTTTTTTTAATAATCATTGAAAAATATTACAGATCACATTTCATTAATACTAAAGTAATTTTGTCTTGTTATATTGTTACATCTTGATTTAATTAAAGTAACAATGCTATTTCTAGTTGCCAAATTATCCCATAACCAAACCAAAGATTTAACAAATTGACAAACTTTCAAACAGTTCCGCTGGTTCTCAATAGGTGACACTATGACTGGAACGAGTAGAAAGTATTGGCGAAAATGTTGATGTAGATTAAGTATAATTTATTCTCATAATTGACAGTATCAGCGATTTCCCGCTAAACCTAGCTTTTTTTTTTACAATCATTAGAGGGGGATGAAATGTTGAATTTTATAATGCGGGTATATTTATGTATACTATTGGCGACACTGACTGTTATATTCGTCATCTCTTCATAGAAGTAATAACTAAAGAAGCCACACATACACGAACAAATTATCGATCACTATCGATTAGTAGGGGTCAGGTGTCTTTGAACGCCATTCAATTCAATTCAATTCAATTCAGTTTATTTGGCCATTCGACATACAGTTTTAGGCTTCGTCAGAATACACTGAAAAACATATAAATACTTTTACTTACTTACTTACTTACAAATGGCTTTTAAGGAACCCGAAGGTTCATTGCCGCCCTCACATAAGCCCGCCAGCGGTCCCTATCCTGTGCAAGATTAATCCAGTCTCTATCATCATACACCACCTCCCTCAAATCCATTTTAATATTATCCTCCCATCTACGTCTCGGCCTCCCTAAAGGTCTTTTTCCCTCCGGTCTCCCAACTAACACTCTATATGCATTTCTGGATTCGCCCATACGTGCTACATGCCCTGCCCATCTCAAACGTCTGGATTTAATGTTCCTAATTATGTCGGGTGAAGAATACAATGCGTGCAGTTCTGTGTTGTGTAACTTTCTCCATTCTCCTGTAACTTCACCCCGCTTAGCCCCAACTATTTTCCTAAGCACCTTATTCTCAAACACCCTGAACCTATGTTCCTTTCTCAGAGTGAGAGTCCAAGTTTCACAACCATACAGAAGAACAGGTAATATAACTGTTTTATATATTCTAACTTTCAGATTTTTGGACAGCAGACTGGATGATAAGAGCTTCTCAACCGAATAATAACACGCATTTCCCATATTTATTCTGCGCTTAATTTCCTCCCGAGTGTCATTTATATTTGTTACTGTTGCTCCAAGATATTTGAATTTTTCCACCTCTTCGAAGGATAAATCTCCAATTTTTATATTTCCATTTCGTACAATATTCCCGTCACGAGACATAATCATATACTTTGTTTTTCGGGATTTACTTCCAAACCGATCGCTCTACTTGCTTCAAGTAAAATTTCCGTGTTTTCCCTAATCGTTTGTGCATTTTCTCCTAACATATTCACGTCATCCGCATAGACAAGAAGCTGATGTAACCCGTTCAATTCCAAACCCTGCCTGTTATCCTGAACTTTCCTAATGGCATATTCTAGAGCGAAGTTAAAAAGTAAAGGTGATAGTGCATCCCCCTGCTTTAGCCCGCAGTGAATTGGAAAAGCATCAGATAGAAACTGACCTACACGGACTCTGCTGTATGTTTCACTGAGACACATTTTAATTAATCGAACTAGTTTCTTGGGAATACCAAATTCAATAAGAATATCATATAATACTTCCCTCTTAACCGAGTCATATGCCTTTTTGAAATCTATGAATAACTGATGTACTGTACCCTTATACTCCCATTTTTTCTCCATTATCTGTCGAATACAAAAAATCTGATCAATAGTCAAAAACACTAATAAAAGAAACTGTAAAATTTAAATAATACAATGAAAATATGAAATAATTTGAAACTTTTAAATTAAAGAAAACTAACTAAATTGTAATTAAACTTATCTATTAAAATACAATTACATACAAATTTGTGTTGAAAAACTCAGCAACAGAATAAAAAGGATTATTTAATAACCAATTGTAAAATCTAGTTTTGAAGCTATTGATTGGTAATTTATAATATTGACTTGGGAGCTTATTATATAATTTCATCCCCATAATTAAAAAGTTTGTGTTGCTCCTGTGTAATCTACAATATGGAATATTAATTTGTTCACTATTTCTAATTTCATGATCATGTATATTGGTCACTAACGAGTAATTGTCGATATTTTGTCGAGTGTAAAGTACTAGATACATACAAATTTATGATTATTAAAATCCGTGATTGTCTGAAAAGTGGCCGACAATGTTCCAGATAGTTTTATTTACATAAAATTATAATGGCTTTCTTTTGCAAAATCAAGACACTTCCAATTTTGGTTCCATTTCCCAAGAAAATTAGGGCATATCGGATTATCGACTGAAAGAAAGAAAAGTAGGCACATCTTAAATAATTTTGAGAAACGCAAGTCGTTAATTTCTTTAACAAATATAAAACTCTTGATAGCTTTGTGCATATGTATTCGATGTGCTTATCCCATGTTAAACTGGAGTCTATAAAAAGTCCTGGAAATTTTGTGTAGTTGAGTTTGTTGTCCTTATTTATTAGATAAATTGTATTGCATTTGTACATATCGATAGAAGACATATCGAATACTGTACACAAAAAGAGAGTGCTTTCATAAAACTGGCTTCAGAAGTTCCTGAGATGCTGAGATTCTAACTTCTTAGGTTGCAGAGGGATGCAGTAGCAGAAGACGGACATTTTTTTCAACGCCTAGCAGGGGCTTTCGTGTGTAAAACTACAGAAAAGCAATTCCCATAGGACCTACACTGCATACACATTCATCGCTTATGCATGGGCAACGTTTTATGTCCCAACTTTGCGTAAGTCTCGAATAAAATTATACATGGTTCATTAGTAAGACCGCAAGTTGAAGTTACTTTCCAATATCTTAGAGTTCAAAATTATTCAGATATTGTTATGTTTTTCACTAAAAGAATGAAATTGAGACTAAAAATAAAATAATTAAATGGAATTCATTTCTATGGCCAGAACCTTCATTACTTCCTTACTTACTGGCTTTTAAGGAACCCGGAGGTTCATTGCCACCCTCACGTAAGCCCGCCATTGGGTCCCTATCCTGAGCAAGATTAATCCAGTCTCTATCATCATATCCCACCTCCCTCAAATCTATTTTAATATTATCTTCCCATCTACGTCTCGGTCTCCCCAAAGGTCTTTTTCCCTCCGGTCTCCCAACTAACACTCTATATGCATTTCTGGATTCGCCCATACGTGCTACATGCCCTGCCCATCTCAAACGTCTGGATTTAATGTTCCTTATTATGTCAGGTGAAGAATACAATGCGTGCAGTTCTGTGTCGTGTAATTTTCTCCATTCTCCTGTAACTTCATCCCTCTTAGCCCCAAATATTTTCCTAAGCACCTTATTCTCAAATACCCTTAACCTATGTTCCTCTCTCAAAGTGAGAGTCCAAGTTTCACAACCATAAAGAACAACCGGTAATATAACTGTTTTATAAATTCTAACTTTCAGATTTTTTGACAGAAGACTGGATGATAAAAGCTTCTCAACCGAATAATAACAGGCATTTCCCATATTTATTCTGTGTTTAATTTCCTCCCTAGTATCATTTATATTTGTTACTGTTGCTCCAAGATATTTGAACTTCTCGATCCTCTTCAAAAGATAAATTTCCAATTTTTATATTTCTAGAACCTTCATTTCATAACATTATTTTGTTATTTTAGTAGGATAATGAGTGAAGAACGTATCCTCAGGATGCACTCGTTCTTACATTCTAGAGTAACGTTTAACCTTTCTGGAGTATCAAGGTCAATAAACAGTTCTTGCTCACGTGTTTATAAGAAATACACGAACTGGTTACTACAGTTTTTTTATTCTATAAGTTTATTTGATGCAGTGTTGTGTGACGGTATGATCATTAATGGCTTGTGGTTTTTAATGCCATCTGGAGTTATAAAGTAAAGTCAGAAAGCATTTGACATAAGCCATGCCACAAGAGCAAGGAATTTTAATTCCGTGAATACAGACTGAATCTGAACGCGGTTGGAAATGTCGGTGAATCACCATTCATGATGAAATGGGGGCAGAGCTGTTCAGAGGTAACTACCAACCTCAATTTAATGAATACCTTCTACTTAAATTACCGTCTTTTTATGTATCTTTTTAAGACCGCGGATATTCTGTGGTCGACGAATGTCGTTTGAGATTGAGAATTGCTACGTAATAACGGAAAGAAATCTAATATAGAAGATACTGCTTCAGTATTTACAGTAATGAGTTTACCTGTGGAGTCACAACAATTGTGTGTCAGAGGCTTGTGTTTAATCATACTTTTTAAGGATGTTGCACCAACTGCTGAGTGGGAACATGTATAAAATGGTCTTCAGAATCAGTTGACGCGAAACACTAAAATCCACCCACGTAGCAATCAAATTCTACACAATTCCACACATGACTTTAGAATACATTTTTCTGCATTATAAGCCTGCGAAATACATATATATATATATATATATATATATATATATATAAATTAATTACATTTTTTTTTCGCATGCAGCGCTGGTTATTGTCCCCCCGATATTCACACTTTTATCAACAATAATCTCACTAGAGGTTTTGATTTATCTAGAGAAAATAAAAACTCGAGTGAGATTTAATTGACTATTACACGATTAGAAGAAAGTATATAAAGATTAGAAGTAACAAAGTACTCCAATACAATAAAATATTAATTGGCTTACGAAAATACAACTGTCTTCAAATGTATTATTGTACCATCTCAACATTACGCTAGATGGCAGTAGTGTTTTATGAGTATGTTTTCTTGTTATCAGTTGTTCCAACTATGGAATCTTCATTGAACTCTTGTTGATTCAATTTCATTTTTATTAAAACATTTGAATTCCACTTCAATCATTCGGATCCCAGTAATCAACGTCACTTGACAGATGATTTTCAATAAATCTTAGTATTAAACAATCTCTGATACGTGACTATCCATAATATCATATAGCAGAAGCTGTAACATAACCTAAATAACATAAACAAGTGTTAGAAAAGTTTTAATTAGGGATGATGAAATAAACAAGAAACGTTTTAATTGACGATGATGAAATAAAAAATAAACATGAATAATTTTAAAAGAAACAATTATTGAAAGTACAATTTTCAAATTTGAATGTTTTATTGGTTGGTGGTTCAGTTGATGTTATATTGGACGTGTGCGTAAAAGAAGTGAACTCGTTGATGTACATGGTGTATCCCTCAACTTATTCAGGATTTCCGAATGGTGCTCTTCATATACGACCAGTTGTCTTTATTAATTCTTGTTCTTGAATGCCAATGCGAGTCATATTTGAAAGTGCTGTGCATCGACTGGAGTGGTTTGTAATTTTCTGTTTTTTGACGTCCAGACCAGTGCAGTTTGAAATGTTGGCAAACAAAGAAACAAATGCTAGGGTAGTGATAAAAATAAACAAATGCTAGGGACGCGATAAAATTGTGCGACAAGCAGCCATGATTGGTTGAAAGGCGTCCTTTCGTACCATTTTATTGGTCAAAAATAGTGTGATGTAGTAAAAGTGTAATAGTCACTGCTAAATAGGTCTGTCTTCCATTGTGTAAAAGATGTTTATACAGTATTGAAACTTATGTATGTATTATACTAACTAATAAAATGATGTCTAGTGATTAACTGCCGCAAGAAGGAAGTTTTTTTAAGCATTTTTCTGTATAACTATTGACAGAAAACCTTAATACAGCGAAATTAGCTGAGTTTGCCTTACATTTGTTACGAGTCGTACATACAGCAGATTAGAGAGACAGGGAAAACCAGACAAGTGATTCCGCTTATTGTTACTTTCTCCCCCACCCTCTCAACATGATCCATAGCGGTAAAAATTTGTTCTCCAAGCAGTCACCATCCCCCTCAAGTTCATTATCAGGCAGCTGTCCGAGTCTTTGGGCGATGTCCAGTGTCTCCTTATCGCTCAGAACTTTGAAAGCCCGGGAGAAAATCTATAAAGAAAGGGTCAAACACTTTTAAAAAATGACAAATAGAATAGTTTTTATTTATAATCCTAGGTTTATTGCATCTACTATTTATAGATTTACGTTTATTTTATTTTATTTCATTTACGTTTATTTTATTTTATTTCATTTGCGTTTATTTTATTTTATTTCATGTAATTGTAATTATTGTATATTATATATCACTACCACCAGGTGTATACCCAATTGTAGTTTTAATACATACATACATACATGCATACATACACACATACACACATACAAACATACATACAAAACCCAAGCCACTCCTACAGGTTAAGCGCGGTTTAGATAATTCATCCACGGCTAATCTAGGGTCAACTGTACCGGTATTTTCATATGCACATTAATTTTTTTATTTAGTCAGAATATTAGTGGGCCTAGCTATGAAAATTCCACACAAAATCCACAATCATTTCACACAACTTTCCACAGAGCTATAAAAATTCCACACATTTTGTGAAATCCCACACAGTTTGGCAACACTGTTCAGAACCCTCGTTTAAGAATATTGTGGAATATTTCTATACTTATTGCTGAAATAAGTCAATCGCATTGCTTGAATAACTGAATGCCATAATTTCATTTTACTATGAAAGCAACAAAGTTTCATATATCTACTGGGCAATAAAATTATTACTAAGTTAAAGAAAAGTTAAAAATGATACTCACCCGAGATTCTACAATAATTTAGTAGTATTAATAACCATTTACGATTCCGAATATAGATACTGGAAAACTGTAGCCTATATTAACTAGGTAACTCCGATAGAAATGAAATTTATACGCTATTTACACGGTTATTTCTCGCTTCATTTGAGAGCTCAATTCATTTCAAAGCCAGGTCAACTGAACCGTGAATGTGCGTTCAGACATCACTTGTAGCTTTATTTCAGGCTTGGAATTACTCCCGCTGGGATCGATAAGTTTATAAATTACAAAGTTCAGAAATGTGACATCTCAAGTAACGAACGCATTTTGAAAATTCTGATAAAATGAATAGAACGGTATGGATCACAAGCCACGGTACGCTTATGAATCGTATAGACATTGGAATAACATTGTGGCTAGCCTGGAAACCCAGGTTATTTTACCATTATTTTACTAGCTATCTTATTTCTCTCTGTTTTCCGTTGCTATGGATATTCATTCATTCTTTCAATAAAGCCATTTTAGTATTGAGTTACATTTATTTTAAAACTCTTGGGGCCGTATTCATAGACATTCTTAGCGCTGACTTCCAGTGGATGATCAACGAACTAACGTTTTTCGTATTCATGAACCAGTGTTAGCGATATGATATGAATCCTGTACAAGTAACCAGTCGATAGCCGGGGCTAGTTTAGCACGCTCGTAGCGCGGACTAGCGAATGTCTATGAATAGCACCCTTATTGATTTATTGTGTAGTCGATCTGACTGGCGAGTTGGTATAGCGCTGGCCTTCTATGCCCAAGGTTGAGGGTTCGATCCCGGGCCGGGTCGATGGCATTTAAGTGTGCGACATGCTCATGTCAGTAGATTTACTGGCATGTAAAAGAACTCCTGCGGGACAAAATTCCGGCACATCCGGCGACGCTGATATAACCTCTGCAGTTGCGAGCGTCGTTAAATAAACCATAACATTTATTGTGTACTCTCTACACTTCAAAACTGCCTCCGTGGTCTGTTGGTCAGCATGCTGGCTTGCAGATCCGGAGGTCCCGGGTTCGATTCCCGGGCTCGGGAAAAATTACCTGGGTGTCCAGAGTCTGGAAATTTGTATGATTGTGAGTGTGCCGAGTTAATATTAATTAACCAATCATCAAAATATAAAACACATCAGGACTGTCGCTGGGCAGTAACCTGTCACATTGTTAACAAGTACCCCAATCTATTAGCACAACCATAAAGCTATAGAGTTACCAACACCGAAAAAAAAAACTACACTTCAAGTGGGTATAACATAAAGTGAGATAGCATGCTATAGAAATTCTACCATTTATATTTCACCACCGAAATGGGTTCTGGCTTAGCTCAGGCAGTAGCGCGTTTGTTGGATGATCCGGAGTTGCGTTTTTCTGAGGTTATCCCCAACCTGAGGTTATAATACATTCAAATAGAATTAAGTACAATAGAATTAAATGTAATGGGATAGAATGGAAAGAAGTGGAGGGGATTTAAATGAAATAGAATAATGAGTAAAGATGAGGGGTTTGTGCGCAGCACGAAAAACACGTTGACTCGACAGGGAGCATAGGTGGACAGACAGGTGAACAACTACGACCAGTGCAACCAAAAGAAATGCAACTACACGCTATCCATTTGCCTACTTGCCGTCTTATCATAACAACACGAGACGAACACAGGCCTTCATAGTCCAATGCACTGCAGTGTGAACGGACGTAGTGAGCGGTAGCTACCTACAACGACGGAAACTAAGCAAACAAAGGATGTGAAATTAAATACTTTGTTACGGAGATACAGCATCCAAGCAAACACAATTGTATGTACAGTATGTGAGTATGAAATTACAATATTATGTAGGAAGTATTACGTAGAAATATATTGTAACAGCAGAAAACATAAAGACAATATTGCACAAGCTTTAAAAATGGTGATTTCCTCAACATCAAAATCAGTATGAAATGCAAAATCAGAATTTGTTAAGGATTTATGTGCGATGATGATTAAAGCAAATATTCCGTTCGAGGATTTTGGAAAAATATACCAAGCAGCGCGTTCCGAATCAGACAACTCTCCGTAAAGACTATCTGGTTTGGAAATATCCAAGGGCAAAGCAATAATAAAAGAGGTGTCAGAAAAAAATCAAGAAATGACCTGCAGGACCTTGCACACAGCGAATAAAGAATAAATAACAGAAAAATAAGAGCTATTTAACAATTTGTAACAGGCTGAATAATGCAAAATCATCAGACGATAGGATAGTATACTTAACGTCCTGTGACGTTGAAAGAAGCTTTCCGCAGTTCAAAAACTGAGTGATCGACGACGACTTTCGACATTCGATAATTTAAGAATGTTAGTAGTGCAGTGCAATTCGGCTCGTGATGGCTCTGAAGCTATGGATGAATCATAAAGGCAAGTTTCTTCTTCTAACTATATACTGTATTTTATTTCAAGGAGTGCAGTTTCATAGAAAGGTCTTTGCCGACAGACCTTCTACTGCCCCCTACTAATTGGTTGTCATAAATAAATGTCTTCCTTACTGTGACGGAAATCTTGTCTTCTCCTGTCAGTAACCAATCACAACCCTCGTTCAGAAGAATTGACAGGTTCCCGTCAAATCCACGTGGAGGCAGAGTTGCCGCGTCTTTTCCGAATTCCAAGAATCCCGTCGAGGGTCACCAGGATTGTGGCAGGATTGTGGCAACTGTGCAATGTTGGGACGAGGGGACAGGATGGAATTGTCAGAGGTGATTATGTAGGAAGTCATAAATCTGTAAGGAACCACCGAACTGCACTCCTGGAAATAAAATAGAGTAGCTATACTAATGTTTCTACATATCCCTCATATTTGTATATTGTCATCTGCTAGACCTTAACGGAGTGTTGCATTTGTCATTTTTAGACTGTACTCTTCGCGTGGTTTGTTCACATCGGAAGTCAACACAGGCACTGGGCATACAGCTGTATAACGTCTATGCACACGCAACTGACGACAAACCGCACAAATCCCTCATCTTTAATAATGAGTATTGACTGAAAAAGAGGAGAAAGATAGTATTGAATGCAGTAGAGTAAAACAGAAAATAATGTATATTGAGATGTTCCATGGAAAGTATTTAATTATCTCCTGGGCATCGAACCAAAGCCGCCTGGATAAGAGACCGTCGGTTATGTTGGGCACGGAAGTCTCACTTTCTTATAAAATTCACGTCAAATACATGCAATCTTTACGTATGGAAACGTTGTGACATTGTCTACGATATCTGAGGTTATGTCAATAATCTGTCAGGTTGTAATCTGGAATTACGTCGTCACACAGACAGAGCTTGTTGTCATGTTTTCCCACAGCATCACACCCTCATCGCAACGCTGCGAACATTACTGCCGAGTCAGTCAGAGCCGCCATGATGCATTCTTCAGCAGAAGCAGCATCAGGAATGTTGGTATACAGCAGGTATAGTTCTAATACAGGAGCGGCGTGCTACATCAACTTGGCTCTCCCATCGTAATTTTAAACTGTAATTTTACAAGATATGCTCTTACATAACACACATGACTCACAATTCGTAGTGCGTCAATTGACAAACAACAAATAACATACAGACATTTGGCACACTACATATAGATATATTTCACGTTCACTTACTGGTGAACTGATACACGATTTATGGTGTAAGAGAAATTTGGCTTACGACTATACTTATACACTGAGGGGCAGGTATTTATGGAGATTAATTTTATCATGTGTGTTTTTTTAATATTATGGGCAGGGCATGTAGCACGTATGGGCGAATCCTGAAATGCATAGGCTATAGCATACACGGGCACAATTTTCGGTTACGTGAGGCACTCGATTTGAAATAGTTTGTTTACTAGGAGAGGAGACTGCAGAGTAGGATGGGAAATATAAACTGCTGTGACCTGCGTCACCTTATCGTAATCGCTAAGGCGGTCAGTGGCGAATTATTAGGAAAGCGCTTGGTTAACGTGAGAGACTCGAAAACTTTTATTCAATTTGGCAAATTAATTCGGCAGCTTTAATCATAAACCTCTTTACTGTTTCTCCGTCGCTGAATTGATTTAAATCACAGGCGAGAAATTGCGTAACTAGCCACTAATATTCCATCACGTTGTCTACGTTTATTTTCTTCAATATTCTGGCGTTTCTCAAGATTACTTAATAGATTTTCACGTTCTCGACCTAAAATAATTTCAGAAAATCATATTTCGTTTTCTACGCACATTTGATATTTTTTTTATAAATTTCTTTTGGAAATAATACGTACAAACAACATTTAATTCCTCATAGGCTACCTTTTAATGCAGCGTGTTTAAGGTATAATGTCGTATTTAGTATACTATGCAAATGTTAAGATCGTAAATTTTCTTCGGAATAGTACGAAAAAATAACATTTAATTTGTCTTACCTTCTAATTCAGCATGTTCTTTATGACATAAGGAGTAATGTCGTTGTATATTAAATTTATTAATGCCTAATAGGGTTTTCGAGCATAATATACATCGTATGTTCTCCCCTTCTAAACAGCAAAAAAAAAAAAAAAACTCTTCCTCCCATTTCTCATGAAATAATCGTTTTCTAACGCGTACACACTGCTTTGATAATGCCATTATGCCACCACTGATATTGCTTATGAAACTGATATAGAACCTGCCCACGCCTAGGAGCTGCGTGAGGGAGGAACGGGGACTGTGAAGATGACGTTACACAGAGCGATAAGCTCTGTGAAGGTCAGTGAGGCACTAATTCTCAAGTGAGGCACGATGCCCAAGTATGGGTTATAGAGTGTTAGTTGGGAGGCCGGAGGGAAAAATACCTTTGGGAAGGCCGAGACGTAGATGGGAGGATAATATTAAAATGGATTTGAGGTAGGTGGAATATGATGATAGAGACTGGATTAATCTTGCACAGGATAGGGATTTAATCGATTAACTATTTGAATTTAATCGATTAATCGAGTTTTGATCGAGTTGAAAAATGTTTTAACATACTGTAATACACAATTATTTTTAAATTTAACTCGTTTTCGGTGATAAGCATAAGTCTTAAATGTTGTATATCTGTATATATTGTATCGTTATATTACAAAACAACTATTTTAATTACTTATTAACATATTTATTATGAGGCTTATAATTTATTGTGTCAATTTCTCCGGGAACTTTTTAGACAAACTTAAATAACAAAAAGTATGAAGACTCACCTACATAGTTAATACTGCTTCATCCATGATTTTAAACATGTGTGTTCATTCACATGCTCCGAATTAAGTGCCGCTCTACAATTAGTAGCAATGTTTCCTGCACCACTAAACACGAAAAAAACTTTTTTTCTGTCAAGCACTTCTCCACGATCGTTCAATTTAAATCCAAACGTTTCACCGAGTTTACCTCTCAAATTCTCATATGACTTAAGCCTAATGGAGTTTGAACTTTTCACAAACCACAGAAAACTGATTTTTTTTTCTTTATCAAACTAAACACACAACCTTCATATACAAACTCAGTACAGAAACTGCAACTACAAAACTACAGCAGTCGAAACAGAAGACTGGCCCCTATTGTAATCGAATTACCAGATTTTAGAAAGAGAAGAAGGTAGTTACGCTCTCACTTGCACACAGTGTAGACCTGGCTATTTTATAAGGGATGAGGGGAAAGAATCCCAGAAAAGTTTGTATTTCATTTGCTAGGAAGATGAGCTGACAACAAGGTGGAAGTTTTCTTGGAAAACCATAAAACTTTATAAGGGTTTCGCATTGTGTTTCAACTTTCAATAGAGGTAGACTAGATCACTGTCCTCATATCTCCATCTCTGAAGTGTTCGTGCAAAGATTTTCCCTACGATACGTTGTTTACAGTTAGAAAATAACAGTACTATTGTGCTTTTAAGTAGGCAATTTCCGAGAGAGAAATATTGTCTGAATTTTTAGTATGACTTTGTATTAACAAAATAATAATTAATTACAACTACAACCGATTAATTTTAACCGACTCGATTATTCGATTAAATATTTTTGATCGATTAATCATACAACAGAAATTGATCGATTAATCGATCAGATTAATCGGTTAAATCCCACAACATTACTTACTACAGTGAATGTGACAAATATATTACGAATTAATTAACCTACATTGTACAAGGAACTAACATGATAAATATCCTAATAATGGAGTTACTACATTTATCTATAATAATCAACGGTCTTACTACAGGTCTACGCATACTAAACCCGTTCACCACACTACTACCTTCAGTATTCTATTAATCTTATTGAGGTAAGTTAAATTGCCACATTTATTTTATTTATTGGTCTGACCCAATATTTTGGGTTTGCTCTGCGACACAGAATAGCTCAGAATAAAATTAAAAATGAAAAATTATATAAACAGGTTTCAGACAAAAGTGATTACGACATACGAAAAAAAATAGAACCAAGTATAATTTAAATTGAATGTACGCCATAAAGATGCTGACGAAATATCGCTACAGAAAATTTTATAATGGTGGTGACGATGACATCTTGAAGATCTCTCGTGAGCTTGTATTTTTCCCTCCACTTTACAAAGGCTTTCGGAATGGTGCCTCTCGCTCCGAAGAAGAGACCGGTAACTGTGATTTTTTTTAATGTTGTATTTCGCTGATAGGTACTGAATCGTGGGCTCGTAGATTTTCTTTTTCTCTTCGTTCACTTCAGATGGTTGAGTGGCTGAGATTTCAAATCTGATCGTAGGATCAATTATTTCGGCTGTTTGTTTATTCCTATTTATAGCTATGATATCGATCCTACGATTGCTAATGTACATATTGATGTGGGTGTCCCTCAGGGCTCTGTTCTGGGCCCTGAATTATTTCTTTTATATGTAAACGATTTACCCATGTATGTAAGAAATCATTTTATGTGTATGTATGCTGATGATACTTCTGTCATTGTAAAAGATGGAGAGGAACTGGATTTAGAGACAACCTGTTGTGACCTGTTAAAAGATCTCAAAACATGGTTTGATAGCAATCTGCTTCACTTAAATGTTAATAAGACCGGATATATTTACTTTCACAATTCTCAAAAGAGAAATTTGAAGGACATCAATATTTCTATTCAAGATCAATACTTATGTAAATGGGAAACTACTAAATTCTTGGGCGTTACATTTGATGATTGTTTGTCTTGGAGACCCCATTGCACGAGTTTAATTTCTAAGCTCAATAGCATTTGTTATCAAATCAGAATTTTGAGGACGATAATAAATCACGATGTATTAATGTCTTATTATTTCGCACACGTCGAGTCTAGGCTTTCGTATGGTATTTGTTTTTGGGGATCTGGAACCATGCTGAATGATATATTTATGCTCAAAAGCGTATTGTCAGATGCATAGCGGGCGTTGACAGTAGGACCTCTTGCAGGGAACATTTTTTACAATATAATATTCTTACTGTTTATGGTTTATACATTTTTAATGTTTTACTACTAATTTATAAAAATCTGTCTGATTTTCATCAAAATTGTGATTTCCATACCTACGCCACTCGTAACAAAAATAGTTTAACTATTCCAGCTCACCACCTTACAAACACTAGTACAACATATATGGTCTTTGGTATCAAAATATACAACAGTTTGCCTGATGACATCAAATATACAAAAAATTCTCTGAAATTTAGGAATTATATAAAAACGAAATTAATAAAATTGTGTCCCTACAGTCTTGAGGATGCACGCATGGGCCCTTGAAATGAATAATGTTTTTTTATATTTAACTTATTTTACATTAAATTGTAATTGTATTTATTTGACCATGTCTATGCGTACATTATGCCATCGACAATAAAGTTTTATCTATCTATTTATCTGTCTATCTATCTATCTATCTATCTATCTATCTATCTATCTATCTATCTATCTATCTATCTATCTATCTATCTATCTATCTATCTATCTATCTATCTGTCTGTCTGTCTGTCTGTCTGTCTGTCTGTCTGTCTATCTATCTATCTATCTATCTATCTATCTATCTATCTATCTATCTATCTATCTATCTATCTATCTATCTATCTATCTATCTATCTATCTATCTATCTATCTATCTATCTATCTATCTATCTATCTATCTATCTATCTATCTATCTATCTATCTATCTATCTATCTATCTATCTATCTATCTATCTATCTATCTATCTATCTATCTATCTATCTATCTATCTATCTATCTATCTATCTATCTATCTATCTATCTATCTATCTATCTATCTATCTATCTATCTATCTATCTATCTATCTATCTATCTATCTATCTATCTATCTATCTATCTATCTATCTATCTATCTATCTATCTATCTATCTATCTATCTATCTATCTATCTATCTATCTATCTATCTATCTATCTATCTATCTATCTATCTATCTATCTATCTATCTATCTATCTATCTATCTATCTATCTATCTATCTATCTATCTATCTATCTATCTATCTATCTATCTATCTATCTATCTATCTATCTATCTATCTATCTATCTATCTATCTATCTATCTATCTATCTATCTATCTATCTATCTATCTATCTATCTATCTATCTATCTATCTATCTATCTATCTATCTATCTATCTATCTATCTATCTATCTATCTATCTATCTATCTATCTATCTATCTATCTATCTATCTATCTATCTATCTATCTATCTATCTATCTATCTATCTATCTATCTATCTATCTATCTATCTATCTATCTATCTATCTATCTATCTATCTATCTATCTATCTATCTATCTATCTATCTATCTATCTATCTATCTATCTATCTATCTATCTATCTATCTATCTATCTATCTATCTATCTATCTATCTATCTATCTATCTATCTATCTATCTATCTATCTATCTATCTATCTATCTATCTATCTATCTATCTATCTATCTATCTATCTATCTATCTATCTATCTATCTATCTATCTATCTATCTATCTATCTATCTATCTATCTAATCATCTATCTATCTATCTATCTATCTATCTATCTATCTATCTATCTATCTATCTATCTATCTATCTATCTATCTATCTATCTATCTATCTATCTATCTATCTATCTACCTATCTACCTATCTACCTACCTACCTACCTACCTACCTACCTACCTACCTACCTACCTACCTACCTACCTACCTACCTACCTACCTACCTACCTACCTACCTACCTACCTACCTACCTACCTACCTACCTACCTACCTACCTACCTACCTACCTACCTACCTACCTACCTACCTACCTACCTACCTACCTACCTACCTACCTACCTACCTACCTACCTACCTACCTATCTATCTGTCTGTCTGTCTGTCATCAGCAATGTAATGGGCGGGCATACGTGACGTCATATAGACCTATTACGTCATCCAACTTATTAAACGGGAAAACAGAGACTCTTCCTTGGATTCTACTGAAATCACTTCCAGTGTAGAGTTAATTTACAAAATAGTATTCTCACAAACTGTTTTCATATTTCGATCTGACCTGTCGCCCAAGCAAGTTTGTCCTGATAGATTTTCTTCACCCCGTGTCTGTCGCAACGCACAACACACCTCTCATACCTACTAGAAAAGCGTATAAACGCCATTCTGTTCCAGAGTGCTTGAAATTCTCTTGTCCTGTCCTCCAAGTAGCCATTAAAGAGTTTAATGTCCATAACCTGAATGACGGACGGACGGAGAACTAGTCCTCTTGTGTAAAAAGCCTAGCTCGCAGTCCGTCCAGTACGGGTAGTTCCTATATAATTCTATAAAAATCTACAGCCGGCACGGCTACTATTCCTAACGACTGTCGAGGCAGTCCCTACATCAAATGAACCTCTACAGCTCACTTTGTTCCTTTATAGTATGCAATAAAAGTGTTGCAGTAGATAATTCCAGTCCTTCTCTATAAACTAGATCTTGATTGTGTGGATTCCATATAAAGCAACCTGCCTGTGTGTTCTTCTCTACAAGTCAAAATTTTTAAGTTATTTCTCCATGAACTTGACGCTAGAGAGGGTTTCTAAAAGCTCTCCAGTATTACCTATGATTGCTGTATGCAATTGTGTGTAACTGACTTATTTTCACAGTCGGCAACGACATTTATTTACCGTTTAATACAATAATAAATTTTCTCATAGGTCGTAAGTGTGATTCATTTCACGGCTATAGAATGTTTTAAAACTTCTTGTACTAAACCCATTAGGCCTACCCTTCAAGTTTTGTGATATTTCATTAAGTGAAAGAGAATTCAGTGTCAGTATTAAAATACGAATTGTACTACTGTATCACCATCATAATCATTTTATTTTTTTTATTTTTTGGGGTTATTTTACGACGCTGTATCAACATCTAGCTTATTTAGCGTCTGAATGAGATGAAGGTGATAATGCCGGTGAAATGAGTCCGGGGTCCAACACCTAAAGTTACCCAGCATTTACTCGTATTGGGTTGAGGGAAAACCCCGGAAGAAACCTCAATCAGGTAACTTGCCCCGACCGGGATTCGAACCCGGGCCACCTGGTTTCGCGGCCAGACGCGCTGACCGTTACTCCACAGGTGTAGACATCATAATCATTGGTGTTATTCTTGTCGTCTACTTGCAAATATTGCTCCATTTGTCTCGCTCTGCTTTTACTGCATTCGAATTGCGACTCTACAGGGTGAACCATAAGTAACGTTACTAATTTCAGGGGTTATTGTTTGAGATATTTCAAACAAAAAAAGTTTCATTTAATTTTTCTCGTTTTTGCTTCCTTTTTGAGATAAAAATGTTTTGTGTAAAACATTTCATAGTGTATTTTGGGAAAGCCATTGATTTAATTCCCATTATGTTCAGTCAATTTGAAGGGCCTTATACATTAAGAATCATGAAAAAATTTGAAAATTGTTTATTGTCTCATAACCTGATGGGGATCTTAAAGAAAATTGGCGTGGAATGGAAAGAGAGGAGACTGTTCTGTAACCTTTATATGAAACAACGAGTCAAAGTCAGGATAGGAGAAGAAATGTCGGAAGGAAGTGAAATAGGAAGAGGAGTACAAGGATGCCCTTTACCTCCTATCCTGTTCAACATCTACTTGGAGGATTTACTGAAGAACTGTTTTCAGAACATGGGAGGAGTGATAGTAGGAGGAAGAAGAATAACGTGTATGATTTGTTGATGTTATGACGTTGTTAATAGAAGCAGAGTTGACACTAAGAGTCAAGCTACTGAAGCTAAATGACTGGTGTGAGCAATATTTATTTATTTAATAGATTTACTTCTATTGACAGAGTTAAGGCATAAAGCCTTTTCTTCCACTCAACCAGTAGCCTATAAGAACTATAGCAAATATAAAAATCACAGAAGTACAGAAACAATATGTATGTATGTATCCAATGCCTACCCACTTCACTTTAAGTGATTCGGGTTCCGCATATTGCGGATAGATGGCAGGATTGTGACCCATTTTCTAGTTGTACACCACTTCGGCGGGCCACACTGTACACGATGTGTATCTGTGGAGAGTTATGTCGTACAGGAACAATATACAATTAATAATAATAATAATAATAATAATAATAATAATAATAATAACAAAATGAAGACAAGTTTAGTTACATGTAACTCTAAGAGTCAAACAATAAATTACAGCAATGTGAATGGAAGTAATTGTTAAAATAATAGAGAAAATTTATATATTAAAAATAAAAACCATATACGGGTATTAGAGAAATTATATTTTAGGAAAACTCAGTCCAAGCAGTCTAGCTGATAACCGGGTTTTGAAATTAGTAAATGTCTGACAGTCCCTTAAGGTATGAGGTAGGGAATTCCAATGACGAGGAATTGAAACGGTGAATGATGAAGAGTATCGGGAAGTGCTATCAGCGAATAGGGATTATAAAGAATGGACACTGAGCGAATTTTCCTGTATTTTGTTTCTCTGGGCGCCAGAGTATAGTTCCACTTTCAAGCGCTAGAGGTTAGTGTAATCGAACATACGCTAAGATAATAATTGAGAATAAAGTTGAGACATAGGATCCAAACATCGCCTACATTATTGCATAATCCAGTAACGCTTTGCTTCAAATAAATTCAAGCTAACAGCTTTTCCTTATTTCTCAGTGACAAACTAGTTGTAATAATAATATTTTATATTTCAGATCTCATAAATTATATTATAAAATAATATATACATTATAAAACTAAGTATCGAATTCGTTTAATATTTGTATATAATATAATATAGGTATATGGTTTTACTTCTCGTAAGAGTTTTGTTTTTCCATTTTCAGTGCTATCAAATCATTACATATTTTAATTGTTGTTGAGGTCAACGTCTCGACTCTCATTATAAAGGAACTCTAGAGTCTAGACATTACAGTTAATTACAGATGTATTATTTTATGGATCCAATTTATTTTATTTGAGTACATAATGTGCCTAGATATATTAATTATAATTATGTGGTATATTTCTGCTGTGTCGACTGCTAGCTGGTGTGATGTCAGCGCCAACTCTAGGGAGAAAGCAGAATCTCACGCTTTAGCTGGCTTGAAGGTCATTGAAATCAGTCCGGCTACATCAAAGGTACCGACGCGAAGTGTCCATTCTTTATAATCCCTATTCGCTGGTGTAATGATGAGGTATACTCAATGTACCGGTGATCTGAGATCGAGTATTTAGGTTATGGTTGGAGCACAAGTACATAAGACGAAATGACAGATAACTTGGATGGGATGAAGTTAAATGCAAACAAGATGAAGAAAATATTTATCGGAAGAAAACTAAAGAAGATAAACGTGCGAATTCGAAATGAAATAATGGAAAAATTGGACAGCTTCAAGTACTTGGGGTGTACTATAAGTAGTACCATCAGCTGCTTCCAGGAAGTCAAAAGGAGAATAGCAATGACAAAGGAAGCTTTTAATAGACCTCTGGAGAAAAAACTAAGAAAGAGACTAGTGAAGTGCTGTGTATGGTGCGTAGCATTGTATGGAGCAGAAACGTGGACATTACGACGAAGTGAAGGGAAACGACTAGAAACATTTGAAATATGGATATGGAGAAGGATGGAGCGTGTGAAATGGACAGACAGAATAAGAATCGAAGTTGTGCTAGAAAGAGTGGGTGAAGAAAGAATAATGCTGAAACTGATCAGGAGGAGAAAAAGGAATTGGCTGGGTCACTGGCTAAGAAGAAACTGCCTACTGAAGGACGCACTAGAAGGAATGGTGAACGGGAGAAAAGTTGTGGACAGAAGAAAATATGAGATGATAGACAACTTTAAGATATATGGATAGTATGCGGAGACTAAGAAAAAGGCGGAAAATAGGAAAGATTGGAGAATGCTGGGTTTGCAGTGAAAGACCTTCCCTTGGGCAGAACGCTATGATTGAATGAATTGTAAGATCTAAATTACAATTATTATTTGTTAAAACATATTGTTAAAATAAAGCCATAAGTTGAATTCTTCTACTCATACATTTTATTTACAATTTGGAAGTAAATATAAATGAAGGTGAAACGAATAATCTCTTGTCAGTTTATTTCTTTTCTAATAAACAAAATAAAATTTGTATTTTCTTTCATTTAGCTACTTATATCGTTTAGAAACTCATAAAATAAAATTAAGTTCACATTTAATAAGAGTGATATCTTTAATATTTGAGCATGTCTATTATTAACATTTTTCTTTCAGTTTTTCAAGTGAATTTCAGAACGAGTTCCAGCAACAAACCAAATACGTAGAGTGAATTTAAATAGCTTAATTACTCGTTACCTTGTGTATCTGTGCTCACGATCTCCGATCATGCGCGGTGTCTTTTATCTGGGACGTTGGATATTCCAAAGGTCCAATCTTTCTTTGAGTAATTATTGTACATCTCTGTGTAACGTCGTAAACATGTAAAAGAATTTTGCATGAACCCTTTCGGACCGCTTGATGCCAAGACCCGCTAGTATATGCGGTTTATTAGTAAAATCCTGGTGACATTTACAGACATGTCTGAACTATGTCTGTCGTAGCCTCGGACTAAGAAACCATGCCATTTAATTCAATCATACTATCTCTTTCTCCTCAGGGATTTTTATGTAGGATGATAGGTTTAGTTGCATCCATCCTGAGATTAAAGAAGTAAAAATATCATCACATGATAGTATTCCGTAACACATAATTTCCAATATTTATAATATATATATATATATATATATATATATATATATATATATATATAAACACTGAAATATCAATTAAAATTGATAATTCATTACCTGATCTGACGAGACCAATTAATGCTGAAGTTCGCCAAGGTTGTGGGCTACCATCTCTGTTACTTATAAAATATAAATACAATTATGGAAGAATGGAAACTGAATCCTCACGGCAAAAATACCAATAAAGAGAAATTTGCAAATCAATGCTATACTTTTCGTTGGTGATCTGGCTCTACTAGCATCTTCAAAATATGATTTACAAAGATCGCTTAATAGTCTCCATGTAACTTCTGGCCAATACATAATGGAAATTTCACCTGATAAAACAAATATTATGATATTTTGTGGCAATGGCCCAGTTCAAAGTAAAATAAGTCTAGAAAACAAAATACTAAAAATGGTGAATGAATTCATTTACTTGGAGTACAACCTATATTTTCAATCTCAAAGGAATATCTCCCAGAAAATCAACAAATACACTAAAACTATGAGCATAATCAATAGTGTTTCCAGGCCTGCAATTGTTCAGAAATACAGCCGTTTACGCCTGTATAATATTCTCGCAAGACCAGTTCCCTCCTATGGAAGTGAGGCGTGGACCTCAAGAGCTCATGATATTAGCATGTGAGACGAGATTCATGAGGGATACACTAAATTCGACCACAAGTGGAATGAGGATATCTTGGAGGAACTCAAGGCTCAACCAGTGAAGGAATACATTTGGCGATATAAAGAAAACTGGGAAAATCACGCCAACAGAATGAGCAACAGCAGATTTCTAAAGGCAATTCCGAGAGGAAAAAATCCATTGGCAGACCTCAAAAGAGGTGGATACAAAACAAGACCGTAACAGGCCACTCGGCCTAAAAATTGTCAGGATGATGATGATGATGATGATATATAATTTAATGAATTCTGTGATATTATGCTAAGATGTATAAAAGTCCCGTCACTCTAATTTCCGGCAGCCAATCGCGTTGCAGGTCGGCTACATTTAAACGTGTGCGTCTTGTGATTCGCTGATTCATTTCTTAAGGCTCGATAAATACTTAATATAATCGCTCGCCATTTTAGCTCTTTCGTTGGCGTTCGCAGAAAGCACACGAAGACGTTATTTGCCGCTCAATTATTTGCTGAATTACATTGCGTTTGATTTATTATCATAGGAGCTACGACATGATAATGTTTAACGGTGTGGCAAATAGATCCCTTGTCTGGTAGCTCGGCAACGAAAGAACAAAAATGGCGAATGATACTACCTACCTAGACTTTATAGAGCCTTCACTTCCTAAGACGTAAGCAAAGAGGAGGAGTCACGCCGGAAATAACAGCGTCGGGACTATAATGTTAAATATTTATCTTTCATTCGTGTTCTTACACAACAGAGATCTTTCCTTACAAACAAACGTAGCACTGTGACTGGATCTGCTTGACGCAGAACCTCACCGGCGGGTTAGTCGGGGCAGCAATGGCTATTATTTAGTCTTCCATCATATTTGGTAGACGCCAATTACTTGCTCAGAAAACGGCGGGCCTTGGGAGAGCAACCGACGTCCCTTGCTGCCAACTCACGATTGGCCACTATGATCCGAGCTGCAACAAATTAAACCACAGCGCTGCTCAGTCGGAGCTTCTGGAATGCGCCGCCACCACCGCCGCGACGTTTTTGTGTCTCTGCAGGCTTCCAAGCCGCTCCCCGCTTAGGACCAAAAAAATTTACGTCCTCATATAATCTGAATTCTCGCACATTTATCTTAACGAACGCCATACCTATCCATGTTACCTTGAGGAGCATTAGGTTACCCCGAGTGTCCTGCCATAGCCTACCTACCGTTCAACTGGTACCTCATATCAGAGGGACAGATATTCGATACCCGTTAAGAGACTATGAGATTCGTAGTATCCATCCAGTTCTGTGTCATTCATTCTTATGAACTTTTACGAATAGAATCAACTACCTCGGACTTTTTGCTAGCCCTTGGATCTGAGGTACGCCGGTTCAGACTCAGTCGAGGGCGATGGAAAAAATCGATAAAATCTTTATTAGATGATCTCTACAAATAAACCTATAGTAGCTTATAAAAAATGAATGGTCCCGTATTCGCCAGCAATCAGCACAAATTATTTTTTTTATTTTATTGGGTTATTTTACGACGCTGTATCAACATCTAGGTTATTTAGCGTCTGAATGATATGAAGGTGATAATGCCGGTGAAATGAGTCCGGGGTCCAGCACCGAAAGTTACCCACCATTTGCTCGTATTGGGTTGAGGGAAAACCCCGGAAAAAACCTCAACCAGGTAACTTGCCCCGACCGGGATTCGAACCCGGGCCACCTAGTTTCGCGGCCAGACGCGCTGACCGTTACTCCACAGGTGTGGACAGCATAAATTAGGAAAATTTATTTTTAGAGTTAAAATTAGATGGGAAGAGAAAGTCAAAGCTCTAACGGATATGGAATTGTAAATGTAGAAATGAAAAAAAAGTTAAAGTAAGAGTTTTAAATACAAGAGCTATACTTATTATTACCACAGTCTAGTATATACGGTCACGAAGCTTGAGTTGTGAGGGTACTAGGAACAATAGACTGTGCCGGTACTATTTTGCATTTTCTGTAATAGGCGATATTAGCGATCCTAGTGGCTAGCAACTATCTATGGTTGCATATTTAGTACGTATTGAGCTTTGTGACTGTATATACTAGACTGTGTTATTACTTTTTTGTATTATTATTATTATTATTATTATTATTATTATTATTATTATTATTATTATTATGGTGAATAGAGGATACTTATAGATCTTGTAATATTTGTATAGAGAGTGAAGGCGGATTAAGAACTGGAACACATTTAATCTGCCATGACGTGAACAAAGATTGATGAAATAAATAAATAAATAAATAAATATTAGACGATCTCAGCCATTGTCTTTCTCTTAAGTTTATTTGTACACGCTTTAACGTCTGTGATCATATCGCGTGTTTAGGATCTGTGGATATACCAGTAGGCCATTTGTACTATTGTTGAGTTCCTGTTTATATTATGTGTTGTAGATGGCTTGTGTTCATTTAACTGATTATAGATTTTGATTAATCTTTACGATATTGGTGACTGAAGCTGTGATAAATCATGAAATATAAATTTCCCTATCCGGCATTTACCTTTGTGACTGAGGGAAAACATGAAAAACCCCAGTCAGATTGGCCGGCAACGGAGTTTAAACCCAGGACCTCCCGGATGCGAGTCTCAAATACTACTGTCTGAGCCAACTCGTTCGGTCAATCGTATTCTTTTGTGATACTTACCGATGTTGTTTACATATTTTATCGTGAATTGACAATACCACACGTTGCGTGGTAGCTATACAAACAAAATAAACACAGTGTTGTATTATGATTACTTCCCATATGAACAAAAATGTATTATTGTACATCTCATCATTACAAATATTCCGCTAGATGGCAGTAGTGTGTTATGATGAGCTGTTCTCTTGTTACTAGTTGTGCCAACTATAGAATCTTCATTGAACTCTATGGACGATTACTAGTGAAGAAGTCTATGTTGATTCGGTTTCATTTGCATTAAAACAGTTGCATTCCACTTCAATTATCAATATATATTAAACAATCTCTGATACGTGACTATCCATAATCTCATATAGCAGAAGCTATAACATAACCTAAATAATATAAACAAGATAGCCCTAAATGATAGAAAAGTTTTAAATATGGACGATTAAATAAAAATGAATCATTATAAAAGATAAAATTATTGAGAGTAAAATTTTGGCAAGCAAAGAAACAAATGCTAGAGGGATGATAAAAAAACAAATGCTAGGAAGGTCATAAAAACAAATGCTTGGATAAGCAACAATGATTGGTTGAAATACGTCGTTCCGTACCGTTTTATTGGTCAAAAGTAGTATGTCGTTGTAAAAGTGTAATAGTCATTAGTAAACATCTTTAATCAATCGTTCACAAATAGTGGAACGTCTTCGCGATGTTATTAGCGTGACACAAGGATAACAATACAAGACAGTCTCAATTAAAGAGACATAAGTCTCCAATTTCCTGTCATAAATGTAAGCCGATCTTTTAGATTTTCAGCAGGAATCACTTACTAAACACCAATACAATTATTTGCTCAATATTAGTTGTACAGGGACATCATTTTATTTTTACTAACATTTTTAATATTAACCTGTCTATACCTTTAGAGAACCGGAAACACCGCTTGCTCCCCCCCCCTCCAAGACTGGAGTTCGATGATACTGGCGTAAAACACAAATCACTCTACTAGGTATAGGAAGGAAAAAAAGTAGTTCATCCATTTACGTAAACTAGGAAATATCGCGATTTTGAGTTTGACAATTTTCATTAGGTTTTTCTTTAATCAAAGTACAGTACTGTATTAAGAATAAGTGTTTTTACTCACGAAGTGAGTTATCCATGCGAACGTATTCATTATGCAGTGTATATTATATTGTCTAGAGCACATTAGCGTACAATATAGAGAAAGAAGTTGAATTGAAAAATAATCATAATATGAATATTTAAACACAATTTTGAAAATGGTGGCCGTTCATTTCCATACAGGCTTCAGTTCTTTTGTGCATATTATCGCACTATAGACTATTGCATCTAATTCCAATTGCCAGTTTCGTCCTTCGTACTAGTAACTCATGTTGAAATAATTCTGTACCTACTCTACGTACTGTGAATTCAATCTTCACTTCTGCCCGACCCGAAAATATAAAATTACTCAGACACGCTATCTACTGTCCGTCCAAGTGGTTATACCGCAGGATTGTAGAAAGGGAGGAAATCACGTGACAGTTAATTACTTAACGAGGCCCTTTTATTTAAGTTAAATTAAACAGCTGTATAATATTACGTAAACGTCCAATTCCTAAGAGAAATTAATGTTTTCAGAAAAGAGCTAAGACAGTCCAGCTTTTACAGAGGGGCGAGCAGAAGCAGGTGGGGGAAATCGGGATGCGACGTAGGCAAACGGACAGTACCTGTGCGAAAATATGATTCAATATTGAAAGCTCTTTCGTCACTGGAAAACGCGAACATATTTCTAGAACGTACTATACTCAGTAACTCAGTACTGCTTACTATCTGCGGTCTTGGTTCTGTGTGGAGTTGGAACTTCCTTAGTAGAAGGGGTGGGAGTGAAGTGCATTCAAAAACTCAGGTACAATAAAGATTGAAGTAAAAATAAAATGATGTCCCTGTAGAAGGTATAGAAGTTGAAATTATGTCCCTAGGGTTCCCTTTCCTCGATATAGGCAACGCTATTCAGTGCTGGATGCTTCCGGTTCGAATACTAATGACGGTCCCTCTCACACCAACGACAGATGTCTCTAGTGAGCTATATTTAGAAGGAGCCTTTATTGGGTTGCATCCTGACCTTGATGCGGAAGGGACGAGCTGCTTCTTTCTTCCGGGTCAGTGTGCCGGGAGTGACATTCCATCCGGTTACATAACGCGGTTCCAGGTATTTGACTCTAGAGGGCCCTGCATATTCGGTGTGCACGCATACAAGAGGTAAGCGGAATCCAATGCGAAACTTCCATGTTTACATAGGCTATGTGTTTAAACGACATTTCATCGGTCTGTCTCCCTGAAATGCAGACGTGTTCATTATCATCTCTTATTATTCATTATTCATTTACTTTTTTTTTAAATAGTTTGTTACCTGTGATTGAGATACTTCGGTACTGTTCATTCAGTTAATAATAATAGTAAACTGCCCCCCATTGAGGGTAGCCCTTACGGACTCAGTATGTCCTCAAAAAAATTATTATACATATGTAAACATAGATATTACATTTTAAAGAACGGAAACAAAGAAAAGGGCGTGAAAAACTACAATTGCTATTAATGTGGCACCATGTGATTAATTAGGATTTGGCAGGATTTTTTTAACACAATTATCACGATGTCATTCCTCAGAGATGTTGGCAGAGCAAACTGCCGTCAAAATTCTTCGAAAAAAGCTAGTATAGTCCCTCTAGCACCTATGAGCAAGCCGAATACTTCAACGTGAATTAAGACATATTTCAGCTTGAAATAGATGACTGTAGGCTCATAGATCGACTTGTTCTCAAGGTGGACCTCGGCCGACTGATGACATCCTATTCAAAACGTATCGTGGGGTCCACAATGAATTAGGATTACCAACTACAAAATCCAGAAAAAACCGGACTTTTTATTTTAGCATCAATTCACAGCCTGAGGAAATCGGACACAGCACTAGGGTTGTAAACTCTTAAAAAAAATTAAGTTTTTTGTTTCATGTTAAAGTAACACACAAAACTTCGTTTTTAATTTGTACAGTTTATATTTTACATTTTATTGCAAATAATAAAAATAAAATAATAAAATCAGAAAATACACTTCAGACGACAAAAACTTACATTTCTGCAATGAATAAAATATTTTCTGTGGTGAAATATTGAAGGTTTTTTTATATATATTTAAAATTTCACCATACAAAAATCTTCGTTTGTTACAGAAACATATTTGCAGCATTTTCTGAAAATGGATATGTAAGTTTTGAAAGTTTCCTCCTCAATGTATCATGCACTTTTTTTTTTTTTTATATTATAGGGAAAATTTTGCCTTTTCATTTTTCAACTAAACGCTGCTTATGAATACAACATAGAAACAAAAATAATTTGAGGTTTAATTTCTATAGAAATAGCTCAACTAAACACAGCTTTTAGGAAATCGGAATCAAATTATTGAGCTAATCACATCGGAAATTTGGAAACAGTTTGAAATTAATTGTCAAAAACCGTTAATAATGATCATTGTTTTACGATATTAATTTCTGCTATGAATTATTTGAATTAAATTTTTTTAGAATTAAGTCTTATTCTTTTAACCAAGTTTTATTAATTTGACTCTGTCATATATTATAAAAGTTTTAGTCAGAGAGGAATTGAGTAACATGCTAGTCGTTGGTTACGATGCTCGTGGAATCAGACCCTGCCGAGAGCGATTACTTTTAAAGCGATAAAATCTTTGACATGATTTCCTACAGAAACTAAAGGCCCCAGGCAAATTTCGTCAGCCATTTCTCGTCGGGTTTGAATTTTGACG
Source organism: Periplaneta americana (assembly GCF_040183065.1). Classification (NCBI taxonomy): domain Eukaryota; kingdom Metazoa; phylum Arthropoda; class Insecta; order Blattodea; family Blattidae; genus Periplaneta; species Periplaneta americana. The sequence continues at coordinate 125,023,912 of NC_091133.1, forward strand.
CTGCATTACCTCTTCAGTTGAGAAAGTCGTTTAGTAAAATGCTGCTCACAACGAAAGTAACTCAGTAACTTAATTCAGTTCTAGTTCGTCTTATGTCTCTATCAGCAACGTCCTTTTAACAAAAGTTTTATATTTAATTTCGATATATACTTATTCCGAGAATACAATAATATATCTCCTTCGTGATAAGTGGAAGTCCATTTTTCATTTTCTTATTCAAACAAAAGTGGATAATAAGAAAGTTACAAATTTACAGTGCTATTTATAATTACAATTGTTTAAAAAAATTAACGGTGAATTGTTAGAAAGCCTTAAACACTAACGGTCTTACTAATAAAAACTCTACATACAGATGTTTAACTGTCTTATACTTATACAATGAGTAGCTCGTTTATAAGTCGTGTGTAAATTCCTTACTAATAATCACTACATACGTCGTGTATAGCAGTATAACTGTTACACAGCTACGTCATAGTTTCGTCATTACTTCATTACGAAAGGTAATAGAATATCTGAAGTTCTCTATTGCATCCGGTAGAGCGCTCTAGTGTGGCGTGTTAAATATCGATAGTACAACTGGCTCTGCTCGATTACCACATTATATTTTGGTCAAAGAGTACAAGCTACAGCAATATTACTCTAATTATTCTATGCTCTTTGGTTTGTTCTTCTGTGCTTACAAGGCAGCCATCATCATAAAATGACAGTCGATAAGAACAGCTGTTAGAGGGGTGGCCATTTTTTCTCTATATACAATGCTTAAACATGGGGTTTCGTGTATATAACTACTGCAAAGCAATTCCCATTGTGTAGTTACAGCCTGTTTATACATCGATCGCTTATACATGGTTTATTAGTAACGTTTTCTGTCTCAATTCTGCGTAAGTTTCGTATAAAAATTATACACGATTTATTAGTAAGTCCGTAACAGTCTTACTAATAAACCGTGTATAGTTTTTATACGAGACTTATGCAGAGTTGAGAAAGAAAACGTTACTAATAAACCGTGAATAAGCTATGGACGTATAAACAGGCTGTAACTATACAATGGGAATTGCTTTGCAGTAGTTATATACACGAAACCCCTTGTTTAAGCGTTGTATATAGGGAAAAAATTGCCGCCCCTTTAACAGCTGTTCGTATCGACTGTCATTTTATGATGGTCACCTTGTAACCACAGAAGAACAAACCAAAGATCATAGAATTATTAGAATAATATTGCTGTAGCTTGTACTCTTTGATCAAAATGTAGTGTGGTAATCGATTAGAGCCAGTTGTACTATCGATATTTAACACGCCACACTAGAGCGCTCTACCGGATCCAGTAGAGAATCTCGGATATTTTATTACCTTTCGTAATGAAGTAATGACGAAACTATGATGTAGCTGTGTAACAGTTATGCTGTTATACACGACGTATGTTTAAGTATAAGACAGTTAAACGTCCGTATATAGAGTTTTTATTAGTAAGACCATAAAGATATATCATTTTGCATATCGTTCATGCTTAGTTCTTTGCCCAAGGGCAGGTCTGTTACTGCAAACCCAGCTTACTCCAACCTTTCCTATTTTCTGCCTTCCTCTTATTCTCCGCATATGATCCATATATCTTAAGATTGTCTGTCATGTAATATCTTCCGCCACGAACATTTCTCCCAGTCACCATTCCTTCCAGTGCATTAGGTAGTTTCTTCTCATTCAGTATCCAAATCAGTTCCTTTTCCTCTTCCTGCTTAGTCTCAGCATCATTATTTCTTCACCCATTCTTTACAACATAGCGTCATCTCTTATTTTGTCTGACAATTTCAAACGCTCCATTCTTCTCCATATTCACATTTCCATTTTCATTTATTCTTCACTTCGTCGTAATGTCCATGTTTCTGCCCCATGCAATGCCACACTTCACACAAAGCACTTCACTAGTCTCTTCCAAAGACATCCTCAGAAGAGCTCCTTTTTCTATTAAAAGCTTCCTTGTCCATTGCTATTCTCCTTTTGACTTCCTGGCAGCAGCTCATGTTACTGCTTATAGTACACCCCAAGTATTTGAAGTTGTCCACTTGCTCTACTGCCTCATTTAGAATTCGCAGGTTTACCTTCTTTATTTCTCTTCCGATAACCATGGTCTTCGTCATGTTTTCATTTACTTTCATCCCATACTGCTCACAGCAACTCCAGTAGACGATGGGAATTCTTTGCTGACAATATGTACTGGGACCTCAAATATTCATAGACAGTATTTATCATCCTTTTCATTCACCCCCTTAATAGTTGAGGTATCTTGTTGGCAATAAGCTAATTTTATGCACCGGAAATAATAATAATAATAATAATAATAATAATAATAATAATAATAATATAATAATAATAATAAATTGTATTGTTATTACTATTATTATTATCTCTTATTATTATTACCATTATCATTATCATCATTATTATTGTCACTATTGTTATTATTACTATCATTGTTATAATAATAATAATAATAATTATTATTATTATTATTATTATTATTATTATTATTATTATTACTATTATTTTTTACTCGGTTATTTTACCACGCTGTATCAACTACGAGGTTATTTAGCGTCAATGGGGTTGGTGATCGTGAGATGGTATTTGGCGAGATTAGGCCGAGTATTCGCCATAGATTACCTGACATTTGCCTTACGGTTGGGGAAAACCTCGGAAAAAACTCAACCAGGTAATCAGCCCAAGCGGGAATCGAACCCGCGCCCGAACGCAACTCCGGATCGGTAGGCAGCGCCTTAGCCGACAGAGCTACGCCAGTGGCCTACTATTATTATTATTATTATTATTATTATTATTATCATCATAATCATAATCATAATCATCATCATCAAGAGACTAGTGAAGTGCTTTGTGTGGAGAATACCATTGTACTGTATGGGGCAGAAACATGGACCTCGCGACGAAGTAAAGAGAAGCGACTAGAAACACTTGAAATGGAGAAGAATGAAGAGTGTGAAATAGACAGATAGAATAAGAAACGAAGCTCTGTTGGAAATAGTGGGTGAAGAAAGAATGATGCTGAAACTGATCAGAAAGATAAAAAGGAATTGGCTGGGTCTCTACTAGAGAAGAAACTACCTTCTGAAGGATGCACTGGAAGGAATTGTGAACGGGAGAAAAGTTCGGGGCAGAAGAAGATATCAGAAGATAAACGAGGTCAAGATATATGGATCATATGCGGAGACTAAGACGAAGACAGAAAATAGGAAAGACTGGAGAATGCTGGGTTTGCAGTGAAAGACCTACCCTTGGGCGGAACACTATGAATGAATACAAATATCAATAAATAGATAAATAAAATAAATAAATTATCATTATTATTATTATTATTATTATTATTATTATTATTATTATTATTATTATCATTATCATTATCATCTTTTAACATGTTAGTCTCCTCTCAGTGAAATAGCTGGTCGGAAATGGAGGATGTTCATTGTGATGATAACGATAATAATTGTTCAGTGGAAAGAGAATACAGAAATTGAAGACCAAAGAAAGGTCAAAAGTAATTGCATTATTGTGCTGGTAGTAATAAATGGCTTCGAAACTCCTCGTAGAGGTTATCTTTGCGAACTGCATTTTATCAGACTTCGCAAGAGAAAGGAAAAACGTGACAGCGTGGTGGTGTTGTATTGATACCAGTAAGGTTTTGCTGTATCAGAACGAAGTGATCTGTCTTGATCAGCTCCGGGTCACAGAAGTGTTGTGGTTTCTGCACCATCTACGAAACAACTCGCTGGCGATTAAGTGAATTGTCTAAGCCGTCGTAATTTCTCGTTACATGATGTACCCCAGCCTTACTGCAATTTGTGTCCAACATACCATGTCGAAATTGTAAGAAAATACAAACATATATTTCGAAAAGCACTTACTATTTGAGGCTTTCACTACGATCAACGTAGAGCGAGAATTTTGGGTATTTGCACCGTGTCATAGATGTAGATACGTCCAACGTTTCGGAACAACATATCTGATCCATCATCAGGAAAGACTGGTAATAAGGAACAGGAAAACCTATTTATTGCATCCGTTATAAAAAGCTCCTCCAGGACTGCACGTCCAGTGTAATGCGGAGTAATACACAGGGTGTAATTAACACATGTGCGTTATGGAAATATAGGATAGCATACCAAAGGAAAATCTGCAAGTATCTTATAATAAATACCAAAATGTCCTAAACGAATTTACATGTCAGAACTAAATAATTAAGTCCACTTATTAATATTAAAATGTTTTTATATAGTTTCAGTCTTTTAACTTTTATTCAGTCTAGAACTTATCAAATACAGAATTAATTATAAGTCGAAAATATTCTTGGTAATAATACTGTAACATGTCGTGACAGAAAATTAAGTTTGATAAGTTGTAGACAGAAATTATATAACATAACATTTTAATATTCAATTCCAAATTACCTGAAATCAAACCTCAATATGATCTTCAAACTACTCATTAATGCTAAGTACATACTTTTCACTTTAAAATTTCTTAACAGGACGAAAAGTTAAATTTGTCCATATTAAATTTCTGCACATTTAAAGGACAAAACTAAAATTCTTTCAATAATTTATTGCCACAATACATTGCTCTCTTAGATAAGATAAGATAATAACTGCCTCCCATTGGAGGTAGTCCAGAAGGACTCAGTATACTCTCCTACATGAATTTTACAATATTAAATGTTTACATAAATTTTGTAGAAAGAAAATTAAAATAAACATATATGAATATAAAGTGAATAAAAAAAATTAAACAGAGTGAATATGATGACTCAGAATTTGGCAAGGGCGTTCCAAACTGAAGTTATGATGTCAGCAGTAAGTGTCTGTGGTAGTTCAAAAGTCTTCCTGAAGCTTTCAAAGAACTTGGGAATCACACCACGAGCTCCAATAATAAGACCAATCACCTCAATGTCTTCAAGCTGGTATTTTGCTTTGAAGTAATCAACTGTTGGCAGATACATGTTGATCTTTTCTTTATTAACATCCTCCGGCTGGCTACTCCCCGTTTCAATCCTTATGGTAGGATCAATTATATATCCTTTCTTGGTAGTCTGGGAATACGCTATGATGTCAATACGTCTAGAGGAGCCATTAGTAGCAAGGCAAAAAACTTCCTTTTCTACTATCCAAGACTTTTTTCTTAAAGCAGTTGCAATTGAACGATTGGATGGAAAAGAGGCCTCAGGTCATTCAAGTCCTTTTTGTGTAAAATGTTTTTTCGAAGTCCTTAGGGTTTGAAATACGTGCCTTAGAAATTTCATGAACGTAACATTAACATTGCCAGTGTTAGAGCTGTGTGAATAAATGTTGATAAATGTGGAGACATCAGCTGTCAAACCTGCAAACACAATGTGGTTGTGTCAAACGTGTAACATGTCACTAGTTGTGTTTAAGATGTTCTACCAAAAGTCTCGAAGCAACTGTCATACAAATGGAAGGTTAAGAGGTTACGTATTATTCAACAAAAACTAAAGGATAACAGCAGATTTATATAAAGTATAGGAAAACATCGAAATAGACCTAACAAATTATCTGGTGATGACTGGTTGCTTGTTAGTTAACACTGGGCATCTATTACATCTGTTGAAATGCACTATCGAGGCAAGGACACTAGCCGTCTCTACTTTGTTGACTCTTTTTTAGATGTAACAAGTCTGTATGGATTTTTTCGTGAACTTTACAAAGAAAAGAAAGGCCGTTTTCCGGAAAAGAAATACTACAGCTACTATAAGTTCTTAGAGAGATGTCTCCATACTCATTTCGAAGACCACGAACTGATACAATTATGTGACTTTTGCGAAAAGTCTTAACTGCAGCTAGGAGCAAATCCATGTGATATTCGAACAAGACTGATTTAGATATTCACAAGCGGAAAGTTACTGAATACCAAAAGGTAAAGGATAACGTTCTGGACACAATGAATGAAAACTCTAAATGTTTGGTCATCGAATTTGATTATGGTCAAAATCTACCCGTACCCAAACTGAATGTTAATAGTCAGTTTTATAAAAGACTATTATGGTATAATGTATTTAACGTGTATTGTCATAATGTTAAAAATAGTGTGATGTATTGCTACATTGAGACAGTCCAAAAAAAAATTCAGAAAGTGTTGCATCTTTTCTGCACCATTTTATTGAAAGGAAACTCAACAGTTCTCATGTTGATTATAAAGACATTGTTTTGTTTTCGGACAATGCTGGGGGACAAAACAAAAATTTGATGATGTTTATGTTCTGTTCCTATCTTGCTGTATCACTTAAAATGCGTGTTTCTTAGATTTTTCCTGTTCGAGGTCACTCATACTGTCAATGCGACAGGAATTTTGCCATTTATTCCAAGAAACTGAAGGGAAAAAGCAGAGTTGTAACTGGACCTGATTATGATAACATCATAAGTAAGAGTGCTGAGGTTGTTAATGGGAAAGGGACACTGAAAAGTTGGGGATCAACCTTGAATCCATTTTTTCAAAAAAGCCCAAGTCTAAAGGTAACGTCTTCACATTAATGAAGCATTGTAAGTTTATGTACTCTACTACCGGTGATGTTTTGGTTTGTACTTCCTACAATGGTACCTGTGAACCATTTCCACTTGTGTTGAAACCGATCAGGTTTTCATTAAAGTTAAGTGATACTGTTCCTGTTGCACCCAAGAAAAAATTCAAAGTTGATAAGATACGAGATGTCAGAAGTCTTTATGAGTTTTTGAAAGAAGATGAAGTAGCTGGTTTGAATAACAGTTTAACAACACCACTGAGGAACCAGGAGCATGGCAAGAACTTCAGGAACAAGATGAAAACTTATCAGTTGAAGCAAGTGACTATGAGGACATTGTAGCTAGAGTAGACAGTTTATAAAGTGATGTGATTGAGACATGTTTAATCGGATTTTTTTTTTTTAATGTTGAGTTTCTTCCTATTATATTATATTTTCATTAAATTATGAGAAAAGCATATAATTTTCTGTGCATAGGCAGTCTAATAATAAAATAATAAACTGAGTTTGTATTGAGTTCCTTTGTATTCTGTTGTATTTTCATTACATTATGCAAAAAAGCACATAATTTTTTATCCATAATAATAAATAACACATTGAATTTATATTTTATTTTCTGTTTTTAAGAAACAGGGCCTGAGAGAGCCAATTTTCAAACTTTGAAAATCAATCAGCTGAACACAGATTTTCTTCTAAAATATTACTTAAACGTTGAATATTCTTTTACCAAAAGCATAGAGTGTTATTTTGTACAGTAAAGACAAAGGGACTAGTACTTTAAAATGTTTAAAGGTCTTTTTCTCAAAACGCCATTTTCTCACTGAGGCCCTTTTTCCATCCAACCGTTCAATTAAGGATCGAACATGATGGTGTCTGGCATTTCGGAGGAGTAAACCTCTGTTACACTGACCTTGGACGTGGGCAAGGGTTTCAGTCTCCGGGCAGCCATGTCTGCACCGGGACCCGTCCAAAGAGCGACCAGGTATTCCTCTAACTGCTGCTAAATTGGCATTCATTTTGAGGCAGGTTACCCATTCAGATGTAGATAGTCCAGACTTATTAAAAATCCAGGCATATTGGAAATTAAATCAATGGCTTTCCCAAAACACGTTATGAAATGTTTCATATAAACAACTTTGGCTGGAAAAGGAAACAAAAACGAAGAAAATTTTATTTGTGCGAGATCGTGCGTATTTGCTTGTTTTCCGCACAGAACCAATACGCGGTAAGTGTGAAATACCACATTCAGTATTCCCAACGTAACACACATAACAATTTCCCTATTCTTACCGCTTAAGCGCGACATTCATTTTACTGCTTTAGGCTTTTAACATATTATTTTTAGAGACGTTTAACATAGTAATAATTATAAATTGGAAAACTTACCATTGCAATTTCACCTAAATTGCACTGTTAATTATTGTTTTTAAATATTTGCAAAAATTAAGTAAAGTCTACTACTCCACGAAACTTATTGCATTCGTGATGCAAGTAACATTAAGGAAAAAAATCAATAAGATTCCAGATGCCGATGTTATTACTGCAATATGTTATATAAATAATATTGTTAAAATATTAAAATGAAAAATAAATCATTACATAACCTTACCGTTTGTTTTAAGTTCGCATTTATAGACTGCGGGAAAAAAAAGACAGACTTATATCACGGCCTGCTGGAGTATAGTAAACACTTACTTACTTACAAATGGCTTTTAAGGAACCCGAAGGTTCATTGCCGCCCTCGCATAAGCCCGCCATCGGTCCCTATCCTGTGCAAGATTAATCCAGTCTCTATCATCATATCCCACCTCCCTCAAATCCATTTCAATATTATCCTCCCATCTACGTCTCGGCCTCCCCAAAGGTCTTTTTTCCTCCGGTCTCCCAACTAACACTCTAAATGCATTTCTGGATTCGCCCATACGTGCTACATGCCCTACCCATCTCAAACGTCTGGATTTAATGTTCCTAATTATGTCAGGTGAAGAATACAATGCGTGCAGTTCTGCGTTGTGTAACTTTCTCCAGTCTCCTGTAACTTCATCCCGCTTAGCCCCAAATATTTTCCTAAGCACCTTATTCTCAAACACCCTTAGCCTATGTTCCTCTCTCAGAGTGAGAGTCCAAGTTTCACAACCATACAGAACAACCGGTAATATAACTGTCTTATAAATTCTAACTTTCAGAATTTTTGACAGCAGACTGGATGATAAAAGCTTCTCAGCCGAATAATAACACGCATTTCCATATTTATTCTGCGTTTAATTTCCTCCCGAGTGTCATTCATATTTGTTACTGTTGCTCCAAGATATTTGAATTTTTCCCCCCTTTCGAAGGATAAATCTCCAATTTTTATATTTCCATTTCGTACAATATTCTGGTCACGAGACATAATCATATACTTATAGTAAACACAGAAAACATTTTATAGCAACAATGTTGAAGAGAGATATTTTTGTTTTCCAAAATTGCCGTCATTGAACAGAAACCAAGATGGAGATTTCAGTGCAACTAATTAGAAACTCCTCTTTGAGGTATGTAATAAACGATCTTCGCACAAAATAATGTAGGATACACGAGCGGTATGTTTGTTTTCATGTTCGAGGAAAAGATTGAAAAAGCGAAACGTAGTTGAGCTTTTTTAATCTTTTCCTCGAACATGAAAACATCAACATACCGCTCTTGTAACGCTTATTACTATTAACTTTTTTGTTTGAAATTTTTGACAGAAATTAATGATATTACATACGGTTCGTTCTGTGTAGAGCCTTTTGAATCTCTAAAATTCCAAGTTCACGTCAGGATTTGGGGCGAATTGAAAGAATCCAGGGCTAAGCAGAGGTTAATACAAAAAGCCACCATATCCAAGTTCAGATCTAAAATTTTGGTTTCGCAATATGAGTCACGTTGTTGGTTAGATAGTTAAGTAATGAACCGTTGGGAAGGGCAGAGTAAATTTAGCACACAAGCACCAACTGTTAAAGTACTGCATTTCCTAGGCCCGATTGTATAAACCATTTAATCTTAGATCAGAGGTTAAATTGATCCTTGTTTCAGCTGAACTTGGAATTTTGTGTTGTATAAAGTCTAGTCTGAGATTAATTTGTCTCAAACTAAAGTCAACTTTGACTGAAGAAATTTCTCCGATTAAGTTAGATGATCCAAGTTCAGTTATTTCTTTTCTGTTTGAAATATACGAGTGACAGATTGTGCAAGTAAAATATCCATTGTTATTAACATTAATAGATATGATAGGTACATTTATATATATTTCTTTCAATTTCTTGCCTTAATACACAATCTTATATTTTATAAGGCTCTATCGTGTTCAGCAGTATCAAATACCATAACCTATAATTATATTATGTTTATAACAACCAATGGATATGATAGGTACATTCATAAATGTTCAATTAACTGTATTACTAAACGAAAATTGTCGTTTTATAAAGCTTTATTATGTTTAGCAGTATCAAACACCATAACAACTCGGGGAACAGCCAACCTTCTTCTTATTGTCCGCCATTATTTACATTGCACAAAAAACCAGTGTCTCCAACAGAGTGTACGGAAAGTCGCCAAAAAGTAGTTGTAAAGTCGCTAGATTTCTCAATATCAACAAAGAAAGATTAAATTTTGTCACTATGGGGTGCTAAAAAGGTCACTAAATCCCTATTTAAGCAATATAAAAGTTAAAAGAAATTGTTGTTGAAAAAGAATTAAAGTCGCTAGATTGGCAACACTGAACAAACATGTCCGCGCATCACGTATTTCACCTGTTTATGCGATGTTGCCAAATCCTTTTCACGTGAACTTAGATTGCATTTGAACCAAAGTAATTTGATCGCAGAAAAGCTTTATACAATAGAAGAAGTGTCTGAACTCGGTTCACTTTTCGATCTTCGATCAAAGTTAATCTTTAGTCAGGGAGTTTTATACAATTGGGCCCTAGTGTAGCCTATATGGGATTATAAGCATCCCGCTGTTGCTCCACTCGACGGCAAAGCAGCAATAACACAACAATTACGAGTCATTAGCGGGCCGAACAGCGGATCTGACAGGAAATTGAAAGAGTGCCATTGCAAAACAACTACACAACACGAACTTGTACTCTTCTCAAGCAGACCACTAGAAACCAAAATGTCATAAGCCTCCCTCCCGCGTGTGTTTTGTTGAGCCCGCAAGAACAAGGTTACACAGTGACGGGCAGTGTTGTAGAGACAGCCCAATGTTCTGGTCCAGCAGTTCTCAATTAGGACGCTGCGCCGTCCTCCTTTCAAAGCCGAGAAGGTGTTCCTCTTTTATTATTATTATTATTATTATTATTATTATTATTATTATTATTATTATTATTATTATTGCAGATGACGTGAATATGTTAGGAGAAAATACACAAACGGTTAGGGAAAACACGGAAATTTTACTTGAAGCAAGTAAAGCGATCGGTTTGGAAGTAAATCCCGAAAAGACAAAGTATATGATTATGTCTCGTGACGGGAATATTGTACGAAATGGAAATATAAATATTGGAGATTTATCCTTCGAAGAGGTGGAAAAATTCAAATATCTTGGAGCAACAGTAACAAATATAAATGACACTCGGGAGGAAATTAAACGCAGAATAAATATGGGAAATGCGTGTTATTATTCGGTTGAGAAGCTCTTATCATCCAGTCTGCTGTCCAAAAATCTGAAAGTTAGAATTTATAAAACAGTTATATTACCGGTTCTTCTATATGGCTGTGAAACTTGGACTCTCACTCTGAGAGAGGAACATAGGTTAAGGGTGTTTGAGAATAAGGTGCTTAGGAAAATATTTGGGGCTAAGCGGGATGAAGTTACAGGAGAATGGAGAAAGTTACACAACACAGAACTGCACGCATTGTATTCTTCACCTGACATAATTAGGAACTTGAAATCCAGACGTTTGAGATGGGCAGGGCATGTAGCACGTATGGGCGAATCCAGAAATGCATATAGAGTGTTAGTTGGGAGACCGGAGGGAAAAAGACCTTTAGGGAGGCCGAGACGTAGATGGGAGGATAATATTAAAATGGATTTGAGGGAGGTGGGGTATGATGATAGAGACTGGCTTAATCTTGCACAGGATAGGGACCGATGGCGGGCTTATGTGAGGGCGGCAATGAACCTTCGGGTTCCTTAAAAGCCATTTGTAAGTAAGTAAGTAAGTAAGTATTATTATTATTATTATTATTATTAAATTTATTTTTATTATTATTAAATTTATTATTATTATTATTATTATTATTATTATTATTATTATTATTATTATTATTATTATTATTATTCCTTCAAGGGAATTAATACAAGAGGGTGGAAGCGCATTATCTAGTGAAATTTATAAGCTTGTACTTGCTATTTGGGAAAAGGAAATTGTACCAGAACAATGGAAGGAGTCCATAATCGTACCTATTTTTAAAAAGGGGGACAAGACTAACAGTAGTAACTTTCGACGAATATCACTTTTGTTGACATCCTACAAAATTTTGTCGAATATTCTTTTGATGAGATTAACTCCATATGTAGATGAAATTATTGGGGATCATCAGTGTGGTTTCAGGCGTAATAGATCGACTATTGATCAGATTTTTTATATTCGACAGATATTGGAGAAAAAATTGGAGTAGAAGAGTACAGTGCATCAGTTATTCATAGATTTCAAAAAGGCGCATGACTCCGTTAAGAGAGAAGTTTTATATAATATTCTTATTGAATTTGGTATTCCCAAGAAACAAGTTCGATTAATTCAAATGTGTCTTAGTGAAACTTACAGCAGAGTCCGTATAGGTCAGTTTCTATCTGATGCTTTTCCAATTCACTGCGGGCTAAAGCAGGGAGATGCACTATCACCTTTACTTTTTAACTTCGCTGTAGAATATGCCATTAGAAAAGTTCAGGAGAACAGGCAGGGTTTGGAATTAAACGGGTTACATCAGCTTCTTGTCTATGCGGATGACGTGAATATGTTAGGAGAAAATCCACAAACGATTAGGGAAAACGCGGAAATTCTACTTGAAGCAAGTAAAGACATAGGGTTGGAAGTGAATCCTGAAAAGACAAAGTATATGATTATGTCTCGTGATCAGAATATTGTACGAAATGGAACTATAAAAGTTGGAGATTTATACTTCGAAGAGGTGGAAAAATTCAAATATCTTGGAGCAACAGTAACAAATATAAATGATACTCGGGAGGAAATTAAACACAGAATAAATATGGGAAATGCCTGTTATTATTCGGTTGAGAAACATTTATCATCCAATCTGCTGTCGAAAAATCTGAAAGTTAGAATTTATAAAACCGTTATTATTACCGGTTGTTCTGTATGGTTGTGAAACTTGGACTCTCACTTTGAGAGAGGAACAGAGATTAAGGGTGTTTGAGAATAAGGTGCTTAGGAAAATATTTGGGGCTAAGAGGGATGAAGTTAGAGGAGAATGGAGAAAGTTACACAACACAGAACTGCACGCATTATATTCTTCACCTGACATAATTAGGAACATTAAATTCAGACGTTTGAGATGGGCAGGGCATGTAGCACGTATGGGCGAATCCAGAAATGCATATAGAGTGTTAGTTGGAATACCTGAGGGAAAAAGACCTTTAGGGAGGCAGAGACGTAGATGGAAAGATAATATTAAAATGGATTTAAGGGAGGTGGGATATGATGATAGAGAATGGATTAATTTTGCTCAGGATAGGGACCAATGGTGGGCTTATGTGAGGGCGGCAATGAACCTCCGGGTTCCTTAAAAGCCAGTAAGTATTATTATTATTATTATTATTATTATTATTATTATTATTATTCCTTCAAGAATATTCATATTAACCAAGAGTTAGAAGAGAGATTGTAGAGTGGCCATTGCGCCGCGATGTTTGAAGAAAATTGAAAGAGCGTCCACCGTGAAGAAGTCGATGGGAGCAGTTTTATTCTTCAATAAATTACTTACAATTGAAGGGGCTGGGTCTGCAATTTTTGGAATTCTTATTTCTGGATTTAAGTTTTTCTTTTGGTAAGTGCGAGAAGGCCTGCAATCACTTTTATTCTTTTTAGATGGTTGTGCCTGCGGTAATGATGAATGGGGTGGTACCATGTCAAGATCCAATTCTCGAGATTCGTCTTGATCCATTTTAATACTATCTTCCCATATATGTCTCGGCCTCTTTAAAGGTCTTTTTCCCTCAGGCCTCCCAACTAACACTCTATATGCATTTCTGGATTCGCCCATACGTGCTACATGTCCTGCCCATCTCAAACGTCTGGATTTAATGTTCTTAATTATGTCAGGTGAAGAATAAAATGCGTGCAGTTCTGTGTTACGTAACTTTCTCCATTCTCCTGTAACTTCATCCCTCTTAGCCCCAAATATTTTCCTAAGCACGTTATTCTCAAACACCCTTAACCTATGTTCCTCTCTCAAAGTGAGAGTCCAAGTTTCACAACCACAAAGAACAAACGGTAATATAACTGTTTTAAATTCTAACTTTAAGATTTTTTGACAACAGACTGGGTGATAAAAGCTTCTCAACCGAATAATAACAGGCATTTGCCATATTTATTCTGTGTTTAATTTCCTCCCGAGTATCATTTATATTTGTTACTGTTGCTCCCAGATATTTGAACTTCTCCACCTCTTCAAAAGATAAATCTCCAATTTTTATATTTTCATTTCGTACAATGTTCTCGTCACGAGGCATAATCATACCCTTTGTCTTTTCGGGATTTACTTCCAAACCTATCTCTTTACTTGCTTCAAGTAAAATTCTCGTATTTTCCCTAATCGTTTGTGGATTTTCTCCTAACATATTCACGTCATCCGCATAGACAAGCAGCTGATGTAACCCGTTCAATTCCAAACCCTCTCTGTTATCCTGGACTTTCCTGATGGCATACTCCTAGAGCAAAGTTAAAAAGTAAAGGTGATAGTGCATCTCCTTGCTTTAGTCCACAGTGAATTGGAAACGCATCTGATAGAAATTAGGCTACCCTTAAAAATAGATTTACCTTTTAAATGACGTTAGAAATTCCTCCAAACGTAACATAAATAATATAGTTTGCTTTTTCTTTAGTCAATTAACTTTTATTCAAACATTTATTTCTCGTTTCTTTTATACTTTTCGCATTATAAGTCAAATGGTCCACCCGATGTATGTGACTGTGATTGTACGCTTTTCTGAACAGAAAGTTGATCTTGACTCCCCGAGTGTTAAGATAGTCCAACCCGTTGCTGGGTGCCGTGTGACAGGAGATAAGAATACAGACTACCCCACATTAGCGTCACATTAGAGTTTGCCGCGCCAGACGAGTTTCTGAATCCTGTCAAGTGGGGACACGACAGCCCCTGGAGAGGAATGAACACGCATGATCGTGGTATGTCGAGTGCTACAAGTGGAGCGGCGAGAGATAAGCTTCCCTTCCTTTCATTTTCCCACCTCCCAATTTGTTTATTCGCACCCATAGGACGTGAAATTTCCTTTGTCGCTTCAAGTTTCAGCAGATCATAAACGTCCTCAGGCCCCTGACAGACTTTATTTATCTTCTCTGAGCACTTATTTTCCGTGAAGCACCGTACTGTCTTTAATTCATGTCGAAAGATTCTTGTGTCTCACAAAAATGTTAGGGAAAATTTATGTACTATGGAATGCCCCAGGACTGATGGTGCAATATTTTCCCACGTTTATTTTGCATGTTACAGCAATGTTTCTAGAATGATCTTATAACAGATTCCATGTTTTACTTTTTCGCTATATGAAATTTAAAGAGAAATTATTGCGATGGATGCGGAGACTAAGAGGAAGGCAGAAAATAGGAAAGATTGGATTATTTATTTATTTATTTATTTATTTATTTATTTATTTATTTATTTATTTATTTATTTATTTATTTATTTATTTATTTATTTATTTATTTATTTATTTATTTATTTATTTATTTATTTATTTATTTATTTACTTATTTATTTATTTATTTATTTATATATTCATTCATTCATTTATTTATTTACTTATTTATTTATTTATTTATTTATTTATTTACTTATTTATTTATTTATTTATTCATTCATGTATTTATTTATTTATTTATTTATTTATTTATTCATGTATTTATTTATTTATTTATGTCTATAACAGGGCAAAGCCCCAATTACAATAGACAGTACAGATTTGTTTAAAAAAAAACACAGAATTGTATATAACATGAAAAAAGAGATAAAACAGAAACAAATGCAAGATACAAGTGTAATTACAAATTAAAAATTTAAAATTAAAAAAAAAAAACAAAAAGAAATACATACTACCTAAATAAAAGACACAGATATAGATATAAATGAAAAATACCAAATAAAAATAAATTAAAAAGAGTTAAGTATAGATATCATAGCCAAAAATGTAATATGTAGCTATAATTGGCAAATTACAGAGTAAATATAACACTATGTTAATAAATTCAGTATGCAGTATTATATAGTAGGACTAATAGGCTTAATTTATTTATTTAAGAAATTCACCACTACAGAACACGTGTTCCAACCAGCATAATACCGGACTACAACTACAACCAACATGCAACTAGAATCCAACATATCATGAAACCATTGCTGTATATAACCTTTTCTTGTACATATTGTACGATAACGAGAAATCTAAATCCTGTTTATTTGATAGATAATGCTGGGTTTTTAGTGAAAGACCTGCCCTTGGGCAGGAAACTATGAATGAATGAATGAATGAATCAATCAATCAATCAATTAATCAATAGGCTATCAGTTTTGAGATTGTTAAGAAGAATTATTATTATTATATTGCATAATAATACAACTGCTATATAAATTTCTTCAAACTGTCGTTAAATTTCTTTTTCCCTATTATGTCACTGGATAAACAAAAATTAAGTTAGTAGTTTCTTCAAATTACGCACGGGCTTTGTACAGTATTAATGTGTAAGAAATGTAACTCTCGCCACATCCCCACAGCTGTTGAATGACGGAATTTTTTAAATATCGGCCAACATATAATTCAGGATGAGGCAGCAACAGTCATGAAAATAAAATGCACGGAAAGATTGGTAAAGGGAGATTGTTAACTTGAAAGTATTATATCATTGAATTTTTGTTAGCGGGAATTTACTACAGCATCCTTTCTATGTAATCCAATAATCCCAGTCAAGTCGGCTGTACTTTCAAGGATAGTGCAGTGCTGAATTATGACGTATCGTGGTGAACTAACGACGGCTATGAAACTCGACAACATTATGAATTTGGTCCATGAAATGTCAGAGATGTGCATCTGTTACGAGCGGAGAATGCCTCTATAACACGGGTCGTGCCCCCCTCCCCCTGACTGCTGAGTGCAGCGGCTGATTGAAAGATCACTCTGTGTGCGCACACCTGTTGTGTGCTCACTGCTGTTATTGGTAACAGTCCGTGCTACATCGGTGAATATATATTTAAAAATAATTTTCTGATCACTCCAGACTTGTAAATAACATTCATTTATTCTTAGTTTTCTGCCCAAGGCCAGGTCTTTCACTGCAAACCCAGCATTCTCCAATCTTTCCTCTTATAAACATATGTCCGAAAATCCTTAGTTTTTCAGTTATTAATTAAAGAACATAATGAAACATATGTTAGATATTTTCAGGTTGGTAGCAAATGTTACAACTTTCATCAATTCAGAAACTCATAACAAATGTACAAAATTTTCTCCTTTTGCTTCCACTTTCATTGTTATGAGTTTCTGAATTGATTACAGTTGCAACTCTTGCTACCAAGCTGACAATACCTGACAGATGTTTAATTATGTTCTTTCATTAATAACTAATCATATCAAAGAAATAACCCCCAAACTTAGCTCAGCATGCTTCGCAATTAGGTCGTTACAATAATTTCTAAACAGCAGTATCTTAAAGACAATATATTTTGCCTATTTTCATTCCATTATGTCATACGGAATAATATTTTGGAGAAATTCTGCAGATAGTAAAAATATATTCCTATTAAAAAAAAGAGCCATTAGAATAATAGTTGGAGCAAAGGCTAGAGAATCATGAAGATTATTTTAAAAAAATTAGAGATTCTAACCTTGAATCATGAAGATTATTTAAAAAAAATTAGAGATTCTAACCTTAACAAATCAATACAAATACTCTATAATAAATGTCCTCTTATGTAATAAAGAAAATTTTCCAACTAGCTCTGCCATACATAGTATAAATACCCCCAGGAAAGAATGATTTTCGTACGCCATCATCAAATTTATCATGCTATCAAAGGGGAGTAGGCCTACATTACACGGCGATAAAAATGTTCAATAGTCTTCCTGAAGACATTAAGAATCATAGCCAAAACCCTGCATTATTTGAGGTAAAACTAAAAAATTACTTAATATCTCACCACTTTCTATTCTGTAGATGAATTCTTGACATTTCACAGTACTGTGTAAATACTTTAATACTATTAAATGGTAAACATATTACATTGTATAAAATATTAATGTTATTAAGCTATTAATTCTGTACGTATTTCATATTTGCATTTTATATGTATTGCATTTATATCTAAACGTAAGAATTAGAAATGTTCTTTATTCTATGCTATAAAGCAAACGTAAGAATATTATGGAACGAATAAATCTGTCTGTCTGTCTGTCTGTCCGTCTGTCTGTATCACTGTCTATCTATCTATCTATCTATCTATCTATCTATCTATCTATCTATCTATCTATCTATCTATCTATCTATCTATCTATCTATCTATCTATCTATCTATCTATCTATCTATCTATCTATCTATCTATCTATCTATCTATCTATCTATCTATCTATCTATCTATCTATCTATCTATCTATCTATCTATCTATCTATCTATCTATCTATCTATCTATCTATCTATCTATCTATCTATCTATCTATCTATCTATCTATCTATCTATCTATCTATCTATCTATCTATCTATCTATCTATCTATCTATCTATCTATCTATCTATCTATCTATCTATCTATCTATCTATCTATCTATCTATCTATCTATCTATCTATCTATCTATCTATCTATCTATCTATCTATCTATCTATCTATCTATCTATCTATCTATCTATCTATCTATCTATCTATCTATCTATCTATCTATCTATCTATCTATCTATCTATCTATCTATCTATCTATCTATCTATCTATCTATCTATCTATCTATCTATCTATCTATCTATCTATCTATCTATCTATCTATCTATCTATCTATCTATCTATCTATCTATCTATCTATCTATCTATCTATCTATCTATCTATCTATCTATCTATCTATCTATCTATCTATCTATCTATCTATCTATCTATCTATCTATCTATCTATCTATCTATCTATCTATCTATCTATCTATCTATCTATCTATCTATCTATCTATCTATCTATCTATCTATCTATCTATCTATCTATCTATCTATCTATCTATCTATCTATCTATCTATCTATCTATCTATCTATCTATCTATCTATCTATCTATCTATCTATCTATCTATCCATCTACTTATCTACCTACCTATCTATCTATCTAAAAAAAACTATGGATTTTCGGACAATTGTTTATATAAGCTTTTTTCTTGTTTTGTTGTGAGGAACATGTCCTCAAGGTTTGTCAAAGTATTTCTGAAACACTCTGTATACAGAGTGATTAAATATTTTCAGAGTTACACTAATTTGAAGTTGTTTGTAAAATACCATTATTCTTTAGTTTTAAGGGTAAAAGAATATTACAGACAAAGAATGAACTATTCAGGAGTATCATTTCTTTAATTAGCTAGTATTCTGAAGCTAAAAATGTGTTGTGAAAATTCCATAGTTGCTTCGTACAAAATTCTTTTTAGATTTTTAACTACAAAATTACATTTTTCTTACGCATTTGTCACAACAATTGTTACAAATCACGCCGCTCTTGTAAATTCTTTAAGGCTGAATATTAGGATGCATAATTAAACTGTAAAGAATCAAGTACCTAAAGTCGTGTGATTTGTAAAAATTGTTGTGATAAGTGCGTAAGAATAATATAATTTTTAGTTAAAAATTGAAAAACAAAATCTGTACAAAGCAACTGACAACACATTTTTAGCTTCAGAAAACTTCTGCTTCAATTAATGAAAATATACTTCTAAATAGTTCATTCCCTATTTGTAATATTCTTTACCCTTATTTATTTATTTTTTGTTTCTTATTTTTATTGTGTAATCATGTAAATCGTGTTTATTTATCACTTAACGCCAATATGTATCCCACTGTGTTGTTTTTTTATTATTAATCTATTTTTGTGTACATTTTATTCAATTGTCGGTTTCTGGTTTAATTATGTGAATCCTACTTAATTGTAATCTAATACTAATATGTATACTAATGTGTTTATTTTTATTTTTACTGTTTACATTTTTTATTGAATTATCGGTTTCCTTTTTTATATGATTCGTATTTGATTCTAACAACATTAATATGTATTCCACTATGTTTATTTTTATTTTATGAGGTACATTTTATGTAACTACCTCTTTTGATCTCATGATGTACCTAAATTGTATCAGTATGTAATTACTTAACTCCGATCCAGATGTATGTTCAACTATGTAAGCAAATTTTAATCCTGGTTGAGTGTAAGAGAAGGCCTTACAGCCTTAAATCTGCCAGGTTAAATAAAGCCATTATTATTGTTATTATTATTATTATTATTATTATTATTATTATTATTATTATTATTATTATTATTATTATTATTAAAGCTAAACAAAAAAGGTATTTTACTAACAACTTCAAATTAGTGTGGCTCAGAAAATATTGAGATTAGGACACGACATTTTTTACTCAATGTCTTCGGAACTCAGCTCCGTGAGTGGCAGTAAATCCTCGTGAATCACCCTGTATATGTAATTGTGCGTAATAAAGTGTCAAATGAAACACAATTTCTCCAGAGTTTTTTTTTATCGAATGGAGATAGAAACAAACTTATTTCCTTGAGTTCATTTTTAAGCTGTTACAATATGAAGAGTCCACTGCAAGAATGATGGATGCCATTTGGAATACATTTTGCAGGAGAAGCGATTGAAAGTTTGAAATGCTTAGCGCTCAAAGCTTAACTGTGATTTTCCGGTCATTACTGGACAATGACTATCATTGTTATTGTCATATAACTCTCTATGCACATTCTACATGGACATCATCTTATTTTTACTTCAACTTTTATTGTACCTGAGTTTTTGAATGTACTTCACTCCCACCCCTTCTACTAACGAAGTTCCAACTGTCCTCCACACAGAACCGAGGCCGCAGTACTGAGTTAGTGATTATAGTACGTTTCAGAAATATGTTCGCGTTTTCCAGTGACGAAAACTTCCAATATTCAATCATATTTTCGCACAGGTACTGTCGTCCGTTTGCCTACGTCGCATCCCGATTTCCCCCACCTGCTTCTGCTCGCTCCACTGTAAAGACTAGTGGCTGGGCTTTCTTAGCTCTTTTCTGAAAACATTAATTTCTGTTAGGAATTAATTGGACGTCTACGTAATATTATGCAACTGTTTAAAATAACTTGAATAAAAGGGCCTCGTTAAGTAATTAACTATCACGTGATTCCCACTCTCTCTACGATCCTGCGACATAACCACTTGGACGGACAGTAGATAGCATGTCTGAGTAATTTTATCTGTGTGGGTCGGGCAGAAGTGAAGACTGAATTTACAGTACGTAAGGTACTCTTTTATAGAGTAGGTACAGAATTATTTCAACATGAGTTACTAAGTATGAAGGACGAAACTGGTATTTGGAATTAGATGCAATAGTCTATAGTGCGATAATAGGCACAAAAGAACTGAAGCCTGTATCGAAATGAACAGCCACCATTTTCAAAAAAGTGTTTAAATATCCATATTATGATTATTTTTCATTTTAAGTTCATTCTCTATATCATACGCTAATGTGCTGTAGACAGTATAATATACACTGCATAATGAATACGTTCGTATGGATAACTCAGTTCGTGAGTAAAAACACTCATTGTTAATACTTTACTGTATTTTGATTAAACAAAACTTAATGAAAATGATCAAACTCAAAATCGCGATATTTCCTAGTACGCAAATGGATGAACTACTTTTCTTCCCTCCTGTACCTAGTAAAGTGATTTGTTTATATTTTACGCCAGTATCATCGAACTCCAGTCGTGGAAGGGGGTAGCAAACGGCGTTTCCGGGTCTCAGTCATTAATCCAAAGGTATAGCCAGGTTAATATTAAAAATGTTAGTAAAAATAAAATGATGTCCCTGCATGTGTCTTAAGCTATGCATTGACAGTCTTGGTTCATTTTCGACAAGAATGTGACCTCCATCATTCTTGCATCACTCTTCATATGTGTTACATAAACTCGTAATATGGTTAAATGAAGTGTATCACGCTCCCAATTAACCGTTAAAATTGTGGTTGGTAAGTAGCTGATGAACGTATTCCACACTACCAGCATTTTAGCTTCACTTGTATTAACTAATGCTATCAGAAATCTTCAGTCACGCAATTTGAAGTACAAGTTTGCTTCATGAATTGGATTAATGGATGGAAATATAGCAGATTACATTATATAGATTGGATTAAATTGAGTCTACGAGCCCCTGTTTTCTTTTTTTACATGTTGCGTGTCTAAGCTTTCATTTCAAAACCGTCTATCGCTGTGTTATGTCATGTCGTCGGTACTGTATAATTTAAATGCTGTACTTTCCCCGATCTCTTAAGTGTCCACACGTTCTCATCAAGACTAATAGACTCTTCAATTCTTTTACAGGTTCACGGTTTGATGGGCTTCAATTGGGCGATGAATGAACTGTTTTAATGCCGCATAGGTAAGTTAATAATACACGAAGAGTGTTACATACTAATCTCTGTTTATCGTTTTTCTTTTTTTATTATCTGAGGAAGCCCACACTATTAACCCGAACTTGTCCTATATCGCTAAATAGTTTGTAAATTGATTTTAGAGTTGATAGGTTAATAAGTAGTGAAGTAATTTTAAGTACGTAACAGAATTTATTAAGTTATTTCATTATAATAACCGGCATAATCATGCCATTTAGCACATCCTTCCCATGTACTTGATGTGTCGTGATACTACTTGATAGATTATCTAATAGGCTAACGGGAAATAATTTTTCGAATGTCATACAGTTTTCGTTTCTTTGCTGGATAACTTACAGTTGTATCGGATCAGTTTTAAGACAAACAGAATAAAATAGGCATACTTAACATTCGACGTGTGAAACAAATAACATTAAAATAAAAAGAGATTTTATGAAAATTTTAAACTAAACCGTTTAGAGACAGTAACATTTAAAATTAAATTAATATTATGAGTATTATAAATAATTTGGGGTTAAGAGGGATAAAGTTACAGGAGAATGGAGAAAGTTACACAACACAGAACTGCACGTATTGTATTCTTCACCTGACATAATTAGGAACATTAAATCCAGACGTTTGAGATGGGCAGAGCATGTAGCACATATGGGCGAATCCAGAAATGCATATAGAGTGTTAGTTGGGAGGTCGGAGGGAAAAAGACCTTTGGGGAGGCCGAGACGTAGATGGGAAGATAATATTAAAATGGATTTGAGGGAGGTGGGATATGATGATAGAGAATGGATTAATTTTGCTCAGGATAGGAACCAATGGCGGCCTTATGTGAGGGTGGCAATGAACCTCCGGGTTCCTTAAAAGTCAGTAAGTAAGTAAGTTAGTATTCTAAATAAGCTGAAAAAGTACAAGTCTCCAGGTATCAATCAACTTCCAGCAGAATTAATACAAGAGAGTGGAACCGCATTATCTAGTGAAATTTAAGCTTGTACTTGCTATTTGGGAAAAGGAAATTGTACCAGAACAATGGAAGGAGTCTATAATTGTATCTATTTTTAAGACTTTCGAGTAATATCCCTTTTGTTGACGTCGTACAAAATTTTGTCCAACATTCTTCTGAGAAGGTTAACTCCATATGTGGATGAAATTATTGTGGATCATCAGTGTGGTTTTAGGCGTAATAGATCGACTATTGATCAGATTTTTTTGTATTCGACAGATATTGGAGAAAAAATGGGAGTATAAGGGAACAGTACATCAGTTATTCATAGGTTTAAAAAATGCATATGATTCGGTTAAGGGAGAAGTT
This sequence comes from Periplaneta americana, assembly GCF_040183065.1. Taxonomy (NCBI): domain Eukaryota; kingdom Metazoa; phylum Arthropoda; class Insecta; order Blattodea; family Blattidae; genus Periplaneta; species Periplaneta americana. The sequence goes on from NC_091133.1 coordinate 125,047,656, forward strand.
TTATATGATATTCTTATTGAATTTGGTATTCCCAAGAAACTAGTTCGATTAATTAAAATGTGTCTCAGTGAAACGTACAGCAGAGTCCGTATAGGCCAGTTTCTTTCAGATGCGTTTCCAATTCACTGCGGCCTAAAGCAAGGAGATGCACTATCACCTTTACTTTTTAACTTCGCTGCAGAATATGCCATTAGTAAAGTTCAGGCTAACAAAGTGGGTTTGGAATTGAACGGGTTACATCAGCTTCTTGTCTATGTGGATGACGTGGATATGTTAGGAGAAAATCCACAAACGATTACGGAAAACACGGGAATTTTACTCGAAGCAAGTAAAGCGATAGGTTTGGAAGTAAATCCCGAAAAGACTAAGCTATATGATTATGTCTCCTGACGAGAATATTGTACGAAATGGAAATATAAAAATTGGAAATTTATCCTTTAAAGATGTGAAAAAATTCAAATATCTTGGAATAGTAACAACAAATATAAATGGCACTCGGGAGGAAATTAAACGCAGAATAAATATGGGAAATGCGTGTTATATTTCGTTGAGAAGCTTTTATCATGCTGTCAAAAAATCTGAAAGTTAGAATTTATAAAACAGTTATATTACCGGTTGTTCTTTATGATTATGAAATTTGGACTCTTACTTTGAGACAGCAACAGAGGTTAAGGGTGTTTGAGAATAAGGTGCTTAGGAAATTATCTGGGGCTAAGAGGGATGAAGTTACAGGAGAATGGAGAAAGTTACACAACGCAGAGCTGCACGTATTGTATTCTTCACCTGACATAATTAGGAACATTAAATCCAGACGTTTGAAATGGGCAGGACATGTAGCACGTATGGGCGAATCCAGAAATGCATATAGTGTGTCAGTTGGGAAGCCGAGACGTAGATAGGAGGGTAATATTAAATGGATTTATGGAAGGTGGGATATGATGTTAGGGACTGGATTAAATTTGCTCAGGATAGGGACCATGGCGGGCTTATGTGAAGGCGGAAATGAGCCTGCGGGTTACTTAAAAGCCATAAGTAAGTAATTTCACGTCTTGTTGCTAAGAAATTATACTTCCTTTGTATGGTATACTGTTTTTATCCCCCGAGATCATCCATGTTTCACTTCCAGTTAATAGAGTTGGGTGCTAACATAAAGTCTTATCAACTTTTTAAGCAGAATTCATATTCCCACGTCTTTATAGACTATTTGGTATGATGAAATAATATCGGAGGGCTCTAACCCCGTGATTGAGTACTGAGCTTCCCAGTATCGTAATGCTGCCGCAGCGGTGACGTGTTATGCTTACATGATGCTTTACGAGCTCGTTCACGTCTATCGTAAATTATGAACTATGAGGAGGAGGCGATATGAACCAGATGATCATGCTTGTTAACCATCGGCTCCAGCGGAGGAGAAAAAGGTAGCATCGCACTACTATCTGTGTGATAATACTACGGCCCCGGACTTGTAGCATGCCCAAGCGATGTGTCATAGATTGCTATTATTATTAATGGCATCGTTTTGTTAAAAAGGACGAGTAGGAGAGATCTCCTTGCTTGAGTGCCTTCCACGCCGGTATCCTTTCTAGTCTGAGATGTTAGCATCTGTATTGACAGTTAGCGGCGTGTACGTACGGGCTGGAAACGTCCGTATTTCATGTACCTCCACTAAATATATCTATGTCTCGCAGTAAGAAGATGATACAGCTTTCCTGTGCCGAGACGTTGCAAGGTGGATGTGCTTGTTGTTCGGTCTGCACATTTCTTACTTTTAAAAACAGTTCACATTTTTTTGGGTTCTGTTATCCTGTAAGGGCAGCAGTGTCCCATGTGGGAGAATACCTATATACTGTAATATATTACGTACCGAGAACTGTAAGTGAGACTTACAGTAGCGTGCAAATTAATCCGAACACGACATATTTTTACATTTTCTGTCATTGTTGGCCTCACAGCTGCTCATACCGCTTTAATTGACATCTGTAGTACGTGTAATTCCATTGTTGAAGATCTATCGTTATTATTTTTTTTATAATATGTGACATTTTGCCTGTCGTTTTGTACTTATAAGCATTTCAGTTGTGTTGAAGACTTAATACTGCAATCCTGTGTACATTCTGTCGTCTTCACAAATGGATACAACTCCACGAAAACGGTCTAAAATTATACAATTAGCAGAGCATTCTTCTATGACACAGAGGCAAATTGCTGCAGAGTGTCACATCGGTTTGGCTACTGTTAATTCGATCATAAAACGATACAGGGAGACTGGATCCATCACATCCCAGAAAAAAAGGAAACTGGCCAGAAAAGGAAGACTTCACCTGCAGATGATCGTTTAATTGTCAGGAAAAGTAAATTAAATCCTAGACTAACTGCTGTCGACTTAACCCGCGAGTTAATGGCTACCACTGGGGCGAATATTCACGTCACAACAGTGCGGCGTAGGCTTTTGGAAGCTGGACGAAGGGCTCGTAAGCCTATTAAGAAGCAACTGCTAACCCCTGTTATGTGCAAAAAACTCTTAATGTGGGCAAAATTACATCAACACTGGACAGTGAATGACTGGAAGAATGTACTTTTTTGCCATGAGTCTCATTTCGAGGTCCACGGCCACCGTGTTTCTTACGTACGGAAAGGATCCGAAAAAGTAACAGCAGCTCATCTCCAACAAGCACCCAAATACCCCCCTAAAGTAATGTTTTGGAGTTGTTTTACACATGAAGGGCCTGGAGCATTAATACCTATCAAGGGAATGATCAATTCTGACAAATATATTCACTTACCGGAAACCAGAATCGTACCCCAGCTGCAAAAATCATTTCCGCATGGCAGAGGTGTGTTCCAACAAGACCTGGCACCATGCCATGTCTCGAAAAACTACAGAATTCTTCAACAAGGAGAATATTCAGGTACTCCCCTGGCCAGGCAACTCACCCGACATCAACTCCATTGAGAACTTGTGGTCAGTTTGCAAAAGAAGAATGAAAAAAATGGATTGTTCTACAAAGGAGATGATGATTTCTGCCCTCATTGGTGTATGGTTTCGCGATGAAGAAATGAAAATATTTGTGGGAAATTAGTGGAATCCATGCCAAATCCTCTCAGAGCTGTTATTAGGAACAAGGGAGGCCACATAGATTACTGAGGTATGTCTTTGAGTGTTTTTGCTTAAGTAATTACGTTGTTCGGACTAATTTGCACGCTACTGTATCTGTCGAGGATCCAGTCTGGGAAACCGAGGCTGGAAGGGCCGACATTTCCAAGCGTTCGATATCAGATACGACACTTACAGTTTGCGGGTAGTGAGTAACTTTTTGCAATACTTGAAAAAATGTAAAAGGTAATAATGAATCTAAATTTCTAAATTTTGCAAGAGACTCATTAATTCATTAATTTTATTGCTAGTAAATTTCAAATGAATACAAGTTAATATAATATAGGCCTAATATAAACCAGCCCATTACTGAATGAGTAAGACTCGTGCTCAGGAGGGGATTCCAATACAAACAAAAAATAAAATTGAAGTGAATAAATTACAGAATAAAAAGTGTTAAATGTCTTTAAATCCAAATTATAAATCTAATACAAATTTTTTATTAATTTCGAGGCGATTAGTGGTTAAAATAATATTAGAATAAATTTTTTTTAATAATCTAGGACCTTGACTCATGCGATGATAAAAAGCTGCATTGGTTTTACACTTAGGTTCAGATAAACGCAGAGAATTCATATTTTTAGTTTTGTATTTATGATTATACCATTCAAAGTTATTAAGATTTGTGTGAAAATATTTTAATAAAATAAAATAATAAATTTGTTTAATGTTGGAAACTTTGAAACGTTTAAATAACAGATAAATAAATAAATAAATAAATAAATAAATAAATAAGTTAAGTAAGTAAAGTAAGTAAGTAAATAAGTAAGTAATTAAGTAAATACATAATTCAGTAAGTAAATAAGTAAGTAATTAAGTAAATAAGTAATTACGTAAATAAGTAAGTAATTAAGCAAATAAGTAAGTAAATAAGTAATTAAGTAAGTAAATAAGTAAGTAAACAAAGTATGTAAGTAAGTAAAGTAAGTATGAAAGTAAATAAGTAAGTAAAGAAGTAAATAAATAAGTAAAGTAAAGTAAGTAAGTAAATAAGTATGTAAATAAGTAAATAAATAAGTAAATAAATAAATAAGTAAATAAATAAGTAAATAAATAAGTAAGTAAATAAATAAGTAAGTAAAGTAAGTAAGTAAATAAGTAAGTAAATAAATAAGTAAAGTAAGTAAGTAAATAAGTATGTAATTAAGTAAGTAAATAAGTAATTAAGTAAATAAGTAAGTAAAGTAAGTAAGTAAATAAGTAAATAAATAAATAAGTAAAGTAATTAAGTAAATAAGTAATTAAGTAAATAAGAAAGTAATTAAGTAAATAAGTAATTAAGTAAATAAGAAAGTAATTAGTAAGTAATTAAGTAAGTAATTAAGTAAATAAGTAAGTAATTAAGTAAGTAATTAAGTAAATAAGTAAGTAAAGTAAGTAAGTAAATAAGTAAATAAGTAAGTAAATAATTAAATAAATAAATAAGTAAAGTAAATAAGTAATTAAGTAAGTAAATAAGTAATTAAGTAAGTAAATAAGTAATTAAGTAAGTAAATAAGTAAATAAGTAATTAAGTAAGTAAATAAGTAAGTTAAGTAAGTAAGTAAATAAGTAAATAAATAAATAAGTAAAGTAAGTAAATAAGTAATTAAGTAAGTAATTAAGTAAGTAAATAAGTAAAGTAAGTAAGTAAATAAGTAAGTAAAGTAAGTAAGTAAATAAGTAAGTAAAGTAAGTAAGTAAATAAGTAAGTAAAGTAAGTAAGTAAATAAGTAATTAAGTAAGTAAATAAGTAATTAAGCAAATAAGTAAGTAATTAAGTAATTAAAAAAGTAAGTAATTAAATAAGTAATTAAATAAGTAATTAAGTAAGTAAATAAGTAAGTAAATAAGTAAATAAATAAATAAGTAAAGTAATTAAGTAAATAAGTAATTAAGTAAATAAGAATGTAATTAAGTAAATAAGTAATTAAGTAAATAAGAAAGTAATTAGTAAGTAATTAAGTAAGTAATTAAGTAAATAAGTAAGTAAATAAGTAAGTAAATAAGTAAGTAAATAAGTAAGTAAATAAGTAAGTAAATAAGTAAATAAATAAATAAGTAAAGTAAGTAAATAAGTAATTAAGTAAGTAAATAAGTAATTAAGTAAGTAAATAAGTAAATAAGTAATTAAGTAAGTAAATAAGTAAGTTAAGTAAGTAAGTAAATAAGTAAATAAGTAAATAAATAAATAAGTAAAGTAAGTAAATAAGTAATTAAGTAAGTAATTAAGTAAGTAAATAAGTAAGTAAATAAGTAAAGTAAGTAAGTAAATAAGTAAGTAAAGTAAGTAAGTAAATAAGTAAGTAAAAAAGTAAATAAATACATAAATACCACAACTACGCCTGGGTTTGGTGACATGTAGGCAGTCAGCGCTGTACACCTCAGTAAGTGTAGTGCAGTTGGTAGACATCAATTAAACTCATGAAATTGAAAATGACAGCATAGTAGCGGCGGCTGGTATGCAGCGTGCAAGATGAGAGAGAGTTCGTCTGTAGCGCAGGTCGCGGACTCCAGCGGGGCAGGAAATGTTGCACAACGTTACATTGTTTGTAATCTAATAACCAAACACAGGACACGTAACTCATAAATTCATATTCTTTTTGGAGCATGTTCTAGATTGCGCCATTGCTACTTTTTGCAGCCTGGATCTCTTTAGTATTCCGCAGAAGGATCGTGTGTTAAGCACACAAGAGCGCTCATATATTAACATTTGCAGGTAGACCTGCCCGTTTTAATCGCCTCCAATTATGCCTACTTTTTAATCTGGCTGTATTCGAACTTGATGTATTGTTAACTGGTCGCCCTCGGTGGTCGATGTTTGCGTGTTCAAACCCGATACAGAGCGATTGAATCTTCTGTTACTGAAATTGAGATCTGTATGCAACATTTTCAAGCACAGAGTGATACATATAAACCTGTAGGGCCTACAACTGTGCAGGTTGCGAATGAAACCGGTCATTTCCAAAACAGTATTTTTTCCAGGAAGTATAAAATTCTGCATCGAGCTGTCACTTCAACCCAAACTAAACGACAATTTTATTATTTATTTATTTATTTACTTACTTACTTACTTACTTATTTACTTATTTAGTTACTTATTTATTTATTTATTTACTTATTTACTTATTTATTTACTTATTTATTTACGTATTTATTTAGTTATTTATTTACTTATTTATGTACGTATTTATTTAGTTATTTATTTATTTATTTACTTATTTATCTATCTATCTATCTATCTATCTATCTATCTATCTATCTATCTATCTATCTATCTATCTATCTATCTATCTATCTATCTATCTATCTATCTATCTATCTATCTATCTATCTATCTATCTATCTATCTGTCTGTCTGTCTGTCTGTCTGTCTGTCTGTCTGTCTGTCTGCCTGCCTGCCTGCCTGCCTGCCTGCCTCTCTATCTATCTATCTGTCCTGTCTGTCTGTCTGTCTGTCTGTCTATCTATTTATAAAGATTAAAATTATTTAAGCCTTACTAATTAATAATTTACTAGGAGGACTACCCCATTTCTAGGATCTTATTTATTTATTTATTTATTTATTTATTTATTTATTTAATTCTTTTGCTATTAATTGTAACATAAAATATTATATATATATATATATATATATATATATATATATATAAAGAAAAACTTCAACTCGCCCCTGAAAGAGTAGAACTCGTGCTTAGGGGCGGATTACTGAATTGAAATTAAGAAGTATATAATACAATTTGTCTTATGTCTACTACGCAATAACAATATATAAATTTAAATTTACAATTTTTCAATTTTTATAAAATCCATACATAACTTTTTTAATTTAATACTAGAACTATTAGAATTGACAAGATTAGAATATTTTAATATAAATTTGTTATATATTCTTGGGCCTATATTACTACTATGATTAATACATGGATACATACATACATACATACATACATACATACATACATACATACATACATACATACATGCATACATACATACATGCATACATACATACATACATACATACATACATACATACATACATACATACATACATACATACATACATACATACATAAACAACGTCCACACCTGTGGAGTAACAGTCAGCGCTTCTGGCCGCGAAACCAGGTGGCCCGGGTTCGAATCCCGGTCGGGGCAAGTTACCTGGTTGAGGTATTTTCCGGGGTTTTCCCTCAACCCAATACGAGCAAATGCTGGGTAACTTTCGGTGCTGGACCCCGGACTCATTTCACCGGCATTATCACCTTCATTTCATTCAGACGCCAAATAACCTAGATGTTGATACAGCGTCGTAAAATAACCCAATAAAAATACATACAGACATACATACATACATACATACATACATACATACATACATACATACATACATACGTAAAGATTTAAGTTTTGTGTAGGTTACATATGACACAATGAAACAATCGGTAGTAAATCGACATATCGATGTAGTTAATTTATTAATGATAGTAAGTCGTGCTCTGATTAGCAGCCGTGGCCAAATCGTGTGCTGGGAGGTGGGCTGCAGCAGAGGTCATACCCACGCCCCGCCGTACTCCGCCCCTGCAATTACTCCTCTCCCGCGCCATCTTGCGAGGCGCAATTGGTGCACTTTGCCTGTTGTTGTGAAAGCCAAGTGACTGACTTCTTGACCTCCCCCTCCGCCACGCCGAGCAGACTTCCATATTTCTGTTGCTTGCTTATCCCTTTCACTCATTCTCCTCTGCTGAGGTCACGCTGCCTAATTACCGATTGCTGTCAAGTGAATCACCGCTGCAGTTCTTCCAGATCACCAAAATTCTAAGGCTTAAATACAAATACTTCCCTCCTACACATCACGACGGCTCACAGAAGGCAGGAGGCAGATTTTCGTTGGCAATAAGGCAAGACCATCCATAGAAAACTGAAAAATTCCATTTTCGCCATTCTCATCGCGAGACCTAACGCCAGACATTCTGTTAACCCTTAAATTGGCAAAACTTCATTCCTCACACTAGTTTATTAAGCCGTGTCGGACCGTAAAGAAAACAACTATCGCAATGTCCATATTTTATATGTTGTACTATATAATAGTATTGTGTAATGTTAATTTGTGCGAGATCGTGCGTATTTGCTTGTTTTCCGCACAGAACCAATACGCGGTAAGTGTGAAATACCACATTCAGTATTCCCAACGTAACATACATAACAATTTCCCTCTTCTTACCGCTTAAGCGCGACATTCATTTTACTGTTTCAGGCTTTTAACATATTATTTTTAGAGACGTTTAACATAGTAATAATTATAAATTGGAAACTTACCACTGCAATTTCACCTAAATTGCAATGTTAATTATTGTTTTTAAATATTTGCAAAAATTAAGTAAAGTCTACTACTCCACGAAACTTATTGCATTCCTGATACAAGTAACATTAAGGAAGCCGTGAAAAAATCAACAAGATTTCAGATGCCGATGTTATTACTGCAATATGTTATATAAATAATATTGTTAAAATATTAAAATGAAAAATAAATCATTACATAACCTTACTGTTTGTTTTAAGTTTGTATTTATAGACTGGGGGGGGGGGGGTGTGTGGGGAAAGACAGACTTATATCACGGCCTTCTGGAGTATAGTAAACACAGAAAACATTTTATAGCAACAATGTTGAAGAAAGATATTTTGGTTTTTCGAAGTTGCCGTCATTAAACAGAAACCAACATGGAGATTTCACTGCAACTAATTAGAAATTCGTCTTTCAGGTATGTAATAAACGATCTTCGCACAACATAATGTACGATACACGAGCGGTATGTTTGTTTTCATGTTCTCGGAAATAAAAAAAGCTCAACTACGTTTCGCTTTTTCAATCTTTTCCTCGAACATGAAAACGTCAACATGCCGCTCTTGTAACGTATATTACTATTTCCTACCAATTTTTTTTTTCTGTTGTTCTATTAAAATTATAGCATATAACCTATTAAATTATGGTGTATTTAAAACAAAGTAGTTTCGAATCCAGCCAGCTGTGATAAAACATAAAGGGGAAAAAAATTAATGTTACATCACAGTGAATTCATTATTGTTCCTGCACAAAGGAGGTGATTAATAAATGCGGGGAATATAAAGACAGAAATAGTTCATTTATCATATTCTAAATCTAAAGTACTGAACTGTGGTATTAATTTACAAATGGATAAAATGCTCTGTGATGTCATTCATTCATTCATTCATTCATTCATTCATTCATTCATTCATTCATTCATTCATTCATTCATTCGCGTCGATTTCTAAAACGAGGTCTAGACCACGACCATGGCTTTTAAACCGTGTTTGGATTTATAAAACGAGGCATTTTTCATTTTTCTGAGCCACGGCTCGAAACCATGGTATGAAGCAGAGACCACGGCTGGGGCAGGTTTAAAACCACGACTTCATGTATACAAGATGGAGGTAGTAGATCAGCTGGATGATTATCAAAGGAAAATTTGTGTCTACGAGTATTAAATCTCCGGATTAAAGTGATGAGAGAGAGAGGAATAATCCTTTGTAACTATTAACGACGATTATTTCAGACGAATATTTCGATTTTCGAAGAAATTAACACAAAATTTACCAAGAATGGTAAATAATAATCTGCAACGAAATGCAAGAGGCGCGGGTTCACAATTTTTTTACATCTTCTTGTCGCTCTGAGGGAAGTAAGATAAAATATTTTGTGTTAATTATACCTTTATGTCTACACAACGATATATCTTAATTCTTAGTCTTTGCAGTGGTTTTGGACATTTCATTTAATGCTCGAAAATGTTGTGGGCCTACAAGAATATGAAGCAAACATGATTTTGTCTTCTTATTTTAAGTTTTATGCTACTGGGGCTTTCCACGCAGTACTAGCCTATTATATGTGAAAATAGAACCATACTACATTTTAGTTTCAATTGAAATTTTAGTCCAGTTAATATTTAGGTTATTAATTCCTTAGAACCGGGTTTTCAGATAGTTAATGTTGGTAGAAGTTATGAACAAACGATAAACTACAACATAAACTCTCGACTTATGCTAATTATTTGGGTAATATCATTCTGGTACCTAAAAATCCGTTCCCTATTAAATATTAAGTAATGCTAGTATTTTAAACGCACATATTATATTCCCTAAATATAACAATACCTTAGCTGAGAACAAAAGAATGTGACTTACTGCAATTCAATAAAAATATTAATCCCGATGTTCACTTCTTTCTAATATCGACTGTTTACAGGAATAAAAATCGATTCTAAGCTGCGTTGTCATATATAAAACCCACAAACCTCGGTTTCTTCTCATGCCGCGTCTCGACTTCGTTTTAGAAATCGTATAAGGATTCAGACCTCGATCGCGGTTCAAAAGCCGAAGTTTGGAACCACGATTTCGTCCGTGTTTTAGAAATCGACCCCTAATGTCAGAAATTAAAGTAAAGATATATACAAAACTATTGCAACTACAATAAAATTCATACAGATTATTAAATGTCTTTATTTTCTTATTATTTTACTTATAATTAGGTTGTGTTATCATTAGTCATTATCCTATTCATTCCTGAGTAATCAACAGTTGAAAGTATAATGGAGATGGAATTTACACTTACAATTAGGCCTACAGCAAATCTAACGCGATGCTTTTTTGTTGAATTACCGTTCCACATAGACGTCTTATTTATGTCAAAATAGTACATTATGCAACGAGCCTACTGTATAATGAAGGTAATTAAGAAGTGAGTATGGATATTTATGAAACTCGCTTGCGCTCGTTTCATAATTTTCATACGAGCTTCTTAAATACCATTATAGGCGAGTTTCATACGACTTTTTATGCTCGACCATATTTCTAACTTGATATTATTAATTTTTTAGCAATGTCCCGTATGTTGTGAGATGTGCGCAGACGCGAAAGTATTGATTTTTTCCGAGGAACAGATGTCCACAGTGACCTTGCTAGGCCATAAGAACCTACAGAGATAACATTGAAATTAAATTAGACATTGAAAAACGAGATGACAAATTGAATTTATTTAAATATTATTTACAATTAACGCTAATTATTATAGTAACAGAACATAACCTTCTGCGACAGTATTGGATTTCCAGCCTCCGTGACTTTTCGCTAATTCTCTTTCGATTGCATATCCGAGAATAATCGATACTTGCGGTTTTATAACGGTAGAAAGCTGACCTGTCATTGGCTGAACAGTTGTAACCTGAGTCGTCATTGGCTGAAAGACCTGACCTTTAATGAGTAGGTGTACTTTAATGACATGCATTAAAGGTCTGCTACCAGGTGTATAATTACTACATTTCGGCATGGTCGAACATAAAAAAGTTTATATGCATGCAAATAAGAAGATAAGCGGTTTTATTTCCGTGCCTAAATCTTGTAAATGATATTTCAGGATAATAAACTTAACTATAAATGAATTAATCATGTATATTCTGCCGAAGGGTAGATCTTTCACTGCAAACCCAGCATTCTCCAATCTTTCCTATTTTCTGCCTTCCTCTTTGTCTCCTCATATGATCCATGTATCTTAATGTCGTCTATCATCTAATACCTTCTTCTGGCTCGAATTCTTCTTCCGTTCACCATTTCTTCCACTGCATCCTTCAGTAGACAGTTTCTTCTCAGACGGCGACCCAACCAGTTTCTTTTTCTCTTCCTGATCAGTTTTTAGCATCATTCTTTTTTCACCCACTTTTTCCAGCACAGCTTCATTTCTTATTCTGTCTGTCCATTTCACACGTTCCATTCTTCTCCATAACAACATTTCAAATGTTTCCAGTCGCTTCTCTTCACTTCGTCGCAATGTCCAAGTTTCTGTCCCATACAATACCACACTCCACACAAAGCTCTTCACTAGTCTCTTCCTTAGTTTTTTTTTTTTCATAGGTTAACGGAAGATGCTATTCCAAGGATACATTTCCAGTTTGTATATTTATATTTCGTACAATGTTCTGGTCACGAGACATAATCATATACTTACTGCTTGTAGTACTCTCTGCCGCCTGAAGTCAAGGCCTGCTGAACCTTGAAATCTTTCAAATCCAAGTTAGAAAATTATCTTATGACGAGTTGCCAAACTAACTTACTGTTATGACAAGTGTTGTATTGCATGTTTCCACGTATTCACTATTTTTTATATTCTAGTGATATTTAACTTATTTTATCTTTTTGTTTTCATCATTATTTCCCTATAATGATAACTTATATTCATAATGTGAAAACTTGAGTTATACAGTATATAATCATAATTTTCCTTATTGTGTGTACCTAAAAATATTGTGTTCATTGTATGCTTTGTACTTCACTATTCTTATTATTATTATTATTATTATTATTATTATTTTTATTATTATTATTATTATTATTATTATTATCTTTATTGTCAATATATCTTTATAATTTGTATGTCTCATTTATTTTGACCTACTGTTCACATTGTATTATCCATTTTCTTTCCTTCTATATCTTACATATTATTATGTCTGATTTCTACTGACTTGCTGTTTACATTATATTATGATTATCTACTTCAGTTTTGTGTGTAAAATTTTAGTGTACTTTACTTTGTAAATTTGTAGTGTTTTTTGTATCACAGTTTTACTCTTGGTTGAGTGTTAGAGAAGCCCATATGCCCTTAACTCTGCCAGGTTAAATAAACCATTATTATTATTATTATTATTATTATTATTATTATTATTATTATATGAAGCTGTCCACTTGCTCTACTGCCTCATTTAGAATTCCTACGTTTTCCGTCTTTATTTTTCTTCCGATAACCACGGTTATCATAGCACTGTAGTAATTTTTATCATACTGGTTGAGTGGAAGAGAAGGCCGAATGGCCTTAACACTGACAGTTAAAATAAACCATTATTATTATTATTATTATTATTATTATTATTATATGAAGCTGTCCACTTGCTCTACTGCCTCATTTAGAATTCCTACGTTTTCCGTCTTTATTTTTCTTCCGATAACCATGGTTATCATAGCACTGTAGTAATTTTTATCATACTGGTTGAGTGGAAGAGAAGGCCGACAGTTAAAATAAACCATTATTATTATTATTATTATTATTATTATTATTATTATTATCATTATTATTATTATATGAAGCTGTCCACTTGCTCTACTGCCTCATTTAGAATTCCTACGTTTTCCGTCTTTATTTTTCTTCCGATAACCATGGTTATCATAGCACTGTAGTAATTTTTATCATACTGGTTGAGCGGAAGAGAAGGCCGAATGGCCTTAACTCTGCCAGTTAAAATAAACCATTATTATTATTATTATTATTATTATTATTATTATTATTATTATTGTTATTATTATTATTATGGTATTCGTCTTGTCTGCATTTATCTTCATCCCATGCTGCTCACAGCTGTCTTGTAGCTCCAGTAGCATATACCTCAGTATCGTTTCCTCAAAGGGCTAGATTGATAATTGTGGTAGGCCTACATATAAAACGTAAGAATTCGTACAGTAAGTCAATGCGTATAGAAATGCACAAAATGTTCTTTAATTTGTTGAATGAAAACTGGGAACTATTAGCTCTGCTATTACAGTCCTTCAGTCAAGATATGAATTTCCATCTATCTGAAAGCGGACTTCCAGAAAATAGGTTACTTATTAATGCACAAGTTGAACGAACGGATCTTCTTATAGACACTGAGTCTCTTCGCTTAATGATTACTGTTAATTACTGAGATTACATGGATCTCCAGGACGTGATGCTACAGCCTTTTCCCTATGCTACTGACCACATAAATCACAGACTTTCACGTGCGGTCGAGAGTGATAGTATGCTCCGGATTGCATCGGCTCAGATTCTGCAATTTAAATGCAGCTCTGCTTCTGCGAGGAATCTTGATTACCAGCATTGCGTCATCAACGCTCTGAGTTCATTAGTATTTTCCAGTGAACTACTCACTTTTAATAAATACTTTATTTTATTTCATTATATACAGGGTGCAGTAAAATTCGACCTACAAATTTTGTGTTGTAATAAATGTTCTTTCTTTATCCCGTAGTCCTTAAACGAAGTCCGTGGGGTTGTGTTGTTGCACTTGGTATATGACTTTTTTTGGTTCTCGGTATACAGAGTGATTCACAAGGAGTTACCGCCACTTACAGAGCTTCTATTCGAATACATTTTGAGCAAAAAGTGTCAATGAACATGGTTCCTATTCTCAGTATTTTCAGAGTTAGACTAATTTGAAGTTGTTTGTAAAATACCTGATTTTTTTAATTTTAAGGGTGGAGCAATATTAAAAATACAGAATGTACCATTCAGAAGCATAATTTCTTTAACTGGGTAACTATACCAGAATAAACAAATAAATAAATAAATAAATAAATAAATAAATCTATACTAATAATAAATCTGTAGCCGAAATTTTTCTGGTAATTTTCGATTTTCCAAAAATAATTGGTCCTAACATATATAATTAACCACCCTGAAACCGAAAATCGCTTTTTTGAAATTTTTGTTTGTATGTCTGTCTGTCTGTATGTTTGTTACCTTTTCACGCGATAATGGCTGAACCGATTTATATGAAAATTGGAATATAAATTAAGTTCCTTGTAACTTAGATTTTAGGCTATATGGCATTCAAAATACATTATTTAAAAGGGGGGTTATAAGGGGGCCTGAATTAAATAAATCGAAATATCTCGCTTATTATTGATTTTTGTGAAAAATGTTACATAACAAAAGTTTCTTTGAAAATGATTTCCGATAAGTTTTATTCTTTACAAAATTTTGATAGGACTGATATTTAATGAGATAAATTAGTTTTAAAATTAAAATAACGCCATCTAAGACGGTGCAATGAATTAAGAACAAATGACTTCGTCTATAAGGGGCCTTGGACAACAACAATCGAAATAGGGGCCTTGGACATCAACAATCGAAAGCTATTAAATATAGCCTACAGAAAATTTGATAGGCTATTTTGTACATTCGTTTTCTGTATTTCTTAAAATAATATTTATGTACACTCATTTTAATCTCAGAGAATTAACGAACAACGAGAGTGTATTGATTTAGTATGCAGTAATAGTACGTTAGCTTAGCAATCCTTTATTTTATAATTCAAATTTTAACTATGCTCAATTGAATCGTGTTAAAATACATAAAATATACATGCAATGAATGCAATGCAAAAAAAAAAAAATAGGTAATGAGCGAAGCAGATTATGTTGCGCTGTTGTAAAAGTTGTTCCCTGGATCAAACGTCCTATTTTAATTATGTAATTACTTTATATTTATTTCTAACAGGTGTAGCGGAGCGCACGGGTACGGCTAGTAAATGAATAAATAAATAAACAAATAAATAAATAAATAAATAAAAAATAAATAAATAAATATTTTGAAGCTAAAAGTGTGTTGTTAATTCCTTAATTGCTATGTACAGAATTTCTTATCTTAATTTTTCAACTAAAATTACATTATTCTTACGCAGTTATCACAAGAATTGTTACAAATCACAGAACTTCTAATAATTTGATCCTTTACAGTTCAATTTTGCATTCTACTGCACCGGCTTAAAAAGTTTATATGAGTGACGTGATTTGAAACAGTTGTTTTGATAAGTGCGTAAGAAAAAATGTAATTTTCTAGTTAAAAATCGAAAAAAAAAAATCTGTACGAAGTAGCTATGAAAATCACAACAAATGTTTAGCTTCAGAATACTAGCCAATTAAAATATTTATGAATAGTTCATTCTTTATCTGTAATATTCTTTTACCCTTAAAACAACAGAAAAAAGATATTTTACAAACAACTTCAAATTATTGTAACTCTGAAAATATTGAGGATAGACCCCTGTTGTCCACACTTGAATTGAAGTTGAGCGGTCTGAAGCGTTCTACCACCGCCCAACAAGACAAACGTGGAATGAGACCTCTGCCATTGGTTGAATAGCAATTATACTTCCCTCCTCCTATGCCGACAATGTTTACTTCCCTGTCAGACATTATGGAACGAAGTGTAGAACACAGGTAACCTGAAACCACTTGCCTCTCTTCCATCGGGCACGAAGTTTCGCTCCGTGTTCATATAGCAATATTAAACTTCACCAACCTGTAGTCACATAAAATAAAAATATACGAAGTTCATATTTTCCGTTCACTCTCTTATAATTCCAAGAGCTCTCTCATCAAGATGGAGTCAGATTTTCATCGGGGTAAGACTGTTTTAGAAAAAAAAAATACTTTCATGAACACAATTATTACTAGAGCCCGGATGTTTGGCAAAATGCCTTTTTTACTGGGCAGAAGTAAATCATTATTTTCATTGATATAAATGTGATTTGGGGTAAATGAAAGTGATAGAACCAATTTTTATTTTGCCTTTTTAAGGTGTTTCTTACTAATTCAATAATGAATGCCTTTTTTGTCATTTTAAAGCAATATTTCTGTTTTTTTTTTTTTTTTGCAATTTTCTAAATTAATTGTAATGTAATGTGTATGAAAATGATATTAAAATATATGAAACAATGACACAATTTAGTAATAATAGTAAATAAAAGTAATTTATTTCGGTGTTTAATCTGTTAATAATCGTGCTTTAATACTATTGGTGTAACATGAATAATGATCGACAAAAATATATCATGTCTTCACGATACCAACAATCAGCTTTATAATTTTAAATATTAAGCCCGTTCTCATAGAAGTTGTCACGTAGCATTTTCTATTGTTTGCTTTCATATTTTCAAATTTTACTGTTACAATTTTGTGCTACACGTGTTTATTATTGTAGAAGAAAGAAATTTGAGTGAGGAACAGTCAGTTATTGTCGGGTGACAGAAGGTATATTCAATTCAATTCAATTTATTTCGCCATTGGACATAGAGTTTTAGGCTTCGTCAGAATACATTGAAAAAAAAAGACATATAAATACATTTACAAAAACAGTAATAACAGAAACAGTAAAATTTAAGTAATACAATGAAAACATGAAATAATTTTAAACTTTTAAATTGTAGAAAACTAACTAAATTGCAATTAAAAACTTATTTATTAAAATACAATGTCATACAAATTTGTGTTCAAAAACTCAGCAACAGAATAAAAGGGATTATTTAATAACCAATTGTAAAATCTAGTTTTGAAACTATTGATTGGTAATTTATAATATTGACTTGGGAGCTTATTATATAATTTCATCCCCATAATTAAAAAGTTTGTATTGCTCTTATGTAATCTACAATATGGAATATTAATTTGTTCACTATTTCTAATTTCATGATCATGTATATTGGCCACTAATGAGTAATTGTCGATATTTTGTCTAGTGTAAAGTACTAGATCATATATATATAGATTTATGATTGTTAAAATCCGTGATTGTCTGAAAAGTGGCCGACAATGTTCGAGATAATTTGATTTACATAAAATTCTAATGGCCTTCTTTTGTAAAATCAAGACGCTTCCAATTTTGGTTCCATTTCCCCAGAAAATTAGGGCATATCGAATTATCGACTGAAAGAAAGAAAAGTAGGCACATCTTAAATAATTTTGAGAAATGCAAGTAGATAATTTCTTTAGCAAATATAAAACTCTTGATAGCTTTGTGCATATGTACTCGATGTGCTTATCCCATGTTAAACTGGAGTCTATAAAAAGTCCCAGAAATTTTGTGTAGTTGAGTTTGTTGTCCTTATTTATTAGATAGTTTAGGCTGAAAGTTATGTTGATAGTTTTTTCTTGATTGAGCAAGAAACCATTAGATTCAAACCATAAAGCCATCTGTGATAGAGTGTCGTTGTTGAGAGCATGTAATTGATTTAGAGCAGAGGAAGAACATAGGAAAGTAGTGTCATCTGCATACATAATTGTTATTGATTTAATGAATTCTGAAAGGTCATTTATTGCTATTAAAAATAATAGGGGACCAATTATTGA
Organism: Periplaneta americana; assembly: GCF_040183065.1. Taxonomy (NCBI): domain Eukaryota; kingdom Metazoa; phylum Arthropoda; class Insecta; order Blattodea; family Blattidae; genus Periplaneta; species Periplaneta americana. The sequence continues at coordinate 125,065,744 of NC_091133.1, forward strand.
CCCTTGAGGAACCCCATAATGTGTAGTGGTGAGACTTGACCAATTTTCACCTATAGCAACTAATTGACTTCTCCCATGAAGATAGGTTCTAAAAATATTTAGTGTGTTCCCTCGAATACCATAAAATTCTAATTTTGATAAAATTAAATTATGATCAACACAATCGAAAGCTTTAGTGAGATCGCAGAATGTAGCATTAACTGGTGACCTATTTTCAAAATTTCTTAAAATTTCCGTTATTAAAAGCTCAATTGCATCATTTGTTGATTTACTTTTCCTAAAGCCAAATTGGTTAGAACTAAAGAGATTTGAATTTTCAAAATAATCATAAATTTGATTGAAAATTACATATTCTAATACCTTAGATAACGCAGGAATGATAGAGATTGGCCAGTAACTACTTGGACTTGTTCTATTGCCTTTTTTATATATTGGGATTACTTTCGAAATTTTTAGTTGATCGGGAAATATGCCTTGTTGTAGACAAATATTGATCATATGTGTTAGAGGAATATATATGGAATTTTTAACTTTAAAAAAAATCATTTGACATATCATAAACGTCTTTTGAATTTGATTTTTTCAAGGTATTTATTGTATCCCATACCTGCTCGGAGGTGACATCTTTCCATTTAAAAGTACAGGAGATTTTGTCATTTCTGTTTAGTATATCCATTGGAGATAGTTCAGAGCGTTGAATTCTGGATTTGATTATGTCCACTGAGTCAATGAAAAATTCATTGAACTCTTCCGGCGATATATTATGATTCTTTGTATGATTTTGAGTGTTACTGGATCTTTCTCTATTTATGAGATTCCAGGCAGTTTTACACTTGTTATCGGAGTTTACGATTAATTTCGTATCATAATCCAGTTTTGCTTGAGTTAATTGACTTCTGTACTGTTTCTTAATTTCATTTAATTTATTTTTAGCCAAGGGCAGATCTGACACCTTATTGATGTGATGTAGTATTAGTAGTTGGGTTTTCATCTGTTTTAATTCTTCTGAATACCATTTGTTTGGTTGTATAAGATCGGTTAGCTAGAATGCATAAATTCAGTAAACCGTTGAAAAGTAAATTTCATGCTTACGTTAGTGAATTTGGTGCCCATGTCTTTTCAACTAATGGAACAATTTTGTTATGTAAGGTTTGTAAAAAGACAGTTAAACACGAAAAAAAAAAAAGTATTTCACAAGTCAGCATGTGTCAACTTAACTTACTTAGTTACTTACTTACACACTTACTTACTTACTTACTTACATACTTACTTACTTACTTACTTACTGGCTTTTAAGGAACCCGGAGGTTCATTGCCGCCCTCACATAAGCCCGTCATTGGTTCCTATCCTGACCAAGATTAATCCATTCTCTATCATCATATTCCACCTCCGTCAAATCCATTTTAATATTATCTTCCCATCTACGTCTCGGCCTCCCCAAAGGTCTTTTTTCCTCCGGCCTCTCAACTAACACTCTATATGCATTTCTGGATTCGCCCATACGTGCTACATGCCCTGCCCATCTCAAACGTCTGGATTTAATGTTCATGTGTCAACTGCGAAGTAAAAATGTGAGTTATGTTGATATACCTAATTTGAATTTATTGCTAAAAGATATTATGACTCTTTAAAATTTATAATGCCTTTTTCAGAATTTATTTTGCACCTTTTTTTAAGTTTTATTGCCTTTTTGCCTGTCTATTTGAACTGTTATAAATGCCTAAAAATAAGGGCTCTAAATATTACTGTGAGAACTTGATTTTAATTTATATAATTGCATTTAAGACCCAAATTAATGGATACTAAAAGCGCCTATTGAACTCATATAAATCTTATAGTGACCAATTTTTATTAAAAAAAATTAAATATAAGAGATTAGAGCGGTACAGAAGGGTGGAATCGTTTCCTTGAAACTATTTATTTCGGCCTTACTTTCACGGGAACCAATTCAACACATAATTGAAGGGCTAGTACCTTTCAAGGCCTATGTTTAAAAATATATAATTCCCCTTCGAGGACAATATGGCCAGCAGAAGGTATAGGCTATCACAAACAGCTTACGTAAGAAGTTTATTTCCATCCAGTGTCGGGGGCAAAGGGACGAAAATTTAGTTTTGCGGAACGTGATTTCCCTCTATTCTACACGCTCACATGGTTTTTATGTGCATACAAAATTTGTTTGTAATAATCCTATATCCTTGTTAGTTTACGATGTAGCAAGTTCGCTACACTCAGCCAGTGTAAAGGCGTAAATCCTTACGGCTCACAAGTAGTAAAACATTTAGAAGCAGCTGCTTGGCGTGTCGTTTGATGGCACTTCATAATATTGCTGGATGTCAATGCTGGAAGGAGACAGTTAATAATAAGAAATGGGTAATAGTAGGTATTATTAAAGATTTTCAACGTAATAAGAAACAATAACAAAGAGCTGGAGGCATGGAGTAAAACCATATTACTGCTCATCTATAAAGGAAAAGTTGACAGAATGGATTCCAATAACTATAGACAAATTTCGCTATTGATATGTCTAGGAAAATTTATTCCTGTCTATTATCGCATAGAATAAAGAATGGGTTAGCCAAGTATAGAATAATTTCAGAATTTCAAAGTGGTTTCTAAGAAAAGAACTAGCGACAATATATTTATAATTAGGACCATGAACGATAAATATCTTTATGCTCGACCATGCCGAAATGTAGTAATTATACATCTGGTAGCAGACCTTTAATGCATGTCATTAAAGTACACCTACTCATTAAAGGTCAGGTCTTTCAGCCAATGACGACTCAGGTTACAACTGTTCAGCCAATGACAGGTCAGCTTTCTACCGTTATAAAACCGCAGGTATCGATTATTCTCGGATATGCAATCTAAAGAGAATTAGCGAAAAGTCACGGAGGCTGGAAATTCAATACTGTCGCAGAAGGTTATGTTCTGTTACTATAATAATTAGCGTTAATTGTAAATAATATTCAAATAAATTCAATTTGTCATCTCGTTTTTCAATGTCTAATTTAATTTCAATGTTATCTCTGTAGGTTCTTATGGCCTAGCAAGGTCACTGTGGACATCTGTTCCTCGGAAAAAATCAATACTTTCGCGTCTGCGCACATCTCACAACATACGGGACATTGCTAAAAAAATTAATAATATAAAGTTAGAAATATGGTCGAGCATAAAAAGTCGTATGAAACTCGCCTATAATGGTAATTAAGAAGCTCGTATGAAAATTATGAAACGAGCGCAAGCGAGTTTCATAAATATCCATACTCACTTCTTAATTACCTTCATTATAGGCTCGTTGCATAATGCACTATTATGCTCGACCATGCCGATATGTAGTAATTATACACCTGGTAGCAGTCCTTTAATGGACCTCATTAAAGTACACCTATTCATTAAAGTTCAGGTGTTCCACCAATCAGAAAACACCATTGAGCAATATGAAAGCGCAAGTATCGATTATTCTCGGATATGCAATCGAAAGACAACTAGCGAAACGTCACGGAGGCTGGAAATCCAATACTGTCGCAGAAGGTTATGTTCTGTTACTATAATAATTAGCGTTAATTGTAAATAATATTCAAATAAATTCAATTTGTCATCTCGTTTTTTCAATGTCAAAATCAATTTCAAGGTTATATCAAGATTAATCTTTATTTTACTCTCTAGATTATATCAAGATCAATGACATTTGTTTCTAGGAAAAAATCAATACTTTCGCGTCTGCGCACATCACGAGATATTGCACAAGGTCAGTTCCGCTCCCCAGTCAGATAAGAATAACATGAATACTCGCTTGCGCTCGTTCCATAAACATACTCGCGTCTTAATTACTACCGTTATAGGCTCGTTGCATGATGTACTAAAATGTGGAAAGAGGATGTATGTACTCGTATTAATGTTTTATTGATCTAGAAAAAGCCTTCGATTCTATTAATAGAGAGAAACTTTGGTTCAAGTTAGAAAAGATGGGGTTGAGCACAAAATTTATAGAAAATACAAAAGCATTGTAGAGTGAAATTGGTTTCAGAATTAAATTAACAGTTGAAAATGTCTCAAAACAGATAAATCAATTAGAGGAGTAAGGCAAGGTTGTAACCTGAGCCCTTCTCTATTTAATAAGAACATTAACGATATGCTTATTAAAAAATATTGGCGAACTGTTATTGCTCATCCATTTTAAATGTTTCAATTCCGGGATTACTTATTGCTGATGATTGCACGATAGGGGCATTTACCATAGTAGGTTCATACAAGGCTGTAGACGAAATCACAAAGTTTTGTTCGAATTGGGACTTGGAAATTAACGAGAAGAAAACAAAAGTGTTAATATGAAATAAAGGAGGAGTGAGGAGTAAAAAAAGTTGTATCTGAAAAACATTCAAATTGACTGTGTGACTAAATTGACATAGGCTATTTAGGTGTAATATTAGATAGCAAGGGAGATTGCAAGAACAAAATGAAAATACCGAAAATAAAGGAAACATAGCACTAACAGCAATAGACAATTGTTTAAATAAATGGCCCAACATAGATAGCAAAAGATTAAATGATATTTACAGAGCCATGATTGAAGCAAAGATATTATATAATGTTGAGATACGGGGAAATTACTTCTTCTTCTTCTTCTTCTCCTTCTCTTCATGAAGTAGGAGAGTCTCCAGTTCCGTCCTCAACTTTCCACCTTGTTCTTGGCCGACCAATATCTCTTCTTCCTTGTGGTTTATAATCCAACACCTGTTTCGGTATTCGTTCCTTATCCATTCTTCTTAAATGATTCGACCAACGAATTCTATATTCCTTTATTTTATCTATAATTGGGAGCAGGTTTAGTTCATTCCTTATGTCATCATTTCTATATCTATCCAATCTTGTACATCCTTTTACTCCTCTGAGAAATTTCATTTCCGCTGACTGGATTCTATTAATATCATTTTTCTTCAAGGTCCATGCTTCACATCCATATAAGAGAGATGGTATAGCCATTGTCTTATAAAATTTTATTAGCGTTTCTTTCCTTGTTTTCTTCTTTAAATTCTTGGCAATTGTGCCACATATAGCCTGGAAGCGTTGTGTTTTAATATTCACATCCTTATCATAATCATAAGTAATATCGCAACCTAGGTATTTAAAATGGCTCACCTGTTCTATAACAGTATTATTTATTATTATTTTACTTCTAACTGGATGTTTTCCTCTGAAAGCCATGTTTCCGTCCGGCTTCATTTGTTGAGGATTGTCAGTATGAAAATGTCCCCATAACAGGTTACGAGCCTGTTGATGGGTTAGTCCAGTGATGGGGCTGCCATCTACTATCTACTTATCATAAGTAAATATGCATAGAGTAATAGCTAAATTTTGTAAAAAAAATATTTGGGAATCCCATGGAATGCTTCAAATATAGCAACCAGATTGGAAATGTGAATGGAGGGTAGTAGGAGAACAATATTAATTAGGAAAATTAAATTTTTGGAGTTGCGTGCGTGCGTGCGTGCACAAACACCCGGTGGCAGTGGTAACTTAATTACACACAAAAATGAATGCACAATACTTATTAATACACAATAATTACAATTAATAATAATACATAAAATAACCTAATTAATAAGTGAACCTAATTTTCCATTACAACTTACATATGTATAGGCACTACATAAGTTTCACATTGATATCTACTGATAATCTTTCACTTCACTCACATCTCACTCTCTACACTGGCACTATGACACATTTCACTGATACTATAGAACACATTTCACTGACACTATAGAACACATTTCACTGACACTATAGAACACATTTCACTGACACTATAGAACACATTTCACTGACACTATAGAACACATTTCACTGAAACTATATGACACATTTCACTGATACTATAGAACACATTTCATTGACACTATAGAACACATTTCACTGAAACTATATGACACATTTCACTGATACTACAAAAACATTACACTGACACTATAGAACACATTTCATTTGCGCTATAAATTATCATTGATCGAAACTATTCATTGCCACTGTAAACTGTAACTTCACTGACTCACCTTGCTGCACTGATACAACAGTTCAAATAAGACAAACAATTAAACCTTTATTGATCTGTAAAAATCATACTTATAAATAGAACTACATTAAACTAAACATTTCTAGTCTAAGACCCTCTTATAGGCTATTTTAAACTAATTTACAATTCAAACCAAGGGGATATATGTAAATACATGTATTACAATGTATTTTTTTCTTTTAATTTATACTTTATGCACAAGTTTTAAAGTTATTTTTTTAATCTCATTAAGGAAAGATATTCTCAAAGACCGCTGCAGGTAGGTCATTCCAATCATTTATAGTTCTATTTAAAAATGAGAATTTACCAATTTACCTACATTCGTTATCTGTTTTCTACATTTGATTTTAAACTCATGATCGTTCCTACTATAGTACATTGACTTCTCTAACCGAGCCGTTTGTCTACCCATGCTTTTTGACCTAGATGTGCTCTATACAATGATGTTATTCTAGTTTTTCTACGTCTGTTTTCTAATGTTTTCCATTTAAGTTCTTTTATCGTATCATTCACGTCGTCTCTTTTGCCTTCAACAAATTTAGCTGCCCTATACTTGATTCTTTCTAAGGAATTTTTCTGCTATATTGTATAGGAATCCCAACATACAGTTCCGTACAGTGTATTGTAAAGAAATAAGAGAATATCTTGAAAAGATGTTTAAGATTCGTACAAACGACGAAAATTAAGTCTAATTGTATATAGGTTTGTCAGATAGGAACATCACCAAAACCGAAGATTTATTATTATTATTATTATTATTATTATTATTAGTATTATTATTATTATTATTATTATTATTATTATTATTATTATTATTATTATTATTAAATTGGAGATTTATCCTTCGAAGAGGTGGAAAAATTCAAATATCTTGGAGCAACAGTAACAAATATAAATGACACTCGGGAGGAAATTAAACGCAGAATAAATATGGGAAATGCGTGTTATTATTCGGTTGAGAAGCTCTTATCATCCAGTCTGCTGTCCAAAAATCTGAAAGTTAGAATTTATAAAACAGTTATATTACCGGTTCTTCTGTATGGTTGTGAAACTTGGACTCTCACTCTGAGAGAGGAACATAGGTTAAGGATGTTTGAGAATAAGGTTCTTAGGAAAATATTTGGGGCTAAGCGGGTTGAAGTTACAGGAGAATGGAGAAAGTTACACAACACAGAACTGCACGCATTGTATTCTTCACCTGACATAATTAGGAACTTAAAATCCAGACGTTTGAGATGGACAGGGCATGTAGCACGTATGGGCGAACCCAGAAATGCATATAGAGTGTTAGTTGGGAGACCGGAAGGAAAAAGACTTTTAGGGAGGCCGAGACGTAGATGGGAGGATAATATTAAAATGGATTTGAGGGAGGTGGGGTATGATGATAGAGATTGGATTAATCTTGCACAGGATAGGGACCGATGGCGGGCTTATGTGAGGGCGGCAATGAACCTTCGGGTTCTTTAAAAGCCATTTATAAGTAAGTATTATTATTATTATTATTATTATTATTATTATTATTATTATTATTATTATTATTATTATTATAAAAATCGAGTGAATGTGAATAGTGAATATGGTACAGTGTGCAAACGATAAGAAATATAAACTCTAATCAAGATTTCATGCTACAAATTTGAAGTTATAAAGGAAAGATACAGCTTTTAGCTCCGGTTATTATGCCAAAGAACGCAATAATTCGACAGACGATACCAAGTTTAAGATATTTCCTTATTGAACAAAATCTTAACGCATGTGTGGATGTTGAGAGTAGAATCGAAGATATGTTACTATATAGTAAGATGTTTTCGAGGCATAGGAGACATTTGAAAAGCCACAGTCCATGAACAAAACATACTTGGCAGCCATAATGCCGTCATGTGCTTCACCACAAATGCTCCTCCTAGCCATAACTTGTATGAAGACATAAACGTTCTGAAATTGCTTTCAGTGTACAAATGACGGGTATAATAACCAACATGGGATTAAACACGGCCGGCGCTGGGAAAGAGTGCATCATGTTACACTACACTTCTCTTTAATAGACTTTCGTTTTTATTGCTGAGTGAGACTTAAACACCGATATAGTTTACTTTAATTGGTGTAGTGAAAATTCTTTATCATTAACGCCTTCGAGCAAATAATAACTTCAGGAAGTAAACGAAAGGAATGCAATGTAGTTTACTTTATACGTATGTGCAGATCTGAAAGTTTCTCGACCTAACACATTAAACATACTCACGTGAGACTCCAGTCGTTGTATTGTATCATATTGTATTGTATTTATTTACGTTCCATTGTATTCGTACACCGTTTCACAGCTAGAATATGGAACATATAAAAAGAAAAAAATAATAATAATAACACTACAAAGTTTATTCCCGGTGCTAACATACGGTTGCCAAACCTGGGCCCTCACAGAGAGGCAAAAGACGAACATCGAAATATGCCAAAGGAAAATGGAGAGGAAGATAGTTGGCGTTTCACTGAAAGACAAGGTCTCCAATACGGCAGTGCAGAAAATTACAGTTTCTGAGAACATCACAGAAAAAGCCCTCATAACGAAGTGGAAGTGGGGTGGTCATGTAGCAAGGCAGCAACAAGGCAGATGGGCGCGAGAAACCACCATGTGGGACCCGCACATAGGAAGGAGAACACAAGGTAGGCCAAGAAGAAGATGGGCAGATGCATTCAGGCAGCAGCTGGGAGGGAACTGGTCAACCATCGCCCGCAACAGGAACGAGTGGAGACAGATAGTGAACAAACTCATATAGATCTAAAATTTGATAAACTCTAGTGTATCTCACATAGTGAATGTGAATGTAAATATTGTTCACGTGAAATAGCTCATCATGTGAACCACACCAACCGAGCTTCCCCTCCTATAGGAGGCCCTAGCCCTTCATGGGACACAGTGGCTTCATTCATTCATTCATTCATTCATTCATTCATTCATTCATTCATTCATTCATTCATTCATTCATTCATTCATTCACTACAAAGTCTTAATTACAGTCACAGTCTAGTTGAAATATATACAGAAGAGTTTTACAATATAGTCTATTAGTACTACACAAAATTTTAGTATCAATGCTTAATACAGCACAGAAATATTCATGAAGCGCTGTTGAATGTCTTGAATTTACCTACAGAATAGAAAGCGTGAGAAATTAGGTACTTCTTCAATTTGGCCCTAAATAGTTTCATGTTTTGAGTTTCATTTTTATATCCATAGGAAGGCTATTAAAAATTTTTACTGTCATATGACGCACTCCTTTTTGATAACACGATAGGCTTGCCGATGGAGTATGAAAGTCATTTTTGACGAATATTTATGGTATGAAGTGTTGAATTAATTATACAGTTTTCACGATTATCTACGAGGAAGATTATTAATGAAAACATAATTATATTGACAAATGTTAAATGTTATGTTTTATTTAACGACGCTCGCAACTGCAGAGGTTATATCAGCGTCGCCGGATGTGCCGGAATTTTGTCCCGCAGGAGTTCTTTTACATGCCAGTAAATCTACTGACATGAGCCTGTCGCATTTAAGCACACTTAAATGCCATCGACCTGGCCGGGGATCGAACCCGCATCCTTGGGCATAGAAGGCCAGTATATTGACAAGCCTTGGGCATTATTTGTATTTTTTAAATGGTCCTATACGATTTCCTAGATTGACACCTACCGTTATTCTAATTACTCTCTTTTATAGTAGCAATATACTGTTACTATCTGTAGAATTTCCCCAGAATATTATTCCAAATCTCATTATCGAGTGGAAGTATGCAAAGTATATTGTTTTACTAACTCTTGCATAGATATAATAGCAAAACATGCTGAATTTAGTTTGGTGGTAATTTCTTTAATATAATTTTTCCAATGTAACATATTATCGATCTGTAAGCCAAGAAATTTGAGTGTTGTTGTTTTTATTAGTGACATGTTGTTGATTATTACGCGTGGAATTTGCGAGATTGAATTTGGGCAGAATTTAAATTGGATTATGTTAATTTTTTTACAATGTAGTAATATTAATTTATTGGTTGAGAACCAATAATATACTTTGAGGAGAATTGGCTCTATTGAAGATTGAAATACGTTGGAGTTATTGACTGTAGTTACTATACTTGCTGTCATCTGCATATAATATGGGATGACCTACATATTTTATTAGGGGACAAGATATTGTGATGTACGGAGCAGATTTAGTGCATGGAAGCTGAAGTCCTGAGTTTGAATCACGCTTAAGGCAGACACGCAACCTGCTCACACTTCATCACGAGAGTCTCGGCCGCCTCTGTGGCTAGAGAGCTAAGGCTAACCTGGCCTCAAATATCAGATAAGCCACGATATGCATTAAAGCTGACATAATCATTTTGAGCGAAAGTTCTTAAATTCAGCCAAGTTCTTCGTTACATAATTCTTAATACTTGGACAGGATGACAGATACTAGGAAATGGAGCCAGACAAAATCATAAAATACTTTCACTGTAGCTTAGGAAAAGCCAGGGACAAGTCGAAACAGACAGGGTAATTCGGGTCAGATCCAGATGTCACGATCCTGCACCCATCTTCATATTCCCGACCGCACCCAAACAACAAAACGTTTACAGACTTACAGGACTTTCACTGCAGCACGCAACCACAGATGAACAAGTGTCTCAGTACATCAGCCAGCGAATATCTTCAACTTTATCATGGCATCGCTTTATATTTTTATTGTTTTGTTTTACGACACTTTCTACTGCTGAAACTATCCATAGCCAATGAAATTATGGGATTATCATGGACATTAGAAATTATTTCTAAAGATATCAGTCGTAATCTATATTTTCAGTAGACTTGTATTTATTGTCTGTTATCGCTATCAGCAAGAGATTTACATCAGAAGATACACTAGGCCTATACTTAATGGATTTATGCTTTGAAAAGAGGAAAATAGGTTAAGGGTGTTCGAAAATAAGGTGCTTAGGAAAATATTTGGGACTAAGAGGATGAAGTTACATGAGAATAGACTCGCATTCGGGAGGTCTGCGGTTCAAATCTCTGGACCGACCAACCTGACTGTGTTTTTTCCGTGTCTTCTCCACAGATACTTAGGAAAATTCTGGTTAACAATTTTGTTGACACTGTACATTTTCCTTCCTCTTCCTTGTAGAAAAAATTTTAGGTTTCGTATCATGTCATTCATCTTCATCATGTGATTCCATAGGCATATTCAGGTCATGACGTATGCTAGCGTCCTCTCCGAAACTGTCTCTGGGTTCAGAACCTTTCGCAATATCTCTGCCAGGATTCAATCCTTAAAGGGACACTATACTGAAATTCCCAAGTTCCATATGTTTAAGGGTTCACAATAGTGAAATCAATAACTACCATACTTTTGAAGCTAGATTCACTAAATTTGATTACACGTATATCTGGTTAATAATGACAAATGTACAAAATTTCATCCGCCTATGATAAGTGGTTTGCATTTTATTAATATTTTATTAAAATATTGAATCGCTTTATACAGGGTGTTTAAAAAATACGGGGCATAATTTCAGGTATGTATTTCCCACATGTAGACAATCAAAATAGTTCATTACAACATGTGTCCGGAAATGCTTTGTTTCTGAGTTATGGCCTTCACAACATTGAGATTCACCGGAACGTTTTTCTTTCCGCAGGTCGTTCCCGTCAAAGGAGACATTAAGAGGGCACTCTGACAGTTCATTCCGAGGCGAAGGTTATATTCAGTGTTGTGTAGGCGTTAGACTGTGCGACATGTATTCAAATCAAGAGTTGGCAGAGATACACTTCATGTACGGTAAGGCGGTCGGCAATGCTGCGCTGGCTCGTCGTTTGTACCAGAAGAGGTACCCACAGCGACAATGTCCAGATCGGAAGACATTTGTACGTCTCCATTACCGTCTGTGCGAGTATGGAAAATTTAACTCTCCTGGTTTGGGAAGGGGACGACCAAGATCTACAACTCCAGAAGTACAGGAGGAGATTCTGGAGGCTGTGAACATGACTCCTTCTATCAGCACACGAAGGGTAGCGTTACAAGTCAATGTTCCTCATACGACTGTCTGGAGACTGTTGAAAGAGTATCAATTGTATCCTTATCATTTGCAACGTGTACAGGCCCTGTCACCAGCAGATTACCCTGCAAGAGTTAGGTTCTGTCAGTGGTTCTTGCAGCAATGTGGTGTAAATCCGAACTTTCCTGCCTTAGTATTACTTACAGATGAAGCACAGTTCACACGAGATGGCATAACAAATTTCCACAATCAGCATGTATGGACGTATGAAAACCCACGTGCAACTGTTCCATCTCATCGCCAGGTGCGGTTCTCCCTCAACATGTGGGCCGGTATCATTGGTGATCGATTAGTTGGACC